>NW_024423786.1:9277282-9371681 GCF_017311325.1 Ursus maritimus
TCTTTCCCTCCACTGGCCCCTCCCATTCATTTTTCTCCCTGGTGAATTTTTCTCCTTCCTTCTTTCCCCTACCTCCTCTTCATATGACTTCTTGTTGTCCACCCCCTCACCTGCTCTCCTCTTCCTAGTTTCCTCCTTAAAGGATGAGAGTATATGGTCAACACATATCCTAATCACTGAGTGAGGTTTTGATCTTTCCTATATTTTAAAAGGACATCAGACAACCCATGTCTTTGTCTTAAAAACAAAACACAAGAAGAGAGAGCCTTCAGCTAAAGTGGCGGCCAGAGGCCTTTCGGGTACATGTGGTCCCCTGAGGATGTCCCTGGCAGGACCTTTGATAGAGCCAGGCTCCTGCTCTCAGTCTCCAGGAGCAGGGAGAGAAATAGACTCTAGGAACCTCAGGTCTTCTCTGTATTCCTTTGCTTCTTTCCCAGTTCAGAGGAAAAGGTGGGTGCCACATGGAAAGCCCAGGTCCCCCTCGTCCTCCTTGACACCCTGTCCTGGGTGCTCTGAGAAGAGAACAAAGGGGATTCATGATGCCGCTTCTGCCAGGAATGGGCGCCTGGTCCCCGTGTGAGGGCCTATCAAGCACCGAGGACTTGGTCTCTGGTCACCAGCCTGGCCTAGTTGTGCCTCGGCCTCAGGGCTGCAGTGGGGGGTCTGAGTGGATGTGGGCTCAGCTGGCTGCAAGCTCTGTCCCCACTTGGCATTAATTGGGAGAATTGCAAGTAGCAGGCCAGGCCATCAGAAATAATTTTACAGTTTACAGTCACTTTGGAGATATGACTCCATCTGGAGGCCATCGTCAAGTGTTAAGGAACAAAACAAAGATACAGTGAGCTATTCAAGAGATTTTGATCAGCATTGTGGAAGGAATGCATAGCCCTCGTTTTCCAAGAGGAAGGGAATTGAGAAGAGCTGCAAAATATCTAGATCCAGACCCCTTGCTCTGCCCATCTCCTGGGGGGTGGAGGCTGCAAGTTCAGGAAGCCCACTGAGAGCAGCCAGACATTCTTCCGGGAAGCCCAGGAGCAGGCAGGTGCAGATAGAGGTGGAGGGAGTGGGACACATGTGGGATGGGTTCCTGCCAACAGCTTCATCACGAAACCTCTGAGGGAAGGAGAAGCTCTGTAACCACAGGCTACTGATCATGGGCTGACAGAGGGGTTGGAGGTCATGCTTGCCTTAGCAGCTGGCCGCACGGGCCTTCGCAGGCCTTCGCAGGCCTCAAAGCCTCTACCTCCGTGAGGGTTTGTGCGCCCTGGCCTTCTCTCCAAACCCAGGCGCTCCTTTCACACCTCTCTCCTTTGATGGACTTCTTTCCCTCCTACGCCTTCGTTCACACCAAGCACTGCCTTTACGGGTTTGGAGCTCACCTTGCTCCAAAAGTAATGAGAGATTGGCCGCAAAGATTCGGGTACTGTGGCAAGACAAAGCAGATACAAGGAAACCTGGATGAAGGGGAGAAAAGGATAAGAAAATTGTAGTAGTAGTAGTAATAATAATAATAATAATAATAATAAAGGCTCTGTGTGTAGAGGTGAGCTGCGCATGGGGCTTCCTTTTTCTAAGAGCCAAAGCGAAGAAGAAAACTCCCAATTTCAATATTTCCATTGATCAGAAGAAAAAACAGTGAGAGAAAAGGAAGAGGAGCACCATGGTAATTACTGAGCTCCTGTCCACCCAAAGCAGCCACCGCTGCTGGAGCCCCGCTTTAGTGAGGCCGGTGAGACCGCAGGAGGAGGAGTGAGACCAGATACCCATGGTGGGTGTGGGGACCAGCCCCCTATGTATCTTCACAAGCAAATTGCACTGTCAAAGATTTGGCGCTGTCCTTTCCCCTTGAACTCAGTGGGATTTGCTTTGCTTCTGGTCCCAAGGATTCCGACCTGGGGCAGTTGGGAGGGAGGAGGTAGAGAGGGGGTGTGTCTGTATTTCCAGGGGTTCACTGATGCTGCTTGGGTGTGATGGGGCTGATTTTGAGTCTCTGGCTCTAGTTTTTGTGAAATGCCTGGTCCAGTAGGCAGAGTTGAGAGAGGAGGGGGGCAGGTTGGCAGATGGGGCAGGTGTGCCACCTGTCCACACCGATCACTTTTCGTGGCTCCTGTCTTCACCAGAAGGTGCCTGGAAGCTAGGGGAGAAGCTTTTGAATTAAAAAGTCTCACTCACACTTCATAGATGAGCCATATGCAGAATAGTGCCCTTTTCTCTCAAACCGGCTGATTTCCATGGGAGCGAGAAAATGCCCAGAGAGCAGGGTGGGGACCTCCACTGCACAGAGACTGCAGAAGGACCAGGGGACCTGTCTGGTGGGCCAGGACAGTGGGCAGGCACTGTGGAACCCTGCATGGTTTGTGCAGGGAAAGAAGCACACGGCTGGCTTGTGTTTGGAGCTTGCTCTGCGCTTTCTCCTGTGTGTCCTTGAGCAAGCTGTTAGACCTCTCCGGGCCTCAGCTTCCTCCTGTGTATAATCAAGGAAGCAAAGCCCTACCTGGGGGCTTGTTATGAGAATGACATGGTGTGCTTCGTGGCACCGGGGGGCCACATGATCAATGTCACTCTTCTCCTCTGCCCCCCATTGTACTTGTTACAAGTTTTGTTTGCATTCTTGGGATTGACTCTGAGAATCTTGGCAAGTGTTCCGAGGGAGAAGATGGGCATTTTTCTCCTGAGATCCCAGGTGGAACGGGGTGAGGTGGCTGAGGGGATGGAAGCAGAGCCAGTAGGCGATAAGGCAGTGTGTCCAGGGAGGTTGGTATGTGGAGGAGAAACTTGTTAAGGCTGGACCGTGAACCTGGTCACAACAGGGACACCGTCTGTCCTGATCACTGGTATGTGTCCAATGCTGAGCACGGGGCTGGGCACCCACTGGGAACTCAGTCAATGCTGGTTGAACAAATACGAGGGATATGGGAGGAGAAAGGTGCTTGAGATGGGCTGGGATGGGTGTGTGGATTTGGACTCCAGAGAAATAACGACCTTCTAAGCAGCCCTCCAGCACTAGAACTGGCTGCCTGGTGAAGAAGTGAGCGCCCCAGTCACCTGGGGGCAACCAAACATCTGTCAGGAGTGTTGTACTAGGAGAAAGGTGGAAATGCACAGGAGGCCAGGTGTTAAGTGTTTCCCTGTCTGAAAATGAGCTTCCCAGCTCCTCCCTTTTTCTGTGGAACTGTGGTCCCTCCGGTGTGGCCTACCCACCTCACCTTTTCAAGGGTATTGTGCCCAAGGTTTGGGTGGGCCAGGCACCTTGGAGAGTCTGTCTTCAGGTGAGCCATTGATAGGCAGAGCAGTGGGGGAGGGAGGGCCGGAGGAGATTGGACAGATCATTCTCTGCCCTGAAGAGCCCTTGAACCTTGGCCCTTCTGGGGATAAATTGCAATTAGATGGACAGTTAACAACCACACTCTTGTCATTAAGCAGTTGTGAGTGATGTTCTTGGCTGATGCAAATGCTTTCCCTTTGGGTTTCTGTCCCAGGTGATTCCACCTTTCCCCCCAGAGGTTTGATTAATAACAGCCAAAAAAAAAAAAAAAATCGATTGGTTGCTGCACACTTCTTCCATTCAATGGATATTTGAGGGGGGTGGGGAGGCTGTGGGGGGCTGTGGGTTGGGAGGTCAGCTGCCGGAGCTGACCTTTCCCAGCTCTAGGTCCTCTCTGGAAAGGCTCGGCTGGCCAGTCAGCTGCCTGAGGGCTTTGCCCATCTGCCCACCCCACCGCTTTGCACTGACAACTGTTGGAAGCAAAGAGAACCCCACGGGGCTCACCCCCATTGCATCAGTCCCAGGAGACAGCACTGGGCAGTGGTGAGAGCCCCCTTTAGAGACCTAGTCTTGTTGCCATCTCTGTGATTTGTGGCATGTCTCTGTGTGATCTCTAGGCCTCTGTCACTCCCAGCTGAACAGTGGGGATAGAACAGGACACCCTCTGTGGGCATACGCTTCAGTGACATGAGGAATTAGAGTAGCTGTTAACAGGAGCCCCCACTTGTTGAGTACCCAGCCCCACATCTCATCCTCATCCGAACACAGCAAGGTAAGGGGGCTTTGTCCCCATTTTACAGAGGAGGAAACTGAGGCTCAGAGAGGCAAGACCTACTCGAGGACACTGCTGAGTAAGGGGTGGAGCTGGGATTTGAACCCGCATCCCCTCACACCAAAGACTGCCCTGTCACCCCGCCCCTCCTCACCAGGCCAGCATTTTCAAGGTGGTCCACCATGCTTGGCTTTGGGATCTTCTGGGTGCTTTTAGAAAGCTGATTCCTGGCCTGGCCCCAGAGCCCTGCACCCCCTTTGTGATCCCAACATCTCTACACTCCTGGGCTCTCTTTGCTGAAACAGCCAACACACACACACCTACACAGCCGGCTGCCTTGTCCCCTCATGGCACCACCTTCTCGGCACTCTGGGTTCAAAGCCTGCGCTTCTCCGCTCTCCCGGCTACCCGCTGACCCCTCCACCCTAGCCGTACCACACCTCTCCTGGTGGCACTTTCCTTTCCATCACCAGCTTTTTGGTTGAGAGCAGAGCATCTCGACTTCGGCGCTCCTGCGCTCTGGGCCAGATCATCGTGTTGGGAGGGTGGCCGTCCCGGGTGCTGTGGGATGTTTAGGAGCGTCCCTGGCCTCTGCCTGCTGGATCCCACTGGCCCTTTCCCTCAGTCATGACCACCAACAGTCCACACATTGCTGAATGTCCCCTAAGGGGCAAAATCGTCCCTGGTTGAGAAGCGCTGGTTTAGACCCACTATGGAGGCGTGGCCTGAATTAATATCTAACGAACGAGGGCACCCTCGTCCCCTCTGCCCTGGGCTCTGGCCAGTCTGCCTTGTGTGCCCCCAGCCAGGCCTGGTGACTGGCCAGTTCCCACAGGGTCCTTCTGCTTAGCACCCATGCCGATTCTGTTCTCACCAGAGGAATGCCCACTCCAGTCTCTTCTGTGGAGACCTAGCCTTCAAAGGCCCAGTCCAAGTGTGGATTGCTTTGTGGCACAATCCCAGGGGGCGCCATTTACCTCATGGTCTGTGAGAATGATGCTCCCAGGAGCTGTGCAGGGCACAACTTGGCAGCCTCATGCACTGTCTCCTTCCTCCTCCGAAGGCCAGTGCGTCCATTCTGCAGTCATTACTGCCTCCCAAGGGTCCTGGCCACACAACCTCTGCTTTGATACCTCAGTCCTCCTGTGAGGACAGTTTTCAGGGAGCCCTCCCCAGTTTCTCACCTGCCTTCCTGAGGCCAAACAGCTGGCGTTTGATGAACATGGGACAGTCAGGTCAAGGGTTACAGAGCTCCTAGAGCAACACCCCATTTTCTGCCAGGCTCTTAAGTCCTAAGTTGAAGTGTGATGGAGGGGCAGTGGTGACCTTGGGCAGTTGACTAAACCTGCCTGGAGTCCAGGTTTCTGGAGTTAGGAAGAAAGTTTAGGTTGTGGGCAGAGTGGGCCATGGTTGCTGGTGGCATGGTGCCTGGCATATAGTAAGTGTTCAATGTCTGCCTTTTTTTTTTAAAAGATTTTATTTATCTGAGAGAGAGAATGAGACCGAGCATGTGAGAGAGAGAGAGAGAGCAAGAGAGAGCAAGAGCACAAGCAGGGGGGAGGGACAGAGGGAGAAGCAGACTTCCTGCTGAGTAGGCGCCTGGGACTCCTGAGTCGATCCCAGGACCCCGGGGATCCTGACCGGAGCCTAAGGTAAACGCTTAACCAACTGAGCCACCCAGGTGCCCCCAACATCTGCTTTAAAAAGCAGAGAGATTCCAAGCCTGTCAGGTCCTGGGCTGGGGCAGTGCCATCGGAGGTGGGAGTTGTGAGGTCAGGAGCACCGTGTGAGCAGAGGAGCTGCAGTTTCCGGTGAGGACTGGTAGTGAGCCCATGGGTGCTCCGAACCAGCATTAGGAGGTAAAGAGAAACTAAAGCCCTACCTGGAGGACGCAGCAGGAGGGGAGGTGGGAAGGTTCTAGTTCTGGGTTTTAGAAGTCGCTGGGAACACTTGCCTAAGGTGTGAGCAGGAAGGGGGTATAACCAGGTAGTCCAGTCCCAGCCCCTGATTCCTGTGATCCTGATTCTGGGCCACAGAGGGGCAGCCTCTGCCAGAGTCTCTGGTCAGGGAGCTGGCACTTCCCGCCCATGGCCAGATGCTCCAGTCCCACGGGCCTCTGCCCTCCATGGCCCCTACCTCACACCTTAACGGTCACTCTTGCTCATTCTGTTTCTCTCTCTTTCTCTCCACCAGACCTGGATATCTGAGCATGAACCTGATTTTCCTTTTTTTAAAAGATTTTTATTTATTTATTTGACAGAGAGAGAGAGACAGCCAACGAGAGAAGGAACACAAGCAGGGGGAGTGGGAGAGGAAGAAGCAGGGTCCCGGTGGAGCGGGGAGCCTGATGTGGGGCTCGATCCCAGCACCCTGGGATCATACCCTGAGCCGAAGGCAGACGCTTAAGGACTGAGCCACCCAGGCACCCTGAACCTAATTTTCCTGGAGGGAACTGCGTTAGCATCCGGTGTGAGAGCCCCTCCTGTTGTCAAGCAGGGAGATTGCCTTTTTGCCTTTCCAGCAGCTGTTATCAGGACTTCCCATCTGCCAGTTTCATGCTTCACTTCAGTTCAGTCCCTTATAGAACTCTTCCCATTTTCCACAAATGACACCCAGCCCCCAGCCCCCAGCCTGGAAATGTGAGTAATGACAATGTGAAGGGATGCCCCAGTAAAAGAGACCTTTACTATCAGTGTTTATTTATCACCCCCAGCGGAGTGCCCCAGGAGGCATTATTTGATTGTCTCCCTGGAGGAAAAAAATCGGTAGGGTTTCAGAGACGAAGCAACATTTGAAAAGGGTTTCCAAGGATGAGTAGGAGCTGGCTATGCAGAGAAGCACATTCCATCATCAGGCAGTTACTTCATTATTATCTTTCTCCCTACTGGAGGGCTACTTCTGGAACTTCAGTGAGCACACAGATCATGTGGGGGGTGGCTCTTGTTAAAATGCAGATTCTGATTAAGGAGGTCTGGGAGGGAGCCCAAGAGTCTGCGTTTTTACCAAGCAGCCAGGTGATGTCTGTGCAGGTGGCCCATTGCCTACATATTCAGTAGGAAGTCTTTAGTATCTTACCTCTTTATCAAAATGTGCAGTTTGCCTTTGCACCTGTGGTTGAAATTGGCTGCACAGCCTGTCGTTCCCTACAGGGTAGAGAAGGGCTGGTTGTTTACCAAGAGGCCCCAGTCTTCTGCTTCCAGAATGTGGTCATTCCTTAGGTCCAGCCCAGTGTGCTCAACATGTCCCCCATATTTGGGCACTGACATAATAGAAGCTCACTTAAAGCTCTGTCGCCCACAAATTTGGCTCTTAATCCTGGCTTTATGATGTGTGGGGTGATCACACATCTGTGAATTTTAAAACAATTCCAATGTTGTAAAATTGTGGTCTTTTCAAAAAAGGCACTTCATAATATATACTAGTATTCAATCTTTATGTAAGTGTGCATTCAAAAATCATTAAAAAAAAAAAAAGCCTTCTGTAGACTACAGCTCTCAAATTCTTACACAGCCCCTCTAGAAATAAGGTACTTAGACCCAAATTCCCGATCCCATGGCGGTGGGGTCCTTGAACCAAGCAATTGGTTTCTGGAGCCAGGGCCTCTTATAAAGGTGGCTGGGCTTGATCCGACTCAGATGAGAGATGTTAGCTCAGCCATGCATCTTTGAAGTGTGTGTGAAATGCATTAGTTGCCTCAGGCACAGCGCAGCCCAGAGAGACCGTGGCCAGCTGCCCATCAGCTGTTCGGGGCTAATTTGGGCCTTCGGTGACAGGGTGGAGGGGGTGCCGGGAAATCCGAACATGGGAGTTCTTGGGGCTTGAGTAAAGCCAGGCTCGTAGGCGGGTGGAACGCTCTGGGGCATACCGTCCTCGTCCTCAAGTGGCCCTCTGCCACCCACCCCTCCGTGAATCACAGTGCTGAGTGGAAATACAGAGTTGTTTCTGTCTCCTGGGGGTAAAGTTGTCCAGCAGGGGATCTGGCTTTTGGCGGGTGGCCATTTCTGCTCACATCTCTTGCTTGGTGCCTAGGAGCCCCCACTGGAAGATCACCCCTAGTCCCCAGGCTTGGGCCCACCAGCCCGCCTCTGAGTGCTGCACCTCCTTGCTCCTTGCTTAGTAGATTCTGTGTTCTATGTCTGTCTCTCCCTTGAGAGCAGGTCCCCTGGGCTGGTGCTGTGGCAGTGGGCACAGGGCATGAAACGATGCTAGAACATCTGACCTCCTCCTCCTTTTCCTCCGGGAAAAGCCCCAAGCTGGTGGCCAGGTAGGTGTGAGGACCAGTCCCTGGACCAGTGCCTCCCTCCAGCACCCCCTTTTTGGCAAGGATGAGAGAGAGCAGTTTGTACCACTCAGGGCTCTGTCTATGGAGGGATTTTTTTGTATGGGGAGCAAGAGGAAGAGATGGGGTCCCATGGAGACCCTGAAATCCTGCCCTACCCAGGGTGGCAACCACCTTCCCTTTTGGGTTTCGTATGTCACTGGCTGGGTAAGCTTTTCCAAATGGACCATCAGGATTCCTTTGGTGGCATGTCATCCAACCCCAGGGCTCTGGGTTTTAATTTTTTTTTTTTTTTAATTTTTGAAGTCATGTAAAAACAGGCAAAGGACAATTTCTTTAATTGACCTGGATCAGTAGTCTCCAAACTTTGGGCTTTACAAAATGGTGCGGTTGGTCATATCTCATATCCGTTAATAATGATACTAACCACCTGAACGAACACTGCCATTCACAAAGCCCCTTTACACGTTTTTTCCCCCCCAGTTTTCTCGAAGCCCTTGCAAGTGTCACCTCCAATTTACAGATAAAGATGTTAAGGCTCATACAGTAGATGTGGCTCAGAGAAACCCCAGGGGTGTGCGTCTGAATCCTGTGTCCCTGACTCCTCCCTGAGCCAGTGCTCCACTGGGGCCGCTCGGTGAACGCGCCCCCACCCCCCTGGCCCCAGAGGAGGTGCCGGCTGCAGACCACACCTCTGGAGGAGTCGGTGGATTCTGACTTCAGAATCTGCTCTGCTTTGTTCAACACGTGGCCGGGGCCCAGGGTTAGAGCCTGGTAGCAGGGACAGCCCTTCGGAGAAGCCTGAGTTAAGGCGAGGGGTGGACCTTTGTACATTTGCATGGACTGGTCACTGGATGTAGGCTGCTCCTGGGACAGGGTGTTCTGCTCTGGCCAAAGGCAGTGCCCTGAGAGGAGCTCAGCCGAGAGCCTCACTGGCCAGCTCCCTGGCAGCTGGGGAATGAGCACCTGGGTCCTAAGACGGGACCTGGGCTCCGCTGCAAACCTGCTAGACCCAGCTTGAGGCAGCACCTCTCTGAGTCGCTTATGGTGCCTCACCAGCATACACCCCGAGGGTAGCTGTGTTTGAAGAAGACAGTCCTGGGGCACCTGGGAGGCTCGGTTGGTTAAGTGGCTGACTCTTGATTTTGGCTCAGGTCATGATCTCAGGGTCGTGCAATCAAGCCCCGAGTCGGGCTCTGCAATGGGCATGTAGCCTGCTTGAGAGTCTCTCTCTCTCCCTCTGCCCCTCCCCATGCTCACACTCTCTCTCAAATAAATAAATAAATGGGAAAAAAAGAAAAAAAGGAAAGGAAAGGAAAGAAGACAGTCCACACGGTAAGGATTTCAGTACAGAAGAACAGCCAGAGGGTGGCGTGTCCCAGGACCTGGAGCTGGAAAGCGAGTGGAAAGGGGAGGGGACAGTTTGCGGTGCAGAGAGAGCAGCTTCCCCCAGCTGCCATGTCCAGGCTTCCACGTGAGTTAAAACGGATCTTAGCACTGAAATCTAAGGGCAAGATCAGACATTTCCAGGACCCCAAGTAAGATGGAATAAGGCAAGAACATTCTCCTCTATCTCTGGTTCATTGTTTCAGCACAACTTTGGCTTTGTGGCGCCCCGGCACCCCCCTCGCTCTCCCTGAAGATGGCCCATTGTTTCAGTCTGTTTAAACCTGTCCGGAAGTGACAAGCTAACTGAGGAGGGTAGATGAGCTTGTCGGTTACACTGGTGGTGCCGGCCTGTAGAGCCAGGAAGCCGATCTACGTATAAGCTGACCTTGGCCATGCAGTCCGGCCCAAGAACCACACGGGATGGACACTGCCATGTGACAGTGCAACTTCCAGAAGCTCAGCCAGTGGGTCCTGTGTCCTCTGCCCCACCCTGGGCTGTCTCAGATTCCAAGACACAGCCTAGCACAGGGAGCAGCCTCTCCCTGTTGTTTCACACGGGTTGGCGTTAACTCGGCTATCGTTAAGAAAAGTAGCATTTCCTGGGCGTGTACACAGCATGGTAGTGATAATGGCAATAGCTAAGTTCATTTAGTTTTTACTTTTACTGAGTGCCAGGAATCATGATGGGTACTTGGAGTTCTGTCTTATGAAACTTGGCAATGATTCTATAAAGAAGTTCCATTTCACAGATGGAGAAACTGAGGTTAAGAGAGGTTAGGTGACTTGCCCTAGAACACACAAAGTGCAAAGTGGCAGAGCCAGGATTTGCGCCATGTCTGGGTAACTTGAAAGCAAAGCCATCACCCAGTTCTTCTCATTAGTGTGGGGAGAAGTGGGTTGGGCTTGCTCTGTGGGTTTCCTCCTGCCCTTCTGAATCCTTCTCACCCCTTTTTAACATCTGCCCCTCCTCCAGGCATCCAGGATTGGCTAGCTTTCTGTAAAGGGCCAGGCAGTAACTCTTTTAGGCTTGTGGGTATAAGGTCTTTGTAACAGGTACTCAGCTTTGTCCTTGTAGTGCAGAAGCTGCCATAGACAATATATGAATAAATGGGTGTGGCTGTGTTCCAATAAAACTTTATTTAGAAAAACAAGCCTCAGGTGGGGTTTGGCCCCCACAGGCCAAACTATACAGCTTGCTGGTCCCTGGCCTAGACCAGGAGACATTTCTGCTAGGAATGATGGTGATTTGATAGGAGGTAATGTGTTTCCCATACCAGATATACTTAGATTATAAAAGACCATCACTGGGATAGGCCATACCTAGCTTCCAGGGCAATTCTATCTGTGTGGGAAAAGGGTAGTGGCTGACTCTGTCCCTCAAATCACACCTTAAGAGTGATTGCCTGGCAAGCCTCTGTCTTTGCTTTGGGTCTGAGAGGATTCGCTAACTGGTGCCAACCTGACCTGTGTGAATGCTGACCTGGTTTGAAAAGGAATGACTTCATTAGTTTCAGGTAGAAACACAGGGTGACGTGTTGTGTGGACCTGGAGAAGTCACTTCCCTCCTGGGCTTCACTTTCCTCACATATAAGATGGCAATGAGTCTGCTTTGAAAACCACAGGGTCCCGTGCAAGCTTGAGCAGTGATTCCCATGGTCAGCATTGCTGCGTTGTCACGTGCTCTCTTGGAAACAACATCGTGAATCGTGAGGACAATGTTTTCCATGCTTTGTGCTGTTCCTGTTGTTCTGCAACCCTGTGACCTCTCTAGCCACCAGAGAGGGCAGCAGGTGGTCTAAACAAGGTACAGTGAGTACAGAGGGCCGGGGAGGTGCAGTCAGTCACCTGCTCAGAAACCATCAATGGCTCCCATTGTCTATAGACTGAAGTCAGACGGCCTGGATTCAAGATTCTCCTCAGCCTGGCTCTTTGCCGTTTCTTTCCCCGTGAAGCTCTCTTACTCCAGCTCTGGCAGTCCCTGAATGTTCTTGGACATCGTCACTTATGTGCCTTCATTCCTCTTGCTTCCTTCCTCTGAAATGTCCTCCGCAGCCTGTTTCTGATTCCCAGGTAGCTCTCTTCCCAGCTGATGGCTTGCGTTTCCACCCCCGGGGACTCCTGTCTCTCGATGGTTAGGGTATTGCCAAATTTTTAAAATCCCGTTGTGCCCTTAGCATTCGGCAGCCTGACAGGAGCAGTTCAGTTTAGAGAGGGTCCGCCATCCCCCAAGGAGCCGCGCGGGCCCATCAGTCATGTCTGTGGCCCAGGGCCCAGCTCCTCCCACCCAGGCTGGCCACGTGGGGTGGGAAATCTCCGTGGGGCGACTCGGGAATTCATTAACTGTTTCTTTTTTATTGCTGATGTTTCTGTATGCTTTTTTGTGTGTGTTTTTAAAAATAGGATAAATAAGTTAAATGATCCAAATGTAAAGTCAGGCAAATAGCTTAAGAGAAAAGATACAATTCTAACTCGCTACAGTTAGGTAAAAGGTGGTGTCTTTCTGTGCAAGCGGGAGCTTCGTTCCTGCTGCGACCTTCTGCCCTGTTGCCTGTCCTGACACGCCTGCGTTCTTGCCTCTGTGTCTGGTAGTTTACTTCTCAATGCCCTTTTAATTAATTAATTTTATTTTGATAAAAAGTATTTATTTATTTATAAATTTTTTATTATGATATGTTAGTCACCATACAGTACATCCTTAGTTTTGATGTAAAGTTCCATGATTCATTGTTTGCATATAACCCCCAGTGCACCATGCAATACGTGTCCTCCTTAGAACCCATCACCGGCCTATCCCAGTCCCCCACCCCCCTCCCCTCTGAAGTTCTCAGTTTGTTACCTGGAGTCCATAGTCTGTCGTGGTTCATTCCGCCTCTGTTTACCCCCTCTCTCAATGCCCTTTTTAAATTTTAACTTTATGTGTTGATTTTGCCTCCTTTATTTTATACATTTAATTATGATTTTGAGGACATTCCATTTTTAGTCTTGGTGATTTCTCACCAGAATTTCTAAACTTAAATTCATCTTCTTAGCCACTCAAATCAAATACATATTTTTCTCACTCTTTTTTATAGAAAATGAGCAGTACTGGCTTTCTTTCACCCTCCACTTTTCCACTTTCCTGTTCTTTACTATTTTAGTCTGAGGATTAGATGCTCCTCCTTTGCTTTCCTAAACATCCTCTTGTGCCAGACTTTCTGGTTTTATCTGCTGTAGTTTGCTCTTGTGCCAACAGGTGCACCAAGGAATTAGACCGGTGGTTCTCCAGCTCGTGTGTGTATTTGGTCCAGTAGGTCTGGGGTACACTCAGGGTAGGGCCTGAGAATTTGCATTTCTAACAAGTTCCCAGGTGATCCAGGGATCCCGCCTTGAGAACCCAACATTCGTCTTGCAGACAATTATCCTTCTCCCTTTGGTGCTTCGTGACCTTGCTGACAGATGTCTCCATGCTCTGCCTCTGTGGCAGCACCTAGACCCTGTGGCCTGACTGTCCCTGTGAGAAGTCCTTTCCTGGATTTAGCTCTTGAATTCCGGAGTTATTTATTTTTTTTAAGTTTTTATTTACTTATTCATTTAAGTCATCTCTACACCGAATGTGGGGCTCAAACTCACAACCCTGAGATCAAGAGTCGCACGCCGCTCCAACTGAGCCCCCCAGGCGCCCCAGAATTCTGAAGTTATTTTTTGAAAACTTCTTGTAGAAAAGACCAAAGGCCAGCAGATATTCCAAGCCTTCTTGCAGCTGCCTTCACTGATAAGGCTGTGGCTGTGAGCAGCATTCTCGGGTACATCGTCTGCCTTGCAGGTTTCTGGGGGGATTGCTCGTTCTCCTCCACTGGTGGGAGATATCTGCAGTTTGTCAGATTGAAGTCCGTTGCAAGAAACTCAGATTTTTCCCCCCTCCTTCTACTTGGAAGTATATAGGATTAGGAATTTCCTTCCTTCTTTCCTCCCTCCCTCCCTCCCTTCCTTCCTTCCTTCTTTCCTTCTTTCCTTCCCTCCCTCCCCCCTTTCTTTCTCTCTCTCTCTTCCCCTTCCTTCCTTCCTTCCTTCCTTCCTTCCTTCCTTCCTTCCTTCCTTCTTTCCTTCCTTCCTTCCTTCTTTCCTTCCTTCCTTCCTTCTTTCCTTCCTTCCTTCCTTCTTTCCTTCCTTCCTTCCTTCTTTCCTTCCTTCCTTCCTTCTTTCCTTCCTTCCTTCCTTCCTTTTCTTTCTTTCTTTCTTTCTCTCTCTCTCTCTCTCTCTCTCTCTCTCTCTCTCACCCAGTGTGGGGCTTGAACTCATGACACCAGGATCAAGAGTCGCATGCTCTAGTGGCTGAGCCAGCCAGGCGCCCCAGGATTAGGAATTTTTCTTTTCTCTTGAAGCTTGAATTTGTGACAAGCAATGTCTTGAAGTTGATCTTTAATTTTGCCTGGGACACAGTAAATCCTCAGTATAATGGCTTCTGCCCAGTGCCTTAAATAATTTCAGGGAAACCTTTTCTCCTGTATAAGTCTGATGTGTCGTGCGGGAGCAGCACTCTTAGGGGTACAGAGCTTTCAGTGTTCTCAGCCGAGAAGATGGTAACGCTTTCTTGCCACCATGCCTTTGCCTGGGCCGTTCCTTCTGCCTGGAGCACCTTCCTCCCTTCCCTGCCTGGGAAACTCATTAACATCCTTCAGGTATCAGCTCAAATATAGGTTTCTGTGGGGCTGGCCACGATTTGCTCAGAGTTGAACCCCCTCCTTGGTTTGCCCAACCTGACTGGCATCGTGCCCACCCCATGGTGCTACGTATCTTATTTTTGTGTCCCCAGTGCCTAGCCTGCTATGTGGCACACGTCACGCTAGCAGCCACCGTGTCCTGGGCACTTACTGTGTACCAGGCATTTTTTAATCCTTGCAGTATTCCCATGAGGTTTGGATACGCTTAGTATTGCCACGGAAACATTAGCAAACAGCAGTCTCCTGGGGAACTAAAGTAATTTGTTGCTGGTGGAACAAGACCACAAACTAAGTCTGGCAGCTTCCAGACTCTGTGCTCTTGGGCACTCGGACTCGCAGGCTGGATACTTGCTGGGTGAGTTATGAATGAACAGGTGGCTGTGACGAGTGCAGCTCCTGCTGACGGAAGCATTCGGCGGGTACTCTTTGGATGAGAGAAAGGACAGGGAGATTCTAAGGCTGGGCTGAGCCTGGGAAGGCTGGGGTGCATGTGTGTGTTGGGGGCAGGCTGAGCACACGCCCAGAGCCACAGTATGGAAGGCAGACAGACTTTGTCTCTCTGCTTCTCTGTCTTGTGACCCTGCACCTGCTGCCTGGGAACGGCCGTGCTCAGGAAATGATGGTGGCCCCCCAGCAGTGATCGCCTGTTCTCCTTTCTCCCCGCACCCCCCCTTTCAGCCTCGGCTTTCATCATAGCCATGCTTCTGGCCAGCCTCAACAGCTGCTGCAACCCTTGGATCTACATGCTGTTCACGGGCCACCTCTTCCACGAACTTGTGCAGCGCTTCCTCTGCTGCTCCTCCAGCTACCTGAGGGGCAGCCGTCCGGGAGAGACCAGCGTCAGCAAGAAGAGCAACTCCTCCACCTTCGTCCTGAGCCGCCACAGCTCCAGCCAGAGGAGCTGCTCGCAGCCAGCCACAGTGTGACCGGGCAGGGCCAGGACTGCCTCCCGCGGCTCGGGTGGTGCCGACATAGACGGACCGCCCCTTGGTGGCCGTGTGCATGTGTGTCTAAGGTACCTTTCAGTTTGCACCCTTCCACACCTCGGGGTAGTTTGAATTGGGTGGGAAATTCTGGCCTGGGTTGGGGAAGTAGTCTCCATGGTGGAAGATGATGGTGTGACTCAGCCATCAGACAATCCCTGAATCTCCCCTGGCTTCCCACGGATGTTTGTATACCCTGCCCCCACTGCTGCCTCTGGCTGGTGGATGGGTTGGGTTTTTTTTTTTTTCTCCTGGACCTGTCATTTCACTCCAGTATCTTTTTAGTCCTTTATTTTGAGATCTTGTGAAAGGTGGTAAGTATAGAATTGGTGTGTGGAAGCCTACTGTTCTGAATAAGGAGTGGGAGTGAGACCTCAGATGTGGAGGGTGGTGCTAATATCCTCCTGACTTCAAAGTGCTATTACTTTTGCATGGAACCATCCTAGCATCCTTGGGCACCAGCATGTCAGAAGGTGGCCCTAGGAACAGGGGATTCCTTTATGAAACCATTTGGCATAGGCAGCCGATTAAAACTTGGTTAAAAGTGTTTAGGAAGCTAATATTTACATGAAACAATTAGGAAAGAAAAAGAAACAGAAGGCATCCAAATTGGAAAATAAGAAGTAAAACTCTTGGCAGATGGCATGATTTTGTATGCAGACAATCCCAAGGAGTTTATGCACAGATACAAACCCATTAGAACTAATAAATGATTCATCAGGGTTGCAGGGTACAAGGTCAACATGCAAAGACCAGTTGTATTTCTTTGTACTAGCAATTCACAATATGAAAATGAAATTAGGAAATAATCCCATTTATACTGGTACAAGAAAGAATAAAATAGGAATAAATTTAACAAAAGAAGTATGAGACTTATGCCCTGACAACTATAAAATGTCACTGAAAGAAACTGAAGAAGACTCAAATAAATGGAAAGACATCCTATGTTCATGGATCAGAGACTTAGATATTATTAAGATGACAGTACTGTCCAAAATGATCTACAGATTCAGTGCATTCTCTTACCAAAATCTTCATTGGCCTCTTTGCACAAATTAATAAGCTGATCCTAAAATTCATACAGAAATGCAAGGGACCCAGAATAGCCAAATGATCCTTTGAAAAGAAGAACAAAGTGGTGGATTCACAATTCCTGGTTTCAAAATTTACTACAAATCTTCAGTAATCAAAAGAGTGTGGTACTGGCATAGGGATAGACATGTAGATCTATGGACTAGACCAATGGAATAGAATGGAGAGTGCAGTTATAAACCCTCACATTCATGGCGAATTGATTTTTGACAAGTGTGGCCAAAGAATTCAGTAGGGGAGAAAGTCTGCTCAGCAAATGGTGCTGGGAAAACTGGACGTCCACATGCAAAAGGATGAAGTTGGTGAAGGGATTAAGAGGTACAAACTTCCAGTTATAAAACAAGTACGTCACAGTGATGAAAAGTACAGCACGGGGAATATAGTCAATGATACTGTAGTAGTGTTGTATATGACCACACTTACCGTGGTGAGCACTGAGCGATGTGCGGGATTGTTGGAATTCTGTGTTGTACAACTGAAACCAATATAGCATTGTATGTCAACTATGCTTCAATAAAAAAAAGAATGAAGTTGGACTCCTACCTGACACTGTGTATAAACATTAACTCAAAATGCTTCAAGCCCTAAATGTAAGAGATAAAACTATAAAACTCTTAGAAGAAAATATAGGCATAAATCTTTGTGACCTTGGATTAGGTAATGATTTCTTAGATATGATACCCAAGAGCGCAAGCAAAGGAAAAATAGATAAATTAACCTCATCAAAAATGGGGTACAGAACTTTTGTGCTTCAAAGCACACTGTCAAAAGGTGAGAAGACACCTCACAGATTGGAAGAAAATATTTGCAAATCATATACTCCTATCCAGAATGTATCAAGCACGCTCACCACTTAATAATACAAAGACAAATAAGCCAATTTTTTGAAGGGGCAAAATACTTGAATAAACAAATAAATAGACATCTGTTTATATCCTCTCCAAGGAAGATATAAAAATGGCCAATAAGCCCATGAAAAGATGCTCAATATTACTATTCATTAGAAAAATGCATGTTCAAGCCACAGCGAAATGCCACTTCACACCCACTAAGATGGCCGTTGTCGAAAAGATGGGCGCTAACAGGTGCTGGCAAGGGCGTAGAGGCATTGGAACTCTCCTACGTTGTTTGTGGGAGTAGAAAGTGGTCCAGCCACTTGGAAAATACGTTGGCTACACCTCAAAAAGTTAAACACAGAATTACCATATGAGCCAGAAATGACACTCCTAGGTATTTACTCAAGAGAAATGAAAGCATATACAAGTACCAAAACTCGTACGTAAATGTTCATGGCACCGTCGTTGTAATAGCCCCAAGTGGAAATAACCCAGATGTCCATCAACAGATGAATGGACAAATATGGTCTGTCTGCACAGTGGCATAGTATCTGGGTATAAAAAGGAATGAAATCCTGGCACATGGTACAACACAGATGACCCTTGAAAACATGATTCCAAGTGGGAGAAGCCATTGCAGAAAACCACATACTGTATGGTTCCGTTTTTGTGCCATGTCCAGAATAGGCAAACCTATAGAGACGGTTAGAGGACCGTGCTTGCCGGGGGCTGCAGGCTGGGCTGAATGGAGAGTGAATGGGAATAGATGCGGGTGTTGGGGGGGAGGGGATGACAATTTTCTAGACTTAGTGATGATGGTATGTGAGTTTTTCAAATATGCTAAAACCACTGACTTGAACATTTAAAAGAAGTTAACAACAACAACAAAATGTTAACCAACCATTTCAGAGGTGGCCACCTGGAAGGATGAATTCCTTAGAATCTCCCTGGGCTGCTGTTTCTCTCTGTGACTCACCATTTGGGAGGAATGGTTCCTCAGTTTTTCTGCAAGAGATGGTGTTTCCAGTTTGGTCAAAGGTGCCAGCGCTGGTAGTCCCCCCATCCTGCTCTAGTAAAGGCACAAGTGATGTCTTGTGGCTGCAGACTGGTGTGTTTTATTTATAAGAGCAATTCACCAAGGGTCTCAAAAGTTTTACTTACCTGGTAAACGTGTTCTCAGGTGTCCTCTCAGCCTTGAGGACGGGTATGACGGTGCCCAAGAACTACCTTTGGTTGTTAAATACAGGGATGTTCTAGATCAGAAGTTTCTCGATGGGGACTGGCCAGCTCTTTGGGACTCTGGGCACTTTTAAAAATTTCTATGCATATTTTTTTGGACTGTGATACAAGCAGGAGCACTTCCTCAAAGCCATGGATTCACTCTATATACGCTGTCCTCTTCTCCCTGCACACTGCTTTGTGTACACACGGAGACACCCACACATTCATGCACATGGTAGAAGGAGCTAGCATGGTCTAGATGTTCAGGGACAAGAGAGGCATGCGCTGAAATGCCAGTATGCAGATTCTTACCGTTTAGTACAAGATCTTCAGTACTAACTGGACACCGAAGACTGTATCATCTTTAGACCCAGAGATAGGGTTGCTGTGACATGTCCTGAGGGTGTCAACACCAGTCAGTGCCCGCTCTTTGGGAAGCTAACGTGATGTTGACTGGGGGTCTTTGCGGCCATGCTCGGGACTGCTGGGGAACTCTGGGTGCACATGCAGCCCTGGTGGGGTCCGTTGGCATTTGAGCCTCCCTACTCACCAGCCAGAGATGCCCTCGCCTCTGCTGTTCTGGAGAAGCTGCTGCCCTAGCAGCTAACAGGCCACTGGGGACCAAGGGGACAGCAGTTCACAGACTTTTCTGACGAGGGGCACAACCTTCCTGAGCACCCGCTGCTCTGTACCCCTCCCCTCCCAGTCTTGGCTGGAGAATATCTTCACCGTCTCAGCCTTTCTCTAACCGAGGCTGGAAGCATGAGTGCGGGGTCCTGGTCACTGTCTGAGCCCAGTTGTTTCTGTCCTCCTTCCCCAGACCCCACAGCTGAGGTCTGTGTACCATCTTCTCCCACAGTGTCAGTCAGACCTGTTGACAAACGAAGCACATGGCTGGAGGTGCCAATTAATTGGAACACATAGATTTTCTTCTAGAATGTTTCATTATTCCAGTGGTCAAAAGGGAAATGTGAACACTTGAAGACTCCGAGACTTATTTCTTTAGGCCCTGAAAAAAATAATCTGTCACAGAGTTTGTGCTCCTTTGGGGATGGATCTGTGGGTTACAACTGCAGGAGGCCACCTTTTACAAAGATCCTGGTTTCAAAGTCCTTAACCTTTTCTGTTCCATTGCAATGAAACACCACTAAATGCAAAACGTGGATTCCTCGATTTTGTTCTACCGTGGTGATTTTTATGGTACCCTTGTGGACTGTGCCTGTCGGTGAATGATGTGGCCAATACCAAGATGTCTGCTTCATCAACTGCTTTATCGAAGGCACACTGAATAAACATTTTTTTCATACGTTGCTTTGCCCCCTTTTTCCCTCCCTAAAACAGCGATGGTGTCTGGTGGCTTGCGGACGTGTCCCCTGCGGGGTGGCAGAATTTTCTGCATGATTATGACAGAAGTACACCTGGGGTGTGGTGGGGGTGGGGGACCTGGTTCCATTGTCTTCGGTCACAATTTATCAGAGTTCCATCAAAAGAGGCTCTAAGACCCAGGCACGGACCTCTTGTGCCACCGTCTAATTCTGGAGATAATAGGATTCTAGATTGTCACCTCGAAGGGTCCCTAACTCATATTTCTTCCAGTGAGATAAGGGAGCCACCTGCAGAACCACAGATGGGTTCGTGTTCATTCCTGGGCTCCGCGGACTCACAGTCTGGAGCTGCCTTTTGAGCCAGAGTCCCTGATGAGCTGAATGTAGCATATGAGAGAAAGTGGAACTCCACCTCCCTCCTCCGGCCTGTTGTCATTATGCCCCCCAGTGTGCTGTTCTTCCTGCTACTTCTCCAGGAGATTCCTGGAAGAAACAGAACTCCTCAGACATCCATGCATCTTAAATGTGTGCCCTTTCTCCTGTTCTGTGAACTTCACGGGTAATTGAGTACCTGCTATAGTCTGCCCCTAGAGAAAGCGAGCAAGCTTCAAAAATTGGAGTTGTAGTCAAATCAGGTTATAGAAAATGTCAAGGTGGTGAAAAATCTCTGCATAACCCGAGATTCCAAGTCTGAAGCTGATGGCCTGATGCCTTCAAGAGATGTTTGAAAGGGCAGCCCCGTCAAGGAGGATGTAAGTAATACTGACTTTAAACCTTTTCAGCAGGAGGAGCCTGGACTCACTGAGACCACCTGAGAATGAGAAGAGCCCCAGCAGAGAGCAAAGAGTGGTGGGCAGGAGCTGCTGCCGTGCTCCAGTGCTGGCCTGCTGGATGCCTCTGGCAAGTCTGCTGACTTCTCTGGGCTGTAACTTCCCCACCTGGAAAAAACTAAGGGTGACTGCTGAAGTGTTTAGTAGTAAAACTAGGGATATCTGCAGCTTATTTTGAAATGCATAAAAAATAAACATGCATAAAGAAAGCTGAGGTTGGTGGATAGATGAGCTATGACAAAGCAGGAGCAGTAAAACGTTCATTGTCGAGCCTGGATGGTGTGCATACAGGTGTTCACGGCAAACCCTTTCGACTTCCTCTGTGTTTGAAAATGACATAATAAGATACTAGAAAAAACAAAAATTTTAGGGCTGAGGTGGACATTAGGGATCGCTTTATGGATGATGAAATTGAGACCAGAGAAGGCAGCTGGGAGGAGAGACAGGACTGGAACCGAGACTGCCTGTGCCCTGTCTCCCAATCTGTTCCACCACAGTGCCCACCAAGACCCCTTGGGCTCATGGCCAGGCACCAACGAGGCGATGCCTCTGAAAACTGTGGAACCATCATTTTATGAGACTTAAATGGTGTTACATGGGGGGAAAAACAGCCAAGTGAGATTGGGAGACACTGGCCTGAACAGTTTTTTTTCCTGCAGGGCTTGTCAGAGCCTTTAACATACTGATATCTACTGAAAAATCTCTGGGAGAAATATAGAACATTTTCCAAACAAATGTAATCACAAAAGCCATCCCCCGCTTTTTTCTGAGGACTGAGCTCTGGATAACACTCTTGGGAAAAACATCTCTGAAGAATGTAAGGTTGCTGGTTTTCTCCCCCAGTGGGGTTAGGTGAGGAGGAGGTGGGACGTGCCCTTGCGATTGTTTTTTGTGTCTATAGTGAGTCCACAGACGCACAAATTGGACCTTCAGCCCTCATCACATTTCTGAAGGCTGAAGGGGTGCACGTGCCAAACGGCGGTGCTAGGGGCTCAGGGGTCTGGTGAGCCAAAGGGGAGGTTCAGAGAGTTTTGAACCTAGGCCCTGCCCTTGGTGGTGCCCAGGGAGGGACTCCCACCCCTTCCAGCCTAAGGGCCATTTTCTTCTGTTGGTGACCACTGGCTGGCCCAGAGCAACAGAATTCAATGGGAAATAACCGCCTAAGGAACACGGCGGAGCAGAAACCCAGCGAATAAGAAGCCCAAGAGGAACCCGACTATTCTGGTTCTTGAATTTGGCCAAGGGGAGGGCCAACCAACTTGCCCCACTCGTTTCTCAGGGCAGCAAACTATTTTTGGAGCTCATCGGGACACGCACCTGCCTTATGGACACACACAAAGCACAGCATTCTCCAAATGCAGCCGAAACCCTTTATTGGAGCCACCCTCCTAATGCCACGAGTCGCCGGTAGCTTTCCCTGGGCGCCATGCATGGAGAGGTGGACCGCGGGTGGGAACCGAGTGCTGGTTTGTGCTGTGACAGTACAAGTGGATGCAAAGACTTGCAGTAGCTGCCTCTTAGCAAACTCTCTTTCCTCCTGCCCGGTCCCCGGGGGCATCGAGGTGGGGCAGGGGACACGCTGAAGGGCCACTGGGGTCCTGCGGCAGGGCTGTCTTTTCTTTCCAGTGCCCCTAAACCGTGTGCTTCCGTCTTGGGGGGAAATAGCAGTCCCCAGAGAGAAAGCGCTCGCCGGCAGGCCCTCGGAGCAGTACTGTGGGGCCAGCCTGGCCTGACTCCCCCTGCCCCGCCACCCCCATCGCCCCCACCTGGCCTTACACTTCCTTCCGCAGCATCACCTTGATGTTGCTGCAGACCTGGCCCAGGGCGGCGAAGAGCGGGTTGCAGAAGGTACGGATGCAGAGGGAGTAGATGTGGCTGATGCATTGGATCTCGATCAGGTAGCTCTTAATGCACGGCACCACCGCCCAGATGTGGCAGAAGGAGATGCAGGCGAACAGGAAGCCCCAGAGCAGGGCCAGCGGGACTCCCAGCAGTGTGGACAGCAGGCGGTAGCACCAGTACTTGGACACCGTGAAGGTGGTGTAGCTCACCTTCCACACGCCGTCGAAGCTGTAGGTGCCCACGGGCTCTGCGATCACGTCTTCGAAATCCACCTGCGGGGGTGCGAAGGGCAATCTTTCAGTGACAGCATCCACCCACGTCCTACGCTTCTGGATGCCGGTGTCGGAACGCTCTGGAGGGCTGCTTGCACCTGCCGGCGGGGGCCCACCGCCGGGGATCCTGCCCCAGCACAGCCTGGCTGAGGCCTGAGAATGCATTTCTGACAAGCTCCCAGGTGATGCCAGTGCTGCCCGGGAGCAATGAGGCACGGAGCTGGGCCACCCCCTCATCTTATGGGTGGATAGACAGGCCCTGGGGAGTTGCGTGACTTGCAAGCCACCAGGAAGTTAGAGGCAGGCCTAGAGGTGTGGTTCTTGCATTCTGTGATTTTATGATCCTAGAGAGTTGGACAGTCCTAGTCATCCTGGGGGTGGGGAGGAAACATCTAGCTAGGCTGGTCCCCGAAGGTAGCCAGGTGGGGGGAGGGGCGAGGGCTGGAAAAGCACATTGGGCGTGGCTAGGACCTCAGGGAATGGACAGCGTGTGCCCTCAGGGCGATGCAGGTGCTTCCAGAAGGCCAAGTGCAAGCCCAGTGTGGCCAGAGTGAGGCCAGAGGGGCCTGGCTGGCCATTCACTGTGTTGAGCAGTGTCCGAAAGCTTTTGCGCAGGGACTGGCTTGACTCGATTGGGGTTGATTTTTTTTTTATTGAGGCATAATTGATATATAACATTATATTAGTTTCAACATAATGGTTCAGTATGTGTCTATTTGGGAGATGATCACCACAGTAAGTGTAGTTAACGTCCGTCACCATACGCAGCTCCAATCTGTGTGCGTAATGAGAACTTTTAGGATCTGCTCTCTTAGCACCTTTCATACGTGCCGCACAGTATGGTGCCGTATAGTCACCATGCCGTAACTTACAGCCCCACGACTCATTTATTTTATAACTGGAGGTTTGTCCCTTCTGACCCCCTTCACTCACCACCCACGCCTGCCTGCAACAGCCACCAGTCTGTTCTCTGCTCTCTGATCTGAATTTTGAGCGGCTGGCTGGGCTGGTGGTGTTGGGAGAGAGGACGCAGGTGGGGTCCAGTAGGGAGCCGTGGCAATATTCCAGGCGGGACCTGCTGCCAGGCTGGTTTGGGGTGACAGTGGTGGGTTAGAGAGAGGAGCGTAAGTCTGAGAGCTATTTTAGGATCTGGCATGTGGCAAAGTGAGGGCCATGCCATCCTGGCTCGTAAAGGTGTCTGGTGCCAAGTCAGGCCAGACAGGCCCGGCACACCTTACCCTAGTCCCACGGCGACCTCAGACTTTTCCCTCCCCGCTGCCCACCCCAGCCCGCCTTGCAGCTGGAAGGAGCATGGGCGCTCAGAGAATCCGGTTCACACATTCCACCGAAATGGTGGTTGAGGCCCCATTTGGGAAGTGGGAAGAAATAATCGGTAAACTTGAAAAAAAAAAAAGATTACTTTCAGCCGCGTCATGTAACTAACCTTTCTTGAGTTGCCATTATGCTTTAAACACCATCATAGCTGCTTTCTCATATGCGATGTCCTTTAGCATCCCTAAGCCTTAGCTGTTGTGTCTGTAAAGTGGGGACGTGACCATCTTCCGTGCTCCTGGATCATTTGAATGAAAGCTGGTTGAATGAAGGCTCAAACTCATCAGACCGAGGGTGGAGGGGTCACCTGTGGGGCCTGGTGGGGGGCAGAGCTCAAACATCAGTCTTCCAGGGGATCCTCTCATCGGGGCACAGAATTACTATTCAAATTACTTTTCATTACAAAATGACCTAGCCACATTGCAGAAAATTCAGGAAATAGTAAAAAGAAAACAAAAGCATCTCCAATTTGTATTTCTCTAGTAGTAGCAATGTCATTGCTTTGGTGCTTTTCTTTTTGGGGTGACTTTTTTGGAGGAAGGGGGCAGACATACCCCTGTTGCATGGACAATGGCGAGTCCTGTTTTTCTCACATGAGTATATTCTGAGCTCCTGTGCTGTGCCTCAGATCACTGGGTCCCTCTGGAGAGGGCACAGGATGAGGTCTTACCCAGGGGATGGTATGTTCATGGGAGGCAAAGTTGACAGGCTGGGATTTCAGGCTGCAGGTGATGTGAAAAGCTGACTCAGGGAGTCAGTAGGGCCTTCCAGGACCCTCTGTAAATCTCACCCTCCAGCTGTCTCTGCTGGGGTTTTAGGTCCCTCCCCCCCCACCCTAGGTGGAAGGGCAAGGCTGGAGGAAAGAATATAAATATGGTTCTCATCTCAGAAAGATGGTACTTGTTTCTAGAGGGCTTCTGGGAGGTGGTGGCGGGCTGGGAATTTGGTGGACTGTGAGGTTTGGAGGCAGAGATGGAAAACTGGTGTGCTGGATATTTGGAAAAGAAGGCCCAAGTTGGTTGAGGAACATCTCAAGGCTTTGGGCAGTGGATGGAGAGAGCTGGCATCTTCTCTATTTGGTTTATATGGGGCAAAAATTCAGAGTTGCTGTTTCTTGGGGGAGCTTTCAAATCTAAGAAGCTGGGGAGGATAGGCCTGGGGGACCATTCCAACCCTGACCTGGGTCCACCCAAGTGATTATTGAGGTTTGGTTAGATCCCTAGGGCCTGGGTCCTGTCCACTGAGGCGTTCTGACCTCTGCAGCCTGTCCCTCCTCCATCATGGCCTGATGCATCTTAGCACCCAGGCTGGCTTCTGGAGCATGGGAGCAGCCCCAGGAACTTTGCCAGAAGAAGGAGATATTAAGGCGGAGATGTGCCTCCCTGTCCTGTTCCAGCAGGCACTTCCTTCTTCCTTCGCTCTCCCACTCAGTGCCTGTGGCCTCCTGGCCCTTCTTGTGGCTGTTCCTTAGGATGGTGCCTCCCCTCCCCACGGATGACCCAGCCCTGCCTTCTCACCCCACAGGAGGGCAGAGAGCCCAGAGGTGGGAGGCAGAGCCCAGACTGAATCCAGGCATCCTGATTCTGATCTAAGCTGTCCACACCAGCCCAGCCAAGGTCAGACCCCGAGGCGGATGCTGGCTATGGCTATGCAGAGTCAGAGGTCTGGTCCCCATGGAACAGAGAGACACTCCCCAAGGCAGGGCTCCCGGCCCCTGCTTTCCGCCCCCAGCCCTGCTCCTCTGTAGCCCAGCCCGCTTTGTTCAGTTAGTCCCGCGCACTCCGCCTTTCAACACATTCGATTACTTGTGTTGGCCTGGGAGGGGCGGCAGTGTGGAAGAGAGCCTGTCCGCAGTCACACTGCGGATGCTGGAGTCCAGCTCGGCTGCTTACTGGCGCTGTAGCCTGCGGCAAGCGGGCCGAGCTTTTCTGCGCTTCAGCTTCCTGGAGTCATCTCGTCAAGTTTGTTGGAGGATTCAATAAGTTCAGACATCGAAATACTCAGAACACTGCCTGGCACAGAATCCCGGAGTAACCATCGTTAGCTGCTGTTGTGTGCTGTCACAGAGTGTTCTCTTCAAGGGGGTGGCAGAGCCCCAAGGGTGGCTTTGCACCCTGGCATGCGTGCTGCTCTCATGAGCGACTTCGGCAGGTGCCTTACACCCCTGAGCTTCACTTGCTTATCTGTACAATGGGCTTGCTATTTCTTACAACCTTGTTATGAGGAATAGAACCATCCGTTCACAACCTCCCAACCATCTCTTCACCCACCCATCCATCTCTCATCCATCCGTCCATCCATGCATTGATCCATGGGTCTGTCCATCCATCCATAGCCATCCACGCATCCGTCCCTCCATCCATCCAAACACGGGTTTATTCAGCACCCACACTCTGCTAGGCATACCACCTCTTGGGCAGTGCTCAGCACAGTACCTGGCACGTGGCAGGTGCTCAGTGACAGTAAATATGTGTCCATTGTTCTCACGTTCCTATGAAACTGTATCTCAGAAAACCTGTTGACGCCCCAGATCCTAAGTACAGTAATTGTGCAACTTACCCGGTCCTACCTACGTGCACGGGCACGCACGCCTCCGACTGCGCTGATGAGATGGGGGCGGTCTTCTTTCCCCTCATTTGCTGTTCACGGTAATAATCTCTTTCCCCGGGACCTCTCTGTGGTGTTTTAATTATTATTTCTCTGCAGAAGACATCAGTGCTGACATTTGAATTATTCCCTGTAATCGCCTTTGGGCACTGTGCATGGGGCGACTGCTCGTTTTCTGGGAATTGGAGAGCGTGCTCTCGGAGGGATGGGCTGTGCGGGCAGGCCCAGCTGTTCCCCGAACTCGGGTTGAGCGTTGGGACAACTTTGGTCACAGCGCCTGCTTGGGGAGGTATTTATAAGACCCGGCTTGGGCAGGTCCTAGGCAGTCACGCCAGTCTATCAGAAGCACAGAGTGACTTCATTTCCTAATTCGTCTCTAAAGTGGAGGGGAGATGGCTTTTTCTGGGAGGGTGGTGGGATGGGTGCTGGACCCATCCGCCGAGCCTCAGGGCTGAGTGTGCAATTGGAGGGAGGGTAGGCGGTTGGGGAGGGTGACGGTGGCTGCCCATTCAGTCAGTGTCCCCTTCTCTGGCATATTTATTTTTGGAACAGCGAGAGAGCCAGTTGATTAATTGGAACAAGCCAGCGCAGCCCCCACAGCCTCAAGAGGGTGGGGAAGGGTGCAGGACAACAAGGCTGGGCTTCGCTGGAGGATTCGGGGGAGGCCAGCAGCCACCCCCTGTCAAAAATACCTCCCCAGATTCCTGTATGACTCAGTCCTTGGGCATCCTGGGCCCTGGACAATTCAGACAGAGTGTCTGTGGGTGGGGAAACAGCTCTAGGCAGAGGGATGGACATGTGGGGCCAGGCTCCACTTGACCACTGAGTTGCTGTGTGATTTGGAGCATGGTGCTTTCCCTCTCTGGGCCTCTGGTTTGTTTGTTTGTTTGTTTGTTTGTTTTGTTTTGTTTTGTTTTTAAACTATACCAAGAGGATTGGGCCAAGATCCCTAGTGACTCAGAGTTTGATTTGGAGTCAGAACACCCAAGGGGGAGGCTTAGTTTTGTGGGGTCTTAGTTTCCTTGCCTAGTACCTTGGTACTTAAGGGTGGTCCAGAGCCCCTCTTCCCAACAAGGTATGTAGAGAAGTTCAGAGTAAGCATTTAGAAATAGTCACAGAAATTTGACCCACTCATTGTATGTCTGGTAACTCTCATAATAATAAAAAATTGGGGCTTACATTGTAGATGCCTGTTTCTCATTTCATTTCCCTAGTAATTCATTTCTATTGAATTTTACCTAAATATTGGGGTTCAACAAATTGAAATTATAATAATAAAACTGGCCTTCACCCAGATAATTTGAGAAGCACGGGCCGATACAGTAGGAAGCTAAAATGAGGTGATAGCTGTAAAATAGCTGAAAAATGGCAAAGCTTTGCTTCTTGTGTTATGACTGGTAACAACAATAATAGAACTCTATGTGATCTGGGGGAACCAAACCAATGCTCACGGTGTGGCCCTTGTAGGTAGTTTCCGGCCATGTATCTTATACTTAGTATTTTGCCAGCTTTTTTGGTGAGGGGTTAACCAGTCTCCAAAGATGACCCCCAATTAGTTATGGCTCTGAGCGTTTAAGCCCTTGCGTCCCCTCATCCCATACTGAGTCTGGGCTTGCCCTAGGACTCGCTTTAGTCACCTAAATGCAGTAGAAGGGATGCCGTGCCAGGTCCAGAACTAAGCCTCAAAGACGCCTGGAAGTTTCTGCCTTGGGGAGTCCTGACCTGCCATATTAAAAGTCCACCTGTATACCCTGATGTAGAGACTGCTGGAGTTAGAAGTCCACTACTCTCCCCTGCTCTAGAGTCTGGTGGAGTGGCTGCCTGACAGAGAGACCCAGCCATCCCAGCCTCCTAGCCTCCCAGCCTCCCAGCTGCGCCCTGCCTTCCATCCAGCCCCGCTGAGGCACCAGGCACAGGAGGGAGCCAGCTCAGCAGAGGCCCCAGGTGGCTGCTGCCACTTGAGAGGCCACCAGCGAGAGCAGTGGAACTGCCCAGCAGCATCCACGGAACTGTAGGAGACCACCACATGCTTGTGGCTTTCCGGCATTGAGTTTGGGGTGATTTGTTACCCAGCAATAGTTAACTAACACAGTGCATCTTTAGGGAAAACTGGTAATAACTCGGGACTCCAGATTTCTCTTCCACAAGACAAGGGGGACTTGTTTGTACTTGAGAGTGCAAAACATTCACCGGCCCTACCAAATAGGAATTTCTGGTGGCAGAACCCAGAAATCTGCATTTTAACCAGCTCCCCAAGAAAGTGGACCACCTTTTGAAAAGCTAGATGACTTAATACCTAGGAGTCCCCATAATGCTAAATTATAAATACTCAACGTGAGTTAGTCCAATGTAGCCCTTCCGAGAGGTACCTGACAGGGGACCAGACATGTCCAAAAGGAAGAAACTGCCAACAGGGAACGAGTAGCAGGTTGGATGACCTTCCATAACCCAGTCTCAACCTGCCCCTTCTGCTTTCTCCCACAAATTCTCTTTCAGATGCACTTAGTCCTGTCATTCTTCAGCAGACAGAGTAGCAAAGAGGTTTCCTCTGTGTGCCAGCTCTGCCTCACCAGCGGTCCATGGCTTCCTGGAGGAGTGCTGGGATCCATTAGTAATGTCTGCCATGGACACAGTTCGAGGAGGTGGTGGTAATACCCGTCTCTCACGCTTGCCAATGCCACCCAACATCCTTCTCAATATTATGGCTTTTGCTTATTTTGTTCCCTCTTCTTCGAAAGCCTTATTCACATTTTAATTTTTTCCCCATTTTGTTTTTATGCAGCGGGGCTACTGTCTCCCCATGAAGCTGGCTCCTGATTTTCCCAGACGAGAGTGAGGTCTTCCTCCCTTAAACTCCGGGACACTTCGTCAGGCACTAATTTACGGCGTTTAGCACCTTCTCCCAGATAGTCTCATTATTTGAGGCTCATCCTCTCGGTTGGGTTGGATTCGTCTCAAGAGGAAGTACCAGGTCAGTGTTGTCTTTCTGCAATGGGCTGTCCAGGTGGACCCAAACTGGGAGCAGAGTTTGTAGAACTGGCGGCTGCTGGGTCCTTTGGGTGTTTCTTAGCCTGAGCTGATAGGCAAAGGGTGTGGTTTGCGTGTTTTTCTGAGGGAGGAGAGTGTTTAGGGGCAGGTGTAGGTTGGAGGGGGGTGGGAAACTGTAGGATGGGCTTGGGTCATGTCTGGCCCCCTGCCCTGTTTGACCTTGAGTGGCTGCGGGGAGAGAGGTTGGGGCCTGAAGTTGAAAGACCTGTGTGACACTTTGGGCTCAAGCATTCCTGCTCTAGGATCTGGGTGCCTTGGTGTGGATTAGGGAGACAGCCCTGAGCCCTGTCAGAAAGAACGCAGAGGCCTTCGAGGTGGGGCTGCGGTCCTGCAGGAATGCCTGGGCAAGAGGACTGGAGGTTTCCAAGGCGGGTCTGAAGGGAAGGCTGCAGAGCTCTGGGGACCGCTGCTGCACATTCCCACCCCCCAGAGCCTGGCACGGGGGCTCATGCGCAGTGGGTCTGTCGTGCTCATCACCATCTCCTCTGAGACAGTGCGGGACCTGGCACGTAGTAGGCCCTCAGTAACAATTCGTGGAATCCGTACTCTGTGAGTGGTGGTGACAGTCGAGGGTGGAGGGAATGGGGTGTGCTCACCCCAGATCCTCAGCTCTAATCCCAGGGGCCTCCCCTTTACCCGAGACCCAGCCGTGAACCTTGGGGACCACAGTTCAAGTCTGTTGGGCTGTTCAGGGTTCTCCCTCTGCCTTTGGCACTCATTCTCCAGCCTTACCAGGCCTTCGTTGGGGAAGTTTGGGAAGTTTTAACTGGAAAGTCAAAAGGGAGCCCCTCTGGTTGGCTGGGGGTCAAATCCACAGACACCATGGGTCCATCTCCTGCTCTGCATCCTTGGCTTTTCTGTATGAAACCTCGGCAGCTGCTGGCAGAGGGGACAGTTCTCCCTCTTCGCCACCCGACCTCTGTTGACGCCAGGACTCAGGCCAGAGAGGGAAAGGGATTTCCCTGGAGTCACACTGCAAGCCTGTGCCAGGGCTGGGGCCAGAACTCGGGTCTCTGTAGCTTGGTCTTCTTCTAGCATCTTTCTCTGTCTCCCATTCTAGCCCGTGGGGAGCCCGTTAGCGCTGGTGAAACCACCCTGACAGGTCCCTCCTGAGCCTTCAACTCCACCTCTGCCTGTTCTTCTTTCTCTGCGTCTCTTTCACCCCCTCACTTCCTTTTCCTGCCTCCTCCCTCCATCTTGTCTTTGCCCCAGTTGACGAAAGAAGTCGAGGTGCCTCCGGCTCCCGTTCAGACAGGCCCCCTGCCTAGCCGGCTCTCCTGTCTCTTTCTTCCTTTTCTTTATCCTTTCACAGACCATACACAAACCCAAGTCTGCTTTGACCTGTTTGTGCTATTTATCTGACTCCGTTTTATGATCCTCATTCTGAATTTCAAAACTTTCTCATTTCTCAGTTATTCAAAATAAAAGAAAATCAAATAATTCCCCAAACCAGGGAACGTCCAATAAATATACCAAATAATCATCTCCGCTCGACAAGATTATCTGCAGGGCCTTTTGCTCAGCCGTTGCGGGATGTTGTCTGGGGTTCGGGAGAGACTGCATAGGCAGCTGCCTGTGTGCGGCTGCCCCCATCCCTCCCTCGGATTAGAACCCGGGCCTGAAGCCTGGAGCCGGCTCACTCCGGGCTCCGTGGGGCCTGAGAGCCTCTCTACACTTGTCAGCCGTTGTGGGTCTCTTTCAGAAGCCACATTCTCCCTCGGGGTCCTCTTCTCCAGCCCCAGCAGCAGGCTAGGGACCGCCCGAGGGAAACCTGGCCGTAAAAGCTGGCCCATGGCTTCGTTGTCCTGTCCTGCACGCTCCTCCAAGCTTCAGCTCCGCTCACATTTGTCACACCCTTGCGCGTGCCGGCGACTGTTAAGCACTTTCAAACCCCTTATTTCTTTTATTCCTCACATTATACTTTTATTTGCACAGTGATGCTCTGAGAATCTTGTACCTGGTGGAGGTAAATGATATTATGCTCACTCTGCAGAGGGAAAGGCAGGTCCCGAAAACCTAGGTGGCTTGTCCAGGGTCATCGCTTTTAGGTAGAAGAGAGTAGATTTGAAACCAGGTCTTTTAAAGCCAAGTTTGGGACTCTGTCCTCCAGACCACACTGCACAAACCACGATGATACTATTTTACATTTATCTAGTAATTTCCCCCTTGGGGCACTTCTCACACTGGTCCATAATTACCTTACTGCTGCCATTAATGATACCGATAAATACAATAATAACATAGTATGAGCTATGACGGGGAAATGCCCTGAGGGAAGTCGGGGCATGGAGGAGGGAGCGACTGACTGTCTACAGGAGCTGAGGAAGGCTACCTGGAGGAGGTGACATTCGAGGTGGATCTTGAAAGTGAGCAGGGCATTCACAGCAGGGAGGAGAGGGGGAGGGTGCTCCTGGTGTAGACACAGGAGTATGTTACGGTTGGTGTGGCTGGCTCCTGGCATGGGAGCTGGAAGGTGGAAGAAGAAGATTGGGGCCAGATCGCGTTGGGGCTTGAAAGCCATGGGGAGAAGTTAGAGTTCATCGGGCATGGGAAGTATCCCTCCAAGGGATGACAGCATAGGGGCTGTGCTTCCGCTCAAGCCCAGAGCCACACGGTCTAGTCCAGTGGCCATGAGCTTTGAGCACTTGACCTATGACCGGGGCAACAGAAGAATCCTAAATCTTGTTCAATTTTAATTCAAATGTAAAAAGTAGTACTTCATTTTGAGATGGGAAAACTTTTTAATAGTTTGGAACGACTCGGGCCTGTGACTCGATTTCACCTGTACATTTTATGAGATCTTCCGACAGAACAAGGACTTCTGATCCATGTGGAGTCTGAGCTGATAGGCAGCCTAAGTGTAAGCTACACGCTGGACCTCAATGATGAAAACAGACTGTACTAGTGCATTGATAATTGTCTTAGTTACATGCTGAAATGATACTATTTTGGAAATATTGGGTTACATCAAAAATACCACGAAAGTTAATTTCACCTGTTTGTTTTTCCTCTTTAAAACTGTGGCTGCTTAGAAAATGTAAAATGACATCAGGTGATTGTATAATGGGTCGCATTATATTTCTACTCGTCAGGGCTGATCGGTGATTCTGATGCGTTTAGTAGGACCCAGGGTGGCCCGAGGCACCTGCCCTTTTAACAGCCCTTCCAGTGACTCTGATGCTGGGGGTGGGGCACCCTGCTTCCAGGAATTCTGCTGAAAGATCCCCACGGCTGGCTACCAGGAGGAGGTTGGGGTGAGGGTGTGGGCCTGGAGGCGGCCAGGCAGCTAGTGGCTTCCAGATGGGGAAAGTTAGGTTGACTCAGGCAGTGGCCGTGGGGGAGACACCCCAAAGGCTGGGTAACTGTTCTCTGAGCACTGCCTTTCGGGAGCCCGGTGCCCTCTGAGAGGCCTCTGCCCTGGCCTGGCCGCAGGACCTGGGGTCAGGCGGGGAGCTGGCATGAGTGTCAGGCATGGTCCCCACACCATGGGCAGTGGACACAGGGCAGTGTTCTGGGGGAATTAATGCCTACTGAAAGCCACCCTCTGGGGATTAACCCCGTGCCCACCTCGGAGACCGCAGAAATAACCCCTGGCACGGAAAAGAGCCCAAGTTGGCCACCCGTTGGTCTTCATCCTGGGATGAGGTCCAGGAGCTAATGGGAAGAGCCTGGGAGTAGTACGGAGGCACTTGCCTCTGTGACTCTCCTCCCCGCCCCAGGCAACACGTGCGTCATGTATGTGCGGCTGAGATTTTGCTCCTATTTATGCTAAACGTTCTTTGGGGGTGTACATGCTGGCTTTTGAGGGAGGGTTTGGAGAAGACTGAGGAACAGGGCCTCTCATCAGGGAAGCCGGTCGTGGTTGTGCATGGAGCAGAGCCCTCCCCTGTCCTGTGCCCAGACACTCTGCACACCCGACACCCTCCGGGCAGCGGCGCCCAGGCAGGCCCGCCGAGCCTACCTTCACTATATCCTCGTTAATGTTCTTGGGGTCTCGGTTCACCAGGTCAATCTCCTTGCAGTGGATGTCCTTGACAATCTGGGCCTCCAGGTCTGTGTGCTCTTCGGCCATCATCATGGAGCTGGGGGACCGCAGCAGGAGATCTGAGCTGTGCAGCCAGTGGGGCTGAAAAGACTTGGGGCAGGGACACAGTTCAGTGTCCCCAGACTTGTGCCCCTGCCGGCTAAACAGGCCCCACCCAGCATGCCAGCTGACAGCTGTCCCGCATAACTTCAGCCTGCGTCTCACTAAAGCCTCTGTGGCAGGCCTCCAAGCTAAAATTAAGACTGGGGCTCTGCTGGAAGGCCCAGCACTCCTTACAGGGGCTGCCGTGGGCGCCAGGCCTCACCCGAGAGAGAGCAGAGGCTTTGGCATCCGTGGGCCGTGGGGCGGCTCGGCTGTTGGTGCAGGCCCTGGAATTTGCCCCCTGCCAACAGCGTGCCATCCGCTCTGGGAGGGGAGGCGGGGTTGGTCCGCAGCTCTCCCTCTTGCTGGCTGGGAGCTTGGGCAGACCTCGCTTCTCTGGCCCACTGTGCTCCCACCTGGAGAATGGGGCCGTGCTAATAACAGTCGGGGCTCTGCCTGCCCTCGCGGAGAGGAGGAGATGAGCTCGCGTGTGGGAAAGGGCTTCAGGAACTGACATGCTGTCTGGTAGGGATTCTCATTGGAGTAGTTAGTACCTGGCCTTGCTGTTTGGTGGTCTGGAGCAGGGCTGAGTCTTTCGTACTTCTGGGCTTTCCCCTGGAGGGGAGTTGATGGATAGTGGGGGAGGCAGAGAAGCAGACCACCGACGGGGCTGCCTACTCTCCCACGCCTTCTTGATGCCGTGTGGAGGGGACATGAAGTCCATGTTTATGCTGCCCTTTGCTGTGCCCCTAGTGACAGTTTCCGGGATGCCTGTGGGCCCCAGACACTGCATGGGCATCGGTGGGATGTTCCTCTCTTGGGTGCCTGCTCAGTTTTCCTGGGTCCTCATGCATCACTCAAGGCCCCCACAGCCCGAAGGATGAAGACTCTGAGTCCCCAGGTGCCAGGTTCTATGCGTCCATTCACCCACCCTCCCACTCGTTCATTCAGGATTTGCTAACAGCTGGTGACAAAGAGATCAATCAGGCTCTGTTCTTGCCTGGAGGCATTCACAGTCTATGGGGACAGACTGATTAAAATATAAGTAATTATGATAAGGTGTGGCAAGTGATATTTACAAAGAGCTTGCCCCAAGAGGTCCACTGGAGGCAACAACTTATTCTGAGGGCATCAGGGAAGACTTCCTAGAGTTAGGTGTTGAAGGGCAAGCAGGAGTTCACTACCTAGAACATTTCAGGTGGAAAGACCACAGGTGTCAGAGGACTGGTGTGAACTAGGATGCTGAGAATTGTGCAACCAGGGCCTGGTTGCTTGGTGGGGGTGAGGCAGGACATAAGGCTGAGCTTGGGCCTGGGTAGGAAGGTCCCAAATGTCATACTAAAGTGTATGGATTTTTAAAAAAGATTTTATTTATTTATGAGAGAGAGAGAGCGAGCAAGCACGAGCAGGGGGAAAGTGCATAGGGAGAGGGGAGGAAGAGCACAGGGAGAGGGGCAGGGACATAAGAAGAGGGGGAGGGGCTCAGGGAGAGGGAGAGGGAGAAGGAGGCTCCCCACTGAGCAGGGAGAGCCTGACTTGGGGCTCAGCTCAATCCCAGGACCCTGAGATCATGACCTGAGCCGAAGGCAGATACCTACCCATCTGCTTAACCAGCTGAGCCATCTAGGCGCCCCCTAAAAGGTATGGATTTTACAGAGGTATTGGGAAGCCTCGAAGACTTCAGTGCAGCAGAGGGTCTATTGGAATGATGCGTGAGGAGGATCACTGGCAGGTAGAGCTGGGTGAGTTTGAGGCAGGAAGACAGTCAAAGCTCAAGGCAAAAAGCTGGGCTCTGTCAGTAATTGCGCTTGGCTACTATCTAATAAAATGCAAAATACTAGTGGCTGGTGCAAGGTGGGGGCTTTCCCCCCCTCTCTACATAGTACAAATAGATTGTTCAGAACTACTGTGGAAGCTCCATTATGTCATCAGACTCCCAGACGTCCACCTTTCTGTTCTGCTCTTCTTACAGCCACCTCATAGGCACAAGGTGGCTGCCGCTCTTCCAGCCATCAGATGAAAGAGGAAAAGGGGCGAGGGTGCACCAGGAAAAGGCATCTGCCAGCTAAGTCAGCTCCATTAGAAAGCTTTCCCAGAAGTCCCACTTGACAAGTTTTGTTTATTTGTCAGTGACCATCCTTCTTGGCAAACAAGGCTAGGAAATGCAGATAGCCCCCACAGCATCACTAAGGATAAATGGTAGGCAACTAGAAAACTCTATTGCTAACTCTCTTAGGAATTATCTGTTTATTTCCTTTACCCCCCTGCCTGGGCCCCCAGGTCGTGGGAATATGGACCTTCTCCTGTGAAGAGTCAGGACAAAGAAAGTGTTGCTGCCTGTGTTCACGTGGGATACGGGAGGGATCTGAGCCTGAGCTCGAGTTTTGTCCATTGCAGGACCAGACGTGTCTGGGAAAAGCCGGGGCAGCTGGGGCGGGAGTAGTTCACAAGGGTCGGAGGAGGGGCTGCCTGGAAGAGGCTCATCCTGAAGGAGAAGTGGTGGTAACAGAGAACAGGAATGACTGTGGACGATTGTGTTTTCAAAGATGGCCACCTCTATGCTCTTACAGGACGACTGACTCTCTTCTGCTAAATGGGGTCTGGGCTCCTCCCCTTTAATCTGGGCAGGGGTTAGATTAGCCTGACCTAGAGAGCACAGCAGAACTGATGCTCCGTGACTTTCGGGCCAGGCCCTAAGAAGGATACAGCTTCCTGGCTCTCTCCTCTCAGGACTCCTGTCCGTGGAAATCAGCTGGGGGCCGAGGAAGCCCAAAGGAACCCACGTGGAGAGACCACGTGTGAAGGGTCCAAGGCCCCCGGCTGGCGGCCAACACCGGCTGTCCCACGGGAGAGATAGTGAGCCTTTGGACGAGGCCAGTCCTGGGCTTCAAGTCACCCCTAAACCTCCATGCCTTCTGGCTGAACCCCGGACATTGTGGGACAGACAGACTGCTCTGCGTCCTCTCTCTGTATCCAAACCACAGAGGCCACGAGCATACATTTTGGATGCCACTGAATTTGAGGGTAGCTAGTTTACAGGCACAGGAGCTAACACGGTGCCAAGAGCAGAACAGCAGCTGCTTTGGGGAGGCTCACCACGCGCTGGTACCTCGCGGGGGCCCTCGGTGTGCCTGAGCTGTCCCGCTGGTCCTGTGAAAGGGTGGCTGCCTCGAGATGGCGGCCGATGCTGAGAGGCCGTAGGGCAGCTAATACACATTTTGGGTGTCGGAGGAAGGAGATGCGGTGGCCTGAGGTGACGGGGAGTAGTTTCTGAAGGCGGCACTGCAGTGGGGCCAGAAGGATGAGTGGAATTAGAGAGGCGGAGTGGGAAGAGCGAATCTCGTTTCATTCTGACGATCCTGTTTCCAAAGGCCATGTAGTGGAAGGAGCCTTTAACTCAGGACCTGTTAGGAACTCCGGCCTGAGGTCTGCTCCTGGCCCCTCACTAACCGGTTTCGTGACCTCGGGTAGGCTCTTGACCTTCCCTGTGCCCAGTGTCCCCGGCTGTCTGATGTGGACGGTGATCCTCACTCCGAGACTCCATGCCTCGCACACAGGGACAACCCTAACGGCCCACCCACGGGCCCATGAACCTGCGGAGGAGACGTTAGGAACAACATTCTGGAAGAGGATGCTTTCGAGTCAGCCCGGGGCGATGCTCCTGACAGCGGAGCACAGTAAAGGAGGCAGAGTGACTTTCCGAAGCCCATTTTGTGCCTGGGGTTTTGGGGAGGATGCTGCGTTCTTATTTTAAAGGCATTTTGTTGTTGTTGTTTGGCTTGCTCAGGGAGAGAGGGAAAAATCTTTGAAAATGGGATGTACAGGAAGACTTAAATCTGTGGGGTGCGAAAAGGGGAAGTAATAGGAAAGATGACATAGACCGACTCACCGGGAGAGTCATAGCACTGCAGTCTGAAGACTCAGTTAACTGTCAGATTGAAGGCTGCATTAACCAGCAAGATTTATCCCTTATACACAGGTCTCCAAGAGAGGTGAGGCGAGGATGCGTAGAGAAGGAAACCTTTTTGTTTTTGTCGGGGTTTTAGATCTAGGCAGAGGGCCTCTATTTTCTGTTTGCTACTTGGCTTTTGGAGTCTGCATTTAGAAGACACATCACAGCATTCCAGAGCTGGAAGAGACCCAGTTCCTGCATTTTACAGATGAAGAGTGTTGGTTGCTGGAGGGGAGAACTAAGGATTTGGAGACAGAAGAACTGGGAGTGATTGACCATCTGCCAGTCAGCAGGCCACTCCCCTCCAAGCTTCAGTTTACTCCTCTATAGAATGAGGATAAGGACACCATCCCTTCTTACCAGATTTTGGTACCTGATTCCTACCAGAGATTTTGGAGATTTTTAGAATGTTTTCCCAAAAGGGCAATGCAATCTCAGGATGCATTAATAAAGATATACCATCCAGAATGATGGAGGTGACTTACCTACCCAACTCTGCACTGGTCAGACTACAGTGGGAGTTTGGTACACTTGGGCTCCATGTTCCAAGAGTGGTTTTGGGAAACTAGATCCTGTTGAGATAGGGTAAGTAAGATGGTGCAAGAGCTAGAAGCATGTCTAGAACAATCTCAGTTTGAAGGAGAGAAGACTGAAAGGGAAGAACAGAAGAACCTTACTCAAATCCATGAAAGCTTAAAGGAAGGGATTTATTCTGAGTGGTCCCAAGGACTGGTGAGTAAGTGGCAGACTTTGGCTTCATTCAACCCAGTGCCCAACTCACTGCAGGCCTCTTGATAATGGTCGCTGATTGTCAAGGGTACCAGGAAGAGCTGACTCTCAGTTGTCCAGAAGTCTACTAGGCTGCTTCAGAAAGGAGTGAGCTTCCCAAGGCTGGAATTGTTCAGGCAGAGGCTGAAAGGGAGTCAGGGTTGGAAAAGTACAGGGAAAAGTAGGCAAACTTTGGGGCCAGATAGTAAATATTCTAGGCAGGACCAGCTATGTAATTTGCAGGACCCAGTGAAAAACAAAAATGTGGGGCCCCTTGCTGAAAATAATTACAAATTTCAAGACGGTGGCGGCAGAGCATTAAACTAAGCTTGTGGCATCTTCTAAGCTTGGGGCCTTGTGGGTCGCATGCCCATGAAGTTGCCCCCGGCTTTAGGCCCTGTGGGCTCTACCGTCTCTGTCACAGTGATTCAGCTCTGCTGTTGTAGCACAAAGGCAGCCACAGACCATAGATAAATCAAGGGCGATGGTTGTGTGGTGGTAAATCTTTATTTATAAAAGTAAGTGGCGACCAGTTTTGGACCCGCGGGCTGTAGTTTGCTAACTCTGCTGAGGGGGAGAGGCTCACGAGAGCCACGGCAGGATGATGCCACGCCCGAGCCTCTGCCCATGTTTGAGCCACCACAGAGTTGCTCTCCTGCCTTCTTCTTCCACCCAAGGGAAGACTCTATCTCTGCCTCGAGTCCCGCACCTCACTGGCGTTCCTTGAGTCCTGATCTCCCTTTCCATCAGGGAGTGAGAGTAAGTAAATGAACCCGAGTCACCGTATTCCCTTCTAGCAAACAGGGAGACTGGCCCCTGCCGTCCGTGGCTCAGGTGGCAGTCACTTTGCCTCCCAGGTGAGAGGAAAGGGGTGGAATGTGTGCCAGCCTCAAGGACCCACAGCAACACTGTTCAGAAACCACACTGGAGCGGGCTCTGGGGAAGGGCCTGTGTGTGCCTGTGGATGAGACTAGTGTTTGCTGGGTTTTTTCCAGACCCAGAGGAGGCCTTGCTCTCTGAGCACAGCAGGCGCTTCTGTGTTCAGCACGACTTCGTTAATGCATAGAGATCTGATGCCTGGAAGGGCTTCTGCAGGCGGCAGGCTGGCATCTTGGCCTCTCTGAGCTGACCCAGAACCCCGTTGATGTTCTAGAGACTGGGCGCCCTGCAGGTGATGTTTCTGTCTGAACCACTGTGCTGCGCTCGCGAGGCGCTAAAGCACACGAGAAGCCTCTGTTCCTCCCTGTGTGTCCCCTTAATCCCCCGTAGGATCTCAGTCTCTGCTTCAAAAAGCATTGGCTCCAATTTACTCCTGCCTGAGCTGCAGATGTGAACTGCTTGCAGCGTCCAGGTGACTCAGAGAAGGTCCCCACTGTGTAAACGGTGCCTTGTTTGAAAACAGGAAGAGTTCAGCTCCTGTGTCCACGGAAGGTTTCCCAGGGCCACTTTTTCATTTCATACACACCGACTCAGTGCTGGTGTTTTTGCTGGGTTCAGCAGAGGGGAAGCAAAGATGAATAGCGCATTCTTCCAGCCCACACTTACCAACGCGGCATGCAGCAGCTGCTGAGGCCGGGAGGCCAGCATGGCAAAGAAGGAACCGAGGAGGCTCCCCCCGGGGAGGATTTCACTGTCTTGCAGGGGCAGAGGCACTCCAGCGCCGCCGGGACCCGCACAGTGTGATGAAGTTACAGGGAGCGGGTGGTGGGCCCTGCCTGTGGGTGTCGGGCGTCGGCTTGTCTGGCGGATTGCGGTGAGCTGGGGAGAGCAGCCGGAGGACATTGGGATTGCTTGTTTTTGCAGGGAAGGAACTCTTGCCCTCTTTCTTGGGCTTTGTAAAGGATGGCAAGTTTTAGGAATCACATTGTGTGCGAGTTGAACTGTGTCCCCCTGAAAGATTGGTTGAAGTACTAACCCCCAGCCTTATTTAGAAAGAGAGTCTTGGTGGGCGATCCAGGTAAGATGAGCTCCGTAGGGCAGGCACTCATCCTGTATGACCGTGTCTTTATAAAAAGGGAAAATTCGGACCCAGACACAGATGCACACACGGGGAGAACGTGATGTGAGGGTTGGAGGTAGGTCGCCATAAGCCAAGGCACTCGCAGCCACTAGGACAGCTGCCTGGAGTCGCCCCTTCCCTACAGCCTTTGGAGGGAGTGCGCCCTGCTGACAGCTTGAGCTCAGACTTGCAGCCTCCAGGACGGTGAGGCCATAGATGTCTGCTGTGTAAGCCACTCTGTGTGTGGTACTTTGCTACAGAGGCCCAGGAAACTAACACAAGGGGGAAGGACCCCAACTTCTAACCATATTCCTTTCCTTGTGCGTCTGTAACGAATGACCACACCGTATTGTAAAATCAGGCAAAAATTTCCCTCTTAAGGTTCTGGAGATCAGAAGTCCTAAAATCAGGGATCAGCAGGCCAGGATTTTTTTTTTTAAGGAGGCTCTAAGGGAGGAGAATTTATTTTCTTCTTTTCCTTTTTTTTTTTTTTTTAAAGATTTTATTTATTTATTTGACAGAGAGAGAAACAGCCAGTGAGAGGTGGAACACAAGCAGGGGGAGTGGGAGAGGAAGAAGCAGGCTCCCAGCAGAGCAGGGAGCCCAATGCGGGGCTCGATCCCAGGACTCTACTCTGGGATCACGCCCTGAGCCGAAGTCAGACGCTTAATGACTGAGCCACCCAGGCGCCCCGATTTTCTTCCTCTTCTAGCTCCTAGAGGCCACGTGTATTCTTTGATTCGTGGCCCCTGTCTCCATCTTCAAAGTGCATCCCTTCAGCCTCTGCTCCATACCAGGGGCTCTTGCCTCCCCCCTGCCCTCTTGGGCCACCCCTACCCCTACACTTCTGATCTCCAGGGATCTTTTGCTTCTTGCCTGTCAGCATATGAACACCTAGACTCCTTTTGAACCCGCAGCATCGGGCTCTGTGGGGATTCCAGAGCCCTGTGTGCCAGGTCAGTCTTTCCAGACGGCAGCTGCTGGCTGAGCAGAACCTCCTGGGCAGCCAGCCCCATCTAGCCCTCAGACGCTCCTTCCCTCCCTCCCTTCTTACAGGTGTGTTAGGTTTGCAGATGAAGAACAGATTTGGGACTCATGTAAGGTGGGACATTCCAACAGCCAGAACTTTCTGGCAATCGGGTGGGGTAGGCTGCTGAGATAGCTCACCCACCGAATGTGGAATCCTGTAGATCTTAAGAGCGTGGGCTTGTGCGTCACACTGACCTGAGAGGATCTATCAGCTACAAGTTGCATGACCCCCGAGCCTTAGTTTTCTCTCATGTGAGTTAGGAATGATGATGATCATAGGCTGAAATGAGGACAACACCAGGGTCACAAACTGACATGCCCTCCAGGTGAGGGGACGGAGCAGGCCAGCTGAAAGAAGCACAGGGCCTTGGTGGTTGTCTGTCATTTGACAAGAAACATACCCCTTTGCTTTTCGCTGTAGGAGCCCTGGCAGGGCAAACGTGAATGATGACACGAGGGGTGCTCGGCCTCAGCGGAGACATGGCGCGGAGTGGTGGGGACCATTGCTTAGTTGTGGTCAGTCTTTTACAGGAAAGAGCACAGCCTCCTTTTTCAGAACTCAGGCAAGAAGAGTTACAGGGGCTATACCTACAATGAGAAAGGAACTTGGCTGACTGGGGATTAGGAAGACAGCCTTTGGGGGTTATGGGGCAAGTGGCTGGTGTCAGGATTAGAAGTGCAGGTTAGCTGCTGAGGATCCAAAATGACACAAAGGGCCCAACCATGGCAAGCTTGGTAAACTCTAGCTTACAATTTAACCCCTGCTAAAGGAGACAAAGATACTGGAATGTGTAGGAAGTGACTGTCAGGACTTTAATGGGGCTTAAAAAAAAAAAAAAAAGCCTCCATCATCCCAGGAAAAATGGTTGTGAGACCCCCAGTAGGATCATTAATCCTGAGCAGAAGCTGGGCTCTTGTGGTTGCATTTATCTGCATGGTTCGAGCTGCAGCCAGGTGAATAAAAGCCCTTCTTATTGAAATAGAACTTTCGTGGTCTGTGATTGGTCTTTATTTTGTTCAGATACAGGAGGTCTTTGGTTTGCTCAGTTATGTGAAGATACCACCGTATTACTTCATTTTAATATGCTGTAGAGCTGGCACAGAGTTGTAGAGAGAAGTTTACATTTTGGCTGACATACATATTCATGGCCACGGTTTTCTTTGTGTGCCCTCCTGTAGGAGGAATTATTCTCGTGGCGGGGCTGGGGGGTGGAGGGGGAAAGGATGCCCTTTGACAGACCTTGATTTTATCCCTATTTAGTAAACCAGGCAAAGAGTGGTCTGGTTGGTTGGTTCACTGGAGCCAAGGAAGTTGGGGAAGAAGGAAGTGGCTAGAATGTGGGAAAGGGGCAGTGGGGTGTGATTTATAATAATCAATAAATATTGGGTCTTGTTTCTGGTACAGAGCTCCTAAAACTCTTGGCATTTCCTAAGTGATAAAGGTGTCCTTTGTTGTGTTAATGAAGTGACTTTTGGAAAGCCCCTAGGTAAACCAAGGATGAGGGCTGATTGCAGGGGACCCAACCTTGTCATTAGAGGGTTGGAATTTTCAGTACCGTATCCCCACACAGAATTCTGTCACCCATGGCCAGTGATTTAATCATTCATGCCTATGTAATGAAGCCTCCACAAAACCCGGAAGGCTGGGAGTTGGAGAGCTTCTGGGCCGGTGGGCACAGGGAGGCCCTGGAAGGGGGCTCGGAAGCTCCACGCCCTTTCCCCACACCTGTGTACCATGCAGCTCTTCCATCTGGCTGCTCCTGAGTTACATCCTTTTATAATAAGCCGGTAGTCTGGTCATGTTCCTGTGAGTTCTGTGAACTGCTCTAGCAAATTAATCCAACCCAAGAATGGGATCCTGGGAAGCTCTGATCTATAGCTGGTCGGTGACAACCTGGACGTGTGATTGGCCTCTGAAGTGTGTGGGAAGGGGGTGAGAAGGTGGTGGAAGCGGTCTTGCGGGACCCCAAGTAGAGAGTGTCAGAATTGGGTTGAACTATAAGACACCAGAGAATTACTTGGTTGTCTGGAAAAAACACACACCCAGGAGGCAGGTACGGGGCATCTTGCCCTGGAGAGGCGCTGAGGAGAAGGTGGTTTTGGAGTTGGGGCAAGGGCACCAAAAGAGATGGGAGGGAGGAAGCTGTGGAAGGGAGAGAGGAGGATGGGACCAGAAAAGGAGAGAGAGCAGAGGGAAAAGTTGGAGCCTCAGCGGCCGCCCCAAGGCTGACATGGTAGACTGGGGTAGACTTACCTAAAGGGGTTGGAAGAAAACAGTATTTTCTTTTAATAAAATCAGGTTACCTGGGGAGTTACTGAGCCTGCAGGATGGCCAAGGTTTCTGAGCATATGTTCTGAAAAATTAACTGCACCGGCTCCTCCAGAGACCAAGAGGGACTTGTGGAAGAAATAGATTCATGAGCAATAAATAAGAACTGGGAATAACTTGTTCCATGAACTTAGCATTTTGGACAAGAGTGCCTGGTACCCAGTGGGGGCTCTGTAGGTATTTGTGGAGTGAATAAATGGAGGTAATTCCACACTGATTCATGCCTGGAAAGAACATAAGAGTGGAGATGCTAAACCAGAAAATTCTATGATAGAATAGAATAGATAGGAGGATGATAGAATTTATACTTTGTTACATATGTTCATGTGAGCTCTACAGACTCAGGACCTGGCATCTGTGGGCTTGCTTCACATGGTGACAAGGTGAGGATTGGGAACAGGGGTCCAGTTCCAATCAAGTTGAATGTCTGCGCTAGCAGGAGGGAAGCGCTGACAGGTAATCAAGGCTTTGCTTGCTTTGGGCTGTCTGGAAGCTATTAGGAGTGGCTATTGCTATGCACATGTCATGAGTCCAGTCAGAGCTGAGTCAAGAGATATATGGCTTCCAGCTGGATTCTGAGTGCAGTCGCGGATCTGCTTTTGTAGTTTTGGCTACCGGTGGTCAGCCGGGTCCGGAAGCAGAAGATCCTCCTTCTGGGGCGCCTGGGTGGCACGCCAGGTTAAGCGTCTGCCTTCGGCTCAGGGCGTGATCCCGGCGTTATGGGATCAAGCCCCACATCAGGCTCTTCTGCTATGAGCCTGCTTCTTCCTCTCCCACTCCCCCTGCTTGTGTTCCCTCTCTCGCTGGCTGTCTCTATCTCTGTCAAATAAATAAATAAAAATCTTAAAAAAAAAAAAAGTTAAAAAAAAAGAAGATCCTCCTTCTGAGGCATGGTCAGTGCAGTAGACCTAATGCTACGTCACAACGCCTACGTCATTCACCCCACTTCTCCTCATCATGTTGGCATCTTATCTCGTATCATCACCAGAAGGGTGAACACAGTATAATAAGATATTTTGAGAGAGACCTCAATCATGTAACTTTTATTACAGCATATTGTAATAATCGCTCTATTTTATTATTATCGTTAATCCCTTACTGTGCCTACCTTATAAACTTTCTCATATCTATATATCCCCATATCTATATCTGGCACGTATTATCTGAGGTCTCAGGCATTCCCTGGGGGTCTTGGAATGTATCCACCTTGGATAAGGGGCGCTAGTATACTTTTGAATTGACATTCAAGGCCATTATACTTCTGTTTAACACAGAAAATCTTGAGATGCATGTTTTTGAGAAGATGAGATAGAAATTGGGCTGTATAAATTCAGATTCATCCTGGCTCTGCTACATATCCAGTGTGACCTTGAGTAAGTTAATTAATCTCACCATATCTCAGTTTCCTCCTCTGGAAAGTGGGCTAATTATGTTTCGTAACTCCTGAGCTTAAATGAGTAAGCACAGGAGTTAATGCAAGGGAGGTACAACCGTGCTCGGCACATGGTGAGAGCTGGATATTTTAGTTGTTGTTGCTAACCAGTGGTAGTAAGGTTTATTCAAGTGGAGGGAGGGGTGACATTTGATAGTTACTCGGGTTGAACGAGTGGACGCTGAGGATTTCACGCCAGGCACTGTGCTGGGTGCATCATATCCACTCTTGTTGGAGCTCCTCCATAACTCTCAGAAAATAGTGGGAGCCACTGAGGTTCAGAGAGGTGCAACGCCATGCCCAGGGTCACACAGCTGCTCAGTGGTGGTGCTGAGATTGGATCTCAGTGATGCTAAAGATTTCCCTTGGGCCATAGGGTGGTTCTGAAAGAGAAGGAGAAGACCTGTGGTTTGCAACCAAAGATGGTCTTTTGCTGGGGCACCTGGGTGGCTCATTGGATTAAGCATCCGGTGGTCTTGGGGTTGTGAGACGGAGCCCTGCGTTGATATTCTCTCTCCTCCCTCTCCCTCTGCTCCTTCCCCCATCCCCATTCTCTCTCAAATAAATAAATAAAAATTTTAATTAAAGAAAAGATGGTCTTTTGGTAGAGAGTGGGGACCAGCCTGTGCAGAAAGGCCACATATGGGTTCTAGCTTCTGTGTTTGCAAGGGGGCTGGAGAATCCATTTGGAGTGAGAGGTAAAAGATCCTGGGTCTTGTTGTGTGAGAACTCTCTGGACTTTCACCTTAGTGAGTCAGTCCCTCCTAGGGCTGCAGCTGGGAGGAGCGGTGCTGGGCCGAGGTCCTGCTGGATGGAGCTGAGGCTTACATGTGCCTCATACACAGGCTCGGTGGGTGAGCCTGAGGCCAGGGAGGACACATGGGCGAAGTAGCAGCAGGGGCCAGCAGGTGTCCAGAACGTTAAACAACCGTAACAACGATCAAACCCTGCAGATGTGTTGGTGGGTGGTAACATTTTTTTGGACACAGGTGAGATGTCCATGGGAAGTGCCAGAAATTTGGGGATGGAGGGGGTGGTGCTGGCATCCAGAAGCCCAGGCAGTATCAGAGAAACCTGGAAGATATTGTCTTCTTTCCCAGATTAGGAAATTAAGACTTTGAGAATGGGGGCGCCTGGGTGGCACAGCAGTTCAGCGTCTGCCTTCGGCTCAGGGTGTGATCCTGGCGTTATGGGATCGAGCCCCACATCAGGCTCTTCCACTATGAGCCTGCTTCTTCCTCTTCCACTCCCCCTGCTTGTGCTCCCTCTCTCGCTGGCTGTCTCTATCTCTGCTGAATAAATAAAATCTTAAAAAAAAAAAAAAACGTTGAGAATAAAAATGACCCTCCCAAGGTCAACCTGGTAGAAAGTGGAAGAACCCGCTTTATTTAAACCAAGCCCACAGTTCTTTCTCCCCCTCGACTTGACAGTAAGTCCACTCAGCAGGGCTGTGAACTCAGACGGATGTGTGGATCCAAGCAGGGTGGGGTCACGCGCCGACGAGGGATTAAAACCTGATGCATGGGAATCAGGTGCATTGCTTCTTCCGGAAGGCATGGTGGGGCTTCCAGAGTGGCCTGGAAGCTGAGGCTCAGCTCTCATGGGTGTGCATCTCCCGCCCTTCCTCCCGGAGTGTGGCGAGTGGAATGAACATCCGGCCCGGAAGTCGGCAGGGCTAAAGTTCACAAACCTCGTTTCAGACAATGGCAGTCAGTCACCCTGGGGTCAATTCTTTGGCAGGACGGAGTTCCATCCCCCAGGACAAACCCTCCAGGGCAGGTGCAGCCCTGGAGACCCACCGAAGCACACAGGAAGACCACTGGGAACAGGGACCAGTTCCTCGTCGAGAACATGGTGGCATCTTCAAGGTGTTAATGAATCAGCCCGAAGGAACCTCCGAGAAGTAGCATCAGTACCGGCTAAGTCTTGGATGCCTCACTGCACAGGTGAGAATGGCAAACTGGAGAAATGACAAGTTAGGGAAGGGAAACAGCGCGTGCTTATCCGGAATGGTAAGAGCACATTGGCTGTTGGAGTAGTGCCTCCACCAGCCCAGGAGCCCACCGTTTGCGTTTCTATGAATCCGGAGTCCAGGTGGCCCTGAAGGTCAACCCGGACACCAGGCCAGGTGTGCAGGGACCGGGCAGAGCTAGAGGGGATGGGAGACCGCCTGGAGGGGGCTGGTTTCTGAAGAGCTGGACGAGCAGGGTGCATTCTGGAGCTGCTGTTTCTCTCCCACCATGGCCTTCAGGAGGCATGGCTGGGCACCCCTCCCCTCTTGTTGACATCCGGGGCAGAGCCTTCCTCCTCAGTTCTGTGAGGGGAATTTGCCTGCTGGGGTGCCGGGGAGAGGACGCATATGTGGGTGGTGGGTCCTTGGGTGTGTCCGTCGAGCAGGACGCACGTGACCCCAGCGCTTCTCAGACTTCTGTGGGCAAGCCCCTCAGCCGAGGCTCGTGTTACCATGCGGACTCTGCAGATCTGGGATGGGAGCTGAGACTCTGTTTCCGACAGGCTTCCAGGTGATGCCATGCCCCATCTGGGGACCCCACTGTGGGTAGCAAAGTGTCATGCCTCAGTTAAAAAACAAACACCCAGGGGCACCTGGGTGGCACCGCGGTTAAGCGTCTGCCTTGGGCTCAGGGCATGATCCCAGCATTATGGGATCGAGCCCCACATCAGGCTCTTCCACTATGAGCCTGCTTCTTCCTCTCCCACTCCCCCTGCTTGTGTTCCCTCTCTCGCTGGCTGTCTCTATCTCTGTCGAATAAATAAATAAAATCTTAAAAAAAAAAAGTAAAAAAAAAAATAAAAAACAAACACCCAAACAAAGAAAGCCCGGTATAAATACCATTTTAATTTTATTTCTAACATGAGGCTTGTCTCCTCTGCCCAATTGAGGTTGGCCCTGGCTGGGAACCCGAGTGGGAAGGGGATGTGGTCTGGCTTTTCAGTGTACTGCTCCCCTTTTGCCCCATCACCAACACCCCGGAAATAACTGTCCCTTCTGGGTGGACAGATGGCAGACACCCCAACCCATTCCCTCACTGGAGAATGCTTTGTAGGGCCTCTGTCCCTGGCCTCCCCTGGAGGGGAGGGCAGGAAGGAGGTGTCAGCTCTCCCCTCTGCCTGGTCTTGGGTCCTGCCCCTGGCGCACCCCCGGGGCTCCCCGGCAGGCAGCTCTCCGGAGCGTCCTGGGGGTCTGAGCACTGGCTGCCGTAACAAAACACCAAATACTGAGTAGCTTAAAAAACAGACATTTATTTCTCACGGTTTTGGAGGCTCGAAGTCCAAGATCAGGGTGCAGGCCGATATGGTCTCAGGTGAGGGCTGTCTTCCCTGCTTGCAGGATGCCTTTGTGCTGTGTCCTCACGTGGCGGAGAGTGAGTCTGGAGTCTCCTCTCATAAGGGCATCCACCCTATTAGATCAGGGCCCCAGCCTATAACCTCATTTAACCTTTATCACATCCTTGTTCCACACTGTCACACTGGGGGGGGGGGCGGTGAGGGCTTCAGCATCTGAATGGGGTGTGGGTGGGCAGGAGCAACTCAGTCCAGAGCCCTGGGCCCACCCTCCATGCAGACTGTTCTTCTTGCTCTGCTACTCCAGGCTCCTCCTGGGAGCTGCCCACTGCAGGCTTCTTGGGGGGCTGACCGGAGGCCTATGTTTGCATACCCCCCAATTCTTGGGAACTCTTGGGCGTCTTGTCTGGTGCTCCTCAGAACTCTGTTAATGCTGAGGGTGGCCTTTGAGATTCTGCAGCTCAGCAGAGATCCGGCCAAGGAGGGGATGCCCATGTCTTCATCCTACAAGCCTTCCCCAGTCTACCCAAAAGGCTCTCCTGGGCTTCCCCACACTTGGATTGGGAGGCCCAGGAAGAACCCCTCTTTCCTTACCCATGGGAAATGCCTTGGTACCTGCTACTGCAGCAGATTCCTCCCTAAAATTGTCACCCTTCCCTTAGATAGGTAGTGGCAGGTGATGGGTTTGGAAAATATCCTATTTGTCCACCTTTTAATAAATAAGCACTTACATAGTACTTGATAAAGCCAGAAGTTGTTCTAGGTACTTTCCTCATAGTACCGTATTGAATTCTTATAGGAATGCTGACAGATAGAAATGATTATTAGCCTTATCTTACAGATGAGGAGATCAAGGCACAGAGAGGTTAATTAGCCTGTTGAAAGTCACACAGCTTGTACGAGGCCGAGCCAGGAGCTGAATCCCCGCAGTAGGTTCCAGAGTCAGAGCCTCTAACCTCTGCTCCTCCTGCCTCTCAGCCCGAGCAAGGAGGTGTCAGCATCTCCCTCACAAGGGAGGAAATGAGGCTCAAGAGAAGAAATGACTTTGCTGAGTTTGCACGGCCCAGATTCTCCCTTGGGGCTCAGGGATGCGTCTGGTGCTCTTCCCCTGGGGAGATCACTTGTGTTGTTCTTCTGTTTGCGTTTTCGGAAACGTCCAAGTTCGGTGAGACAGAACAGAACTAGCTGCTCTCAAGCTGACTGCAAACATGCTGTCCTTGACGATAGAGGCTTCCGGGATGTCTTGGGTGGACGTCCCTAAGAACCAGCCCCAGTTCCCCACCGCTCTCTTGGAGTCCTAGTACAAAGACAGCCAGGGCTTTGTCCTACGTGTACTTCTCTAGGGCTTTTGTCAAGAGTGAGCGTTTTCAGAAGCCTGCCTCCCCCAGACCACCTGAGTCACCATCTTTCCTGTATCCCCTGCTACCTGCCCCCCCAAACTCACAGCCTGAGACTCACATGCCCCCGTCCTTAGGCTTGACACTTGTCACGAGGACTCTGGCTCCCCAGAGCCGCAGAGCCCATGGACACCTCTGGGCCATGCTGGCCTCCCTGACAGCTGCCCCCATTCATAACAACAGCACCAGCCTGCTCCCAGCTAGAATTAAAACCCGGCTCACCAGGTTGTTAATTCCGCTCCCTGCTGCTTCACTCAGTTGACCGTTTTAAATTACAATGAGACAGGCTGGTTGACAATTAAAACCCACTAAAGCATTAGCCCGTGGCTGTCTGAAGGTTTTATATCTTCCACACCTGGTAGGCGCTCTGTAAATATTTGTTGAGCTAATGGGCAAGTCAGCTATCCAAGGACAGGGTAACAGAGGATTCGGGAAGATGCTAAAGCCTTCCCTCAAGGAATTAATTTCCAGCAGGGGATCACAGGCGTCAAGCCAGCCTCCGTGGCTTAGGGTGCTGGCCCAGACACCTCACCCACCTGAGAGGGTGGTGTGGCCATTGAGCGGGACCAGCCTATTCAGACTGTATTGGTCAACGCATGACAGTAGTCTGCCAGTGCACGACAGAGCCGCAAAGGGCGGCCCTCATCATTAGCTCATCCGATTTATAGGTCAGCCGGCTCTGCCCACGGAACTTTGTGACCTATCCTCCGGCCCCTGATACCACAGCCTTGGACATCCAGAACTCTCCCCATGAATTTCCAGGTGGCTGGAATCCAGATCACCAGCTTGTCCATCTGGCTGTGAGGGCTACGTGTCCCACCCCTGTTCCCACACGACACTCAATCACTCGCCCCCTCAGTGTCCACACCCTCCAAGCCACGAACACTGAACACTCATAATTCGAATCGCTATAACGAAGCGGTTGATGGAGTTGCAAGCAAGGCTCCTTCGCAAAGCCCGCGCCTTCCTCCCATCTGCTCCATCCTTTGCTCTTTCACTTCCGCACCGGGAGCAAAAGGACGCATTTCCTCCTGGTTTTCACACAGACTGTTTCTCCCCTTCTGCCCCAAGTCCATCTTTAAGGTCCAGCACTTACCAAGACTCGTAGCTCTCAAAGTGTGGTCCAGAGACCAGCACCACCTGGAGGGTTGTCCCACAGCCAATTTCTTGGGCCCCACCCAGACCTACTAACTTGGAAACTCTGGGGTGGGGCCCAGCAATCCATATTTTAATGCCCCCCAGGAGATTCTGATGCATGCTCAAGTTTGGGAACCTCTGGTCAAGACCGCCAGTGTTCTTTCCCTTGGGAGGGAATTTCGTCTCCCTGTTACGAAGGATTCAAGGGTGGTTAGGCTTTGGAGGGAGCTCCGCTTCTGCCTGTAACCTCCCTATCTAGTCAACAGAACGTGGGCTTTCGAGTCATCAGGCCTGGGTTCTGGCGTCTCCGCCATTTACAGGCTGTGCAACCCTGGGGGGGGGGGGGATGGTTCACCTCTCTGAGCCTCAGTTTCTTCCTTAAATGATATTCCCCATTCTGTTTCCTCTCAGGGTTTGTGAGAGTCTCACCGGTGATTCAAAATGCAGAGGTCCTTTATCGACTGTAAACCCTGGGGAGTGTGGGGCTACCTCATGATTTTCAGGTTTCCTCCCTGGTGGGGGCTCCAGTGACCTCTCTTCTTCCCTCAGCACCAAATCTCTGCGTGCTGAAAGCTCGGGTCTCTTATTGACCAGAACAGTTTGGGGAGGGGGTTGCGGGCCTATCGGGAAACTGGGTTTGAAGACAGAGGCACGTGGGGGGTAAGACGTGCTGGCCAGCCGGTACCCCCTGTATTTGACTTCCGGTAGGGCATTTTCTGCTCTCACCTCTGGTTTCATAGGTGGCAACCCACCCAACACATCACACCCTCCTAGAACCCCGAGCTGCAGGGAGAAGAGAAGAGAGGCTTGAACCTTTCCGTGTATGGTCTGATACCCCTCAATTTTATAGAGAGGGAGGGACAGAGGGAGGGGAGGAGAGAAAGAGAATGAGAACACTGCCCAAAGTCCTTAATAAGAAGCTGAGACTGAAAATCACCCATTCCCCACTCCCCTACTTTTCATTACTCTGAACTGGGTTTATTCTTGAACCCCTGCAAGTAGACATTTTCCACAATTGTAACTCTGTAGATTTTTCTTTTTACACTAGGTGAATTTAAAACATTTTCTAAGTTCTTACATAATCCTCATCATTGTCATCTTAAATGGCTCCCAAATATTCCATTAAGTGGACATATTATAATTTGTTGGACTAATCCCGTAGTGCGGACATTTGGATTGTTTTAAAACTTTTTTTTTGTGGTGCGCTATCAAATTATGCAGCAGTGCCATCTGTGGACATTGGGCTTTTGCATTCTTTTAGAAGCATTTCCGTGGAGTGTGATCATTGGGTCATAGGGCATCAAGAAACATTTCCAAATTGCTTCCCCAAATACTCTGCCACTAGCAATATTTGAACATACCAGTTTTCCTGCAACCCTGCCATCATCGGCATCATTCTTATTTATTATTTGTGCTAATGTAATAGGTATCATGTGGCACATCATGGTTTCTGCTTGCATTTCTTTGGTAACTGGTGACACCAAACTTTTTTTTATGCTACTTTATTATTTCTGTTCTCTCCTGGGGAATTGTCTTCCTCATGTTTTTTTCACATTCATCTTCACATTTTAATGATTCCTAGCAGCTCTTTATGTAGATATGAATTCTCTGATATGTTTGTTTGCTTATTGGTGGTTAATCTCTTTCCCCCAGCTCAACCTGTAATCATTATAACTCTAGATGCCTCTAACTTAATGATGCTTGATAAATTCAGGGTGTTGCCAGAGGCTGAGTCCTTGGAATACTGGAAGTTTAATTTGCAATAAAATGAATTGGCTTAAGAACTGGCTTAAGATTCCATCTGCAGTCTAGGCAGGAATGGATTTCTGAGTGCCTGATGTCTCCGGCCTGGTGCCAAGTGCACAGTTTGGCATTCTCCCTCTCTTACTCCATTTCCCCCCTTTCCTGTCAGTTCTTCTTCTTTTTTTTTTTTTTTAAAGATTTTATTTATTTGACAGAGATAGAGACAGCCAGCGAGAGAGGGAACACAAGCAGGGGGAGTGGGAGAGGAAGAAGCAGGCTCATAGCGGAGGAGCCTGATGTGGGGCTCGATCCCATAACACCGGGATCACGCCCTGAGCCAAAGGCAGACGCTTAACCGCTGTGCCACCCAGGCGCCCCTCCTGTCAGTTCTTCTGACTCTTTAGCTGAAGAGGAACTCAAATAAGCATCCCTCAAGTGGACACTAAGCTTCGTAGCGGCCAACAGTCATTGCAAAAGAAATGACCCTGGGGACCTGATTCCCTTCACAGCCTACTGGAACATTCTCACCACTCCCCAAGGTATTCCTCCCGGGTTCCGTGGGCTCCGGGTAAGGCTGCCTCTGCCTACTCAGTTGTCAGTTTGGCCAAGGAACCCATTGAGTCAGGCAAACAACAACCCATAGGGGGTGGCTTTCAAAACAATTGCTCTCTGATTCGTGCCTCTCGTCAGCTTGTTGATGTCCTCTTCCACCAGTGCATGGTCACCGGGGCACCTCTTTCCTTCTTTGAGGTTCTGCTAGAGTAGGAGCACTGGACTTTGAGTCCATAGCCTGGCTGTGAGGCCTGCCTGTCCTTATTAGCTGTGTAACCTGCAAAGGTCACTGATGACTTCCTTAGCATCTCATCTCAAGGGTTTGGGTTGTAACCAAGTCATGAAATGTTCAGGCTGAAAGATTTTCTGTGCATTATTTCACTGAAGTCACGACAACCCTGTGAAGCAGGTTTTATTTATCATCCCCATTTTTCAGTGGAGGTGACTGAGTTTCAGGGAGATAAAGAAAAGCAATCTGAACAGTGGTGTTCATACAAACTGGCCAAACGTTGGCTCCACTTTACATTTCGCGTGACTGTTTTTACCCCAATATTCCCAGAGCAATTCATAGAGCATAACCATTCTAATCATTGATTATGGGCAACTTGATAACTCCCACATCTTTAATTTGCATGTTAGTCAAGGACTTTATTAGAAGCAAGGAGACTTCGTGGGCTCCCATGCTGGGAAGGGATATAGGATAACTTGTAGGAACCAGGGCCTCAGGGACCAGAGCAGGGTTTTGGTACTGCAAGAACACTCTCTCTGTCTCACTCCTATCTCTCTTGGGTCTCTGCCAATCTCCAAAGGGCTCCATATTTTCCCACTGCTAACAGGCCTCTTCTACGCAACAGGGAAGACGGCTGCTGGGCCTTAATTTCAAGTTCTGACACCAACAGCCCAGAGTCAGGGCTCCTTCTGTCCCAGCAACAAATTGGGAAATCCCAGGAGAGGGACTGATTGATGCTTATTCCTAGCTATGGGGCCAGAGGTGGGGTGGGACTCTATAATCCCCTCAGGAGGGGAGGAAGATGAGGAAGCTTGCTGGGGAGACAGCAATCAATATATCCTCAATTTAGCCCCTTGTGCCTGTGCCCTGTCCTCTTGGAGTGCAAACTGTGGATTCTATGAAGACTTGCAGAGTGAGGCTTACTTCTGGGAGGTGGTTTTTATCCTTCTGAATCGGAATTATCTATTTAATCTCGGTGGAATGAAAAACAGTGTTGAGTTTTGGGTTCTTATTAAATTCAGTTCAGTTCACCCCTAGCAGCAGTGCAGCTCATGTGTAAGGTTCTATGTAATGCTTTGAGCACTTGCAGCAACTGATCATGGGAAAGAATCAAGGCCTTCCAGTATTACAGTATCCTGGTGCTCCAGAATTCTGGAATTCTGTAGCTGAGAGAAAGCACAAGCGTTCACTTAAGCCTAGTTCCCTGCCTTCAGGCAGATCTCTTTTCTTCCCGAAATCCATCAGGACTGGAATCATCTGGCCTCTTTTGGAGAACGTGTTGGGCATTTCTCACTCTTTTTGGACCCTCGGAATCTGAAGGTTCTGTATTTTGGAGCATCATGCCCTCCCTGCCTCAGGGGCCAGAGTCCACCATCCCCCGCAAAGGGTGATAAATTGTCCTCATTTGCCTGGGACCAAAGGAGTCTCAGAACGTGAGACCTGAAGTTTAAAAACTGGAAGTGTCCCAGGCTAATCAGGATGAGTCAGTCAATCAGGATGAGTCAGTCAATCAGGATGAGTTTTAGTCCCTGAGGACAGGGACTAAAATCTTTATTTGATAGCTGAGTAGGGGCTTTAAAGGGTTTAGAATTCCCCCCTCTCAACACTCCCCCCCCCCCAGTCACACTGTGGGTGGAGCCCAGGACTGGATGGGGAGCTAGGGGTCCTGGCCGGCTCACCATTGCCTGGTCATGTTCTGCCTCTGCCCAAGTTCCCTGACCCCCAGGTCACAGGGCTGTCTGGTTGGAAAGTCAGCTTCTGCTCCCAAATATTGGGCTAAAAATGTCAGCCACTCCCTTCCCAACTTCCCTTGCAGCTAAGCGGTGGGCGTGTGACCTGGAATCATCCAATCAGCTGCATCCACGTCTTTGATTTGGAGGCTGGCGATTGGAGGGGTGGGGTGGGCAGGAGCGGCCGGGCCACACCCAGTTTCTAGTAGCAGCGATTCTCTGCCTCACCATGTCCCGCTTCCCTGTGTTGAGGACTTGGGGTTCTTGTGCCTCGCTGCGATAGTACCTTCCTTGGCCCAATTTTGTGACATGATTTCAAACACTGATCCTGGCTGGGCAACCTGATTTTCGGACCCTCCTGGGATTCTGTGAGCCACTAAATAACATGTTAACATATCCGTTCCCTGCTGAAATCTGTTAGTTTGGTACTTTCCTAGTCTTTTATCAGCTCCTGTGGAAGACATACTTCCTCTTTTCCAGCTATCATTTCCTCCATTTGTTCACCTCTCTGGGCACCTAGAGGAAGTAATTGGCCAGCATCTTTTCCATGAAATAAACAAACTAGAAATGGTGTTTACAACTGTAGAATTTCCTTATTCTTTCCTCCTCACCGTTCAGATCATATTAAGTTGTCCTTGTTGGACACAAACTTCTGATTCTCACCAGTTGCTTGTGCTTTGTAAGTTTCATCCCGCCCCTTTCACCTCCATCAGGTTTCAGAGGGTCAGAGAACCCTACTTCGTGCCTTCTGTCGCAGAAGCTACCACTCCTAAATTCCCGTTTCTCCTGCAGATGTAATGTTTATGTAGAACTGGCCGTAAAAGACGTTTCTGAGATACGTATCTGTCCATCCTGCCCCAAGTGCTGTGCTGGAATCAAGGGTGGGGAGCTCCTCCAGTGGACGATGTGCGGGATTGAAGAGGCATCCCATTGACCGGGGAGGCTGGTGGGGGTTAGGGATGCTTCGGGATCTGACGTGGTTTATGTGTTTGCTTTCTCCATTCCATGTTGAAATCATCCAAGAGTTGGTGATCCTTTGCAGAGTGCCTTGTGCCCAAACTTCCGGTGGGGTCCCCTGTCCCCTGTCATGGAGATGATATTAACTTGGAGTTCAGTTTCACCATCCCTTGCCCCCAGATTACGCCTCCAGGTTTCCTATTTGATAGAGTAACCAGCTAGTGTCTTTTTTGTGATTTTCCTTCTGCTGTTTTAGAACAAAGCTTCTGTAACATGCATGTTTCACTGAGCAAACTCTGCGGACAATCCCGCAGGCTGCCTGGATGACTGCAATGTGGAGCGTTATCTTGCTTTGTGAGTCTGCAGGTCCAGCCTTTCCCACTGTTGTGCTATCTACCCACACAGCAGCAGGTTTCCAGAGCTCTGTCACATGTTCACAAATTTAATCATTGAGAATGCCCATGAGGCAAGGAGGACAGGGACTAAAATCTTTATTTGATGGCTGAGTAGGGGCTTTAAAGGGTTTAGAATCCCCCCCCCCCCAGTCACACTGTGGGTGGGGCCCAGGACTGGATGGGGAGCTAGGGGTCCTGGCCGGCTCACCATTGCCTGGGTCATGTTCTGCCTCTGCCCAAGTTCCCTGACCCCCAGGTCACAGGGCTCTCTGGTTGGAAAGTCAGCTTCTGCTCCCACATGCTACTCCCTCTGGGGCTACCCCGGCCCATTTGCACCTCTAAACAGGACCCTGAGTGTTGGGGAAGGATCAGAGTGTGCTGCAGCCAGTGGTTGGGGACTTAGGGATCTGCCTGTAGCCCCGCCTCCACGCTACCTGCTGTGTATCCTCGGGAAGGTCATTTCGCCCCTCAGCACCTTGGGCAGTGGAGAGCTGGCTCAGTCTTGTGCTACATGAAACCATGCTCTGAATCATTCGTGGCCCTCACCCCCTTTGGCATTACTTTCTGCGCTGCCTCCTGTCCTCGAGGCATCTAATGATGCCTCTATTTTCATTGGACCCCAAATAGCCTTGGTTTATGAGTCTTTTGCTTTTAATAGCCGTTCCCTTTCTTTCTTCACTGCCTACTGCCACTTCTTGTTATTATCAGCTACCGCTTCCATTTCTGCCCTTCTTAATTCATTATTTCTAATTCTCTGTGATCTGGAATATCAGATTCATATCAGAATCCTGGTTACGGGAGAGGGCTTTGGTGCGTGCACTTGATGACCCGAATGGCTTCGACTTTGCTAAGGTCCTTTTGGCTTTTTTCTGTATTCTGAGTCATGTTCTGAAAGGTGAACTTCGCAGATTAAGTGACTTCTCACCGCAGTGTGTAAGTGAGAAAGTGTGACTCCAAGCGCAGATGAGATGGGTCGCTGCAGGGTTGCCCCGTGTTCAGAGGAAACATGGCGGGTGGAAGCCTGAGGCCCATGCTGGCCCCCTTCTGTGCAGCACCCAGGCCCAGATGATTCCTCCTTTCACATCCACAGAGAAGTAGATACCTTATATCTATGGACAACCGCTTCATGCCCTGAACTCAGAGTCCTGACACTTGGTGGTGGGCTATTAAGAAGCAGAAGCCACTGTAGCCAAGGTCACTGGTCATGGATGGCAGTAAAAAACCAGTAGGATTAATCCCAGAACTAGAGACTTTAAAAGGGAGTATTCCGATCACCCAGTGTTCACACACACATTTTTTTAAAATCCACATTTAAATATTTTTTAAAAGATCACAATTATTTGTAATGACAAAAATTCAGAAATAAGTGAAGGTATACATATATTTACAATGGAATGCTGTACAACATTGTTAATATTTAAAGAATTTCTAATAATGTGGGAAACTGCTAATGATACAGAGCCACCTGAAATACACAAGTGAAAAAATTGTTAGTATAAGATGATCTCAGAGTAAAAAATGATTTGCACAAAGAACAGGAAAGGTATACTCAGTGATTATAAGTTTGATGGCTGCAGGAAGGCATGGTTGATAGAAACTAGTGGCTCAGACTAGGTGTAAGACAGTAGGGAGTGGTGGGGCCTGAGGCGAATTGGAGAGAACACACCCTTTGGGAAAAAGGGGCTTTTGGCCAACTATTGCCATGTATTGATAGCTCTTTAAATTTTTAAAGGAAAGCTGGAAATCATAGTATTTATATGAGATCCCCCAAATTTTAAATGTTAGCAAATTTATATTTTTTTAAACACTGTTTTAGGGATGCCTGGGTGGCTCAGTCAGTTCAGTGTCCGACTCTTGGTTTCAGCTGAGGTCATGATCTTGGGGTCTTGGGAGGGAGCCCCATGCTCAGCAGGGGGTCTGCTCCAGATTCTCTCTCTCCCTCTGCCCCTCCCCCCATTCTCTCTAAAATGAATAGATAAATCTTTAAAAATAAATAAATAAAACACTGTCTTGGCCAAATAAAAATTTTGGTGGTTTGGCCTTGGCTTCGGTCTACCCATCTATCACCTTTGAAGTATGCCAAGATGTTGACACCCACTGTCTCTGAGGAGCTTGCCTACTGGACATTTTCATTGTTCTTTATCACAGCTTTGGTAATTTTGCAATTTTGTAAATCAATACATGGTATTTCAATAATCAAAGACTGAAAGTAATGAAACCAACCTCAGGGGGTTGGGAGGCGTGTGCACATGCGTGCACGCATACATGCAGATGAGTGTTGAGGGAAAGGTAGCTGAGAACTCTGGGAAACTCCCAGAACCTTCCTGAGCTTGAGGTTAGTGATGTGCTATTGGGGATAAGATGAAGCAGGTGGTCATGAATGTAGGCAAAGAGGAAGGAGAAGTGGTGATAAGTCCCTGCAAGGTATGGGAAGCACATGACTTTTGGAGTCAGATTGGTATTTAAAACAGCCTGGCTCTGCCACGAGCTAGCTGCGACACCGGGTAAATAAGCATGATCTCATCTCTGTGATGCGCTGCACAGTTGCCGCGTGCTAATGCTCTGTTAAGCACGTCGAAGGCGTTCTCCCTTTCTGAGCCGAATTCCTCATTTCAAAAGTGAGAATCATATTCCTTATCTTGAAATGTCCTTGTGAGGATTAATTCAGATAATCTAAGTAATGTGGAGGACAGAACCCGATAAACAGCACTTCCTTTCTGTTCTGGGCTGAGTTTCAGGTTTAATTTCACCTGTTCCCAGTAATTCAAGGAGACTGAATGGATGGCATGAACAGAATAAATTACTTATTCAAAGTATCTAATTTCCCCCTTTCTAATGCTCGAAATAGGTAATTTTTTCCTTTCTTGGTTTCTTAAAGAGAGGAAGCTCATTCTACTCACTGAGATGGTTTGCAAATGGGAAGTAAAATCCAGCCCATACTCTGCTTTGGAAAATGGCTCCGGGTGTACCCTGAGAACAATCCAGCCCCACCTGCTGCTTTCTGCAGCCACTGCTTGGCACCTGAGGAACTTTGAGAGATTTTTCTTTTAACACATATGGTTCCTACTTGTTTTTCTAGCACAGTTGGGCGGGTTAGCACTTCCATTTAAATGACCTTGTCAGATAACCAAATATATCTATGTCTATGTCTGTATCTATGTATGTCAATAAATGGTTTGTGTAATTTATTTTTTAAGATGGAGGATTTTTAAATGCAAAGCTCTAGTGTAAGCAATTCATATACATTAGCTCCGTAACCTGCACAGGAACCATGTAAGATGGATAATATTATTACCTTTTTACATGTGGGGAAGATAAGCTCAGAGAGTGGAAGTCATTTTCCCTGCATCACCCAGCAACTAAGTGGGAAAGCTGAGAGGTGCCTGTAACTGACTGGTGCCAAATAAATGTGGATTTTCTGTGGTTGCCACGATAAAGTAGCAAAAACAATTATTTTGATGATATCGTCCCATAAGTCAGAGTGTGCTCTGCCTTTGCCCAGAAGCAGTCAGAGTAAGGGCACACAGATCTGCCTTTCAGCTCTGTTAAACGGCGAGATGGAATCACACACAGGCTGCCACTGTCCCTGGGTAGGGAGACAAACAAGAATTGGTCCCAGGGATAGCTGGGTTCCTGGGACTGCTCTGCCCCCACAGGTCATCACTAACACCATTCATCAGCCTCAAAGTGCAGCCAGTCCCTCTCCTCATTGTTCAGTCCCTCCCCTCTTTTCTTGGGGTGCTGCTTGCTGACTATGGCAGCAAACATCCCATTCCTCTAAATGTCTATGGCTCCTATCAAGTATGGATGCATGTTCATTGCAAAGAATTGGGTATATTTTCTTCAGGAAGGGTTATGTCTAAAAATACTGAGCAATGCCACCATATAGCCCTCTAGACTTGAAAAAACTTTGAGTCAAATACAGTGTGGCAGGAACAAGGATACTGATGTATTTGCAGCTTCCCCGCCATCTCGAAGGATGCCCTGTTACTCTCTTTGGGCTCTGGTGACGGAGCTCATGCTACCAGGTGGACTGGGGCATTAGCGGGAGCCGGGAAGGTTGAACTGGTTTCCATTGGAAAGGGAGGGAAGTAGCCACATGGGATGGAATAAACTGAATTGACTTAGAGGGCTGGAGTACAGTGGGAAGACAGAGGAAAGGTTTTTGAGCAGGGAGAGCCCCAGAAATAAATCAGGGGTGAGGAGGGGTTTCCCATATGTTTTGCTGGACATTCAACAACAGAGTGTTTTTTGGAGCCTTTTAAAGAGATTTCTGTAAAGGTTAAATCAGTAAATATTTACCTTGCTCCTCACAACAACCCATTTTTTAAAAACAGTCAAATAAAAAACAAAGGGAAAACCTCAATATATGTATTTTATGTTTTCCATATATATTTATATGAGCAAAAAGAGCCACAAAGTTAACACTAAACTGGTCAGTTTAAGGGGTGGGATGGATAGGGAGGGGAGGGTAAAGTTTTTCTTTCTTTCTTTTTTTTTTCTTGAGAGAGAGAAAGCACGCTCTTAAGTGAATAGGAGGTGGAAGGGAGGGGCGGGGGAGGGAGAGAAAGAATCTTAAGCAGCCTCCACGCTCAGTGTGGAGCCTGATGCTGGGCTTGATCTCATGACCCTGAGATCATGATCTGAGCCGAAACCAAGAGTCGGACACTTAATGGACTGAGCCATCCAGGCACCCCTAAAGTTTTTCTTTTTATCTCCTATTCTGTTTGGCTTGTTACAATAAACACATACTACTTTAAAGATTCTTTTTTTTTTTTTAAATAATTGTGGACTTAAAAGCGAGTTGCAAGGAGAATTGTTGGATACCCTTCACTCAGCTTCCCATGATGTTAATTAACACGGTGCATTTGTTCCTAACTAAGAATGAATACTGCACAAGACGATTAAGCAGACTCCAGACTCAGACTTTATTCGGGTTTCCCCACTGACGTCCTTACTCTGTTCCAGGATGCCATCCAGGGTCCCACATTATATTCGGCCATCCTGTCTCCTCCGTCTTGTCCAATGTGGGACAGTTTCTCATGCTTACTTGTCTTTTATGACCTTGATGGTTTTGCAGAGTACTGGTCAGGTATTTTATAGACTGTCCCCCAACTTGGGTTTGTAGTATATTTTCTCGTGATTCCATAAACTGAGGTTATGGATTTGGGGGAAGAATGCCACAGAGGCGAGGTCCCCTTCTCAGGGTATAGACGTGGGTACGTCTCTTACTGCTGGTGTTAACCTTCATCATGTCATGTCTGCCCTCTTTTTCCACCAGAACTTTGCTAGTTCCCCTTTTGTAATTAATAAATATTTGGGAGGGGGGATCCTTTGATGTTACCTAATATCTTGTTTCTCCTTGCACACTTATCACCCGAGACTTTGAGTGTTCATTGGTGGGTCTGGCAGCAGGTACCATTGTACAAGGGCTTGGATGATGGTTTTCTCTTTCCCCTCCTTCTTTACTGTTTGTTGGGAATTCTCCTGTAGGGAAGGGTTCTCACATTACTCTATTTATTTAATCTTTGAAAAAATCAGTATGGGCTCATGGATATTTCTTTAAATAGTTAATGTTTACTTAATTTAATTTCTTTACTTTGGGGGATTATAGTAAAAGATTGTAGCTACTGACTTTATTGCCCAAATTGTTCTAGCTTTGGCTAGTGGGAGCTCTTTCAGGGTGGCACTTGTGTCCTTTTGATATGATGTGTGACTTTTATCGTTTGAACAGTACAAGTAAGTACAAATAATTGACATGGCTTTCTGCTGCTTTTTCTTATCTTGAACTGGTGTTTATTTGAATGGGAGAGGATGCAAAAACGAGCTGTGGGGCAGCTTGGCTTTCCTGGAGTTACACAGACAAACCTTTAACAGATGGTGGAGTTTTTCATCCTTTTGAATCATAGGGGCCATTCTCTTTGGCATATGTGGCTGGATTGTTCTAGAATAGAAAATTAGGAATCTATCTAGGTTATGAGCATCTGAAAGAAGATTTAAAAAAAATCACAAAAAATGTCAAGAACTTCATGTTGAAGAGACTCATGAAAATCATGAACTCTGAGTGTTGCCAAAACTTCACTTGGAGAGAAAATTACAAATAAATTGCAGGGTATTGTTTTGTCTGATTTTACAGTCAAAGGCCAAAAAGATGACTGAGCTGGGAAAATCAAATTTCAAGGTTAATTCATCATCAGTAAAGGAAAACTGTGCTTGCCTCTCATTTACCCACGCTGCATTGAAGAGCCCGGGAGAGGACCCCTTTAGGCTGATGACGTCTTTGAAGCATTGTCAAAATTCTTTGAGCTGAGGAGCTTAATTAGAAAAAAAATATTGGCTGTCTACTGATGCTATTTCAGCAATGCCTGGTTCAAGATCAGCATTTAGGATGAAAATCCAAGAGAAGATGAACATTTTAAGGGTGTCTTATCACTGCCAAACATTGGATTGGACAATTTTGTGAGGGCAGCTCAGTCTGGCTATCAGGATAGCCAGTTTGTGGAAAATAGTGTGTTAAAACATCAGGACAATTCCCTTTTTCATGGGAAGATTTGAGAGCTGATCCTAGAATACTGAGGTGCGTAGGGAAATTAACCTGGCTGGGATCAATGAAGGGCTCAGTTGCCCTGTTCTTGGAATACCCAGGGAAAGACTTTTTCACTTTGAAAAATGTTAACATTCCACATACCTTGGTATAGCAGACACTCTCAGTGCTTCACCTGGAGCCCTTGGGTCTCTTTTCTGGGTTTGAAGCATACATGCAATGGCTTCTTTGTGCTTTGCACCTGTTCCTTTCTTCTAGGACCACCCTTGGGCCACTGGAGCCCTCTGCCCACAAGAGCAGAGAGCATAAGTGCCTCTGGGAGTTTGTAGTACCTGGGTGGTTGTAGCCAGTGACTATAGGGCTGGGTATAAAAGTCTTTCTCCCTTGTGTTGGGGTGGGGGCCAATTCTGGTGTGTGATTCATCCTCCAGAGGTCCCCAAAGGACAAGGCTATGGTTGGAACCTGCTTGAAAGGCCCCTTTTCCTGTCCTACTTCCCTCCTTCCATTACAGGTTTCTCCTTAATAACTCCCTTGAACACACATCCTCACCTAGGGTCTGCTTCTGGGGAGCCTGACCTAAGATACTTGGCATACTTGGCAGAAACATTTGAAGCTTTGAATTCATTGATCATGCAACTTTAAGAAATAAGCACCCACTTCCTTTGTCAGTATTTCATATGTCAAGAAATTATAGCCAAGGGGCGCCTGGGTGACTCAGTTAAGTGTCTGACTCTTGATTTCCACTAAGGTCATGATCTCAAGGGTGGTGAGATTGATCCCTGCATCCATGCCCAGCATGGAGCCTGCTTAAGATTCTCTCTCTCCCTCTCCCTCTGCCCTTCCCCACCCTTAAAAGAAAAAGAAATCAGAGCCAAAATTTATCTATAGATACATTATACTGGTGTTAAAATTTTCTTTTTCGTGTTTGGATTTGGTGATATTCTTACTTTCAAAGAAAAAAAAATATATCATCTTATGTGTCTGCTGGTGAGTTCAGGGTATACACTTCCCCCCCGATACTGTGGCTGAAAACCACATTTGAAACTTTGCAAGGAACTCCTTCCTAATCAGTGCTCGGTCTTTGCCAGATCTCTCAGAGGTGTTTTTGGAAGTCAAGCTTGACTTAGTGGCCAAGACAACTTATGTCAAATTGACTTTAAAGATTTGCAGGAGCAAATTATCTATCTTTCCTAAAAGCAAGTAAGCATTGGTTGTAAATTATTTCCCATTTTCATTTAAGTAAAAAAAAAAAAAAAAGTAAGTCACAGCCTCAGTGTTGCAGATGATCTTGGGTTTGTTTTAGCTGCCATTTTTGATCCGAGAGAGAAAAACCAGGGTAGGCAAGTGGATTGATACCATGTAAATAAAATGAAGATTCAATTTCCCTTGGCGGGGGGGGGGGGGGGGTATCAAGTTATTTTCATCCACAATGGCCATAGCCTTGCTTTGTTTTTGCTGATGATGTTTAATCTGTTTATACATTCCAGGTGACATTAAAGGAAGCTGGTTCGTTTGGTTTGTTTGTTTCTGGGTTAATGGCAAGAAGATGAGCATTGAAAGTTGTGAGCGCTCCTGTAGGGATGTCTGTGGTCTCGCCCTGCTCTGATGTCCTTTGATCATAACATTCTCTTTTTTCTTAGCTAAGATTTGTCTCTGAATCAGAATCTCCTTTCCCCCAATTAGGGGATGCTGTGGAAGTTCGATTAAACCTTGGTTTCAGGCCCAAGCATGGTGGGGTAGAGGCTACAGAGTGAAAACCCTCCTGTTCCAACAGACTTTACCAATAAACACTGTCCTCTTGGGCTGTTCTGGACCCCTTGGATGGGGAACTAAGGATATGAGCATGGTCCTTGTTAGCAGCCCAGTCTTCCTGTCTCCTTTCCTCCCTGCTCCTTCCTTGATCCTCCCTTCTCTCCCCTTTTCCTTTACCTCCTTTCTTCTTTTCCTCTTCCCTTTCTGTCAGTGGCTTTTCCTCCATGATTTATTATTTTTTTTCTTCCTCTTTTTTCTCTCTTTCCTTTGTGGCAACTGAAGTGAACCCAAACTGAAATGATTGCAGTCAGCTTCTTCCCTTTTTGACAAGAAATGTTTCAGAGTGACACAAAAGACCCCCCCCCCCAACACACACAGCTGGACACGAAGCAGAATATCCGAAGAAGAGTGGTGGAGAGTGGCGTGGGTGGAGACGGCAGGGACAGTATATGAGGCCTGTAATTAAAGAAGAACAGGTGCTCGTAAAGGCGGGGTCACAGGTGCTCGATGCTAGAGAGAGTACAAGCTCTGTGTTTTTGTGATGTGCATCCAGAGAAGACTTGCAAGAACTGGAAGATGTGTCTTTCTTGAGGAATGTTTAAGAGTCAAATGGATGTTGATCTGGTAACTTGTTCGGGTTGTCTTCTGGATGACTTAATTTGCTGTTCTGTGAAATGGGAGTGGTGGTCTTTCTCCTCTTCACAGGTCGGAGATACTATGAGGATCAGTGGCCCATTGGAGGGCAGCATGGTGAGTGCTGTTCCAGGAGTCAGGACACTTGGGCTTTGGTCCCAGCTCCGCTGTTTTCTTGGTTTGTCATCATCAGCAATTAAATAACTTCTGAAGGTCTCAGTGTCCTCATCTGTGAAATAGGAAAGCTAGGATTCTCAAAATGGGATGCATTTCCTCAATTCAAAGCTGTCTCCCGGCTCTTGGCTATGTGCTTTTCAAAAGCAGGGCCTACCGAGAATCTGGCAAAAAGCAATTGCTTGAAAATATTGTTGAATGAATGAATGCTCACAGTCAGGGACCCCAAGTATGGCTGTTCTATACACAACTCCAAGGGAAGGGGGACAGCGATCATGAAGACCATGAAGGGAATTGCATCCCTGCAGTTGGGCAACATGGCGGCCTGCTCCCAGTGGACAAGCTTTCAGTGACCTGAAGTTGCCAAGAAGAATGTGAGACTCTTGGAAGATGTACCATCCCTTATGCCCTTCTGACTAGTTTCCCCTTCTAGGAGCTGCAAAACAACCCACCTGGGCTCTTCATCTGTCTCACCTTATAGAAACACAGGCTCATGAATGTTTTCTCGATTACCGGCAGCCATGGGGCTCCACGACCTGCAAAGAACCTCCAGCAGGACAGCTGGATGAGCACAAATCTTGCATTGATAAGGGCCAGAAAGGCTTGTGAAATAATCTGACTCTTCAGTTCCTTCTATTAGAAGCTGTATTTTGGAAGTTTAAGAGTCCCTCACTTTCTAACCAAGGAAAATATTGACAGCCTAGTCAGAAAGCAAATCCCTTTTTTTGCCAAGTGCATTTAGAAGAAAACTAAATTTTCTTAGAAGATATGTAACTATTAATTTTTCTTTAAGTTCACGTACGTGCCTTTTATAGATTATCCCATGTGTCCCCAGTGGTAGCTATGGGAGCCACTGTCCCGGAAACCCTCTTACAGTAAGGGCATCCTGCATAGTTTTGTACTGAGGCTTAGTTGATCAGTTAACAAATTCAGAGCGCCCCCTCGTGGAAGTTGCTGTTCTAACTGACCGAGGACTAGCTTGGATTCGGCTGAATTGGATCTATCGTATTCCCAGCCACATCGCCCTTGGTTCTCGTTCCACATCCACCTTCTTAATTTTCTCTGCATTTTTATGTCCTTTTCTGTGTTTGTTTCTCACAAAGTCGCTGTGATGCTAGCAGAGAACAAGGGATCGGGGTACAGAGGTCTGGACCTGGAATTAGTGTTTATTGAAGGCACTTTCTCGGACTCAGCATGTGCCACTGCTATCGTGAGGGCGTCTGTTCCTCTGTCCGTTCCTCTGGCTTTGGGGTCTGGCTGGTCTGGGTTGACAACTAAGCTTGGAACGTGAGGCAAGTTCTTCCATCTGCATGGCCTTTAGCTTCTGATCTGTAAAGTGGGGCTGCTGATAATGGCAGTCCCTGGGGTTAGGGTGGGTTTCAAATAGGAGCATCTTTGCAGGGGCCTGGCTCGGGGCCTGGCACGTTCCCTAGCACGCTCAGTGGCTATCTTCATTAATGCCACTGTGATCTCCCAATGGCGTGGTCCATGGGACGGCTGCTGAAGGGAACAACTCAGTTTCCACGTGAGAGCTGGAATTATAGTGTGGATGTTGTCCCAGTACTTATTTTGCATTTGGAAAGATTCTAAAATGATTTGTTTATATCCATTTTTTAGTGGGTAATAATTGGTGCCAAGCTAGCCCCCAGAGCCCAAGGGGCCATCCTTAGCCACGTGGATCTCATCGAGCCCCATCTGTGAATGAAAAGGAGGGTTGGAGACCAGAGTCAGTGGTGTCAGAAATCACATCCTCCTGAGCGCGCTGTCTGAGCCTGGGGGATGGAGGGGCGGTGGGTAATGATGTTCTCTCTTTCCACCTGTTCAGGAGCAGGGCGGGCCATTCTGGTCCATGTGCTCAGCCTTCTCCTCCTCCTGAACACCTGCTCCTCTTTCCTTCTTTCCTTTTCTCTAACACACGGAGTGCTTACTGTGTGTCAGCCTGAGCACCTCACAGGAATGAACTCATTTCATCCTCCCGACTGCCCTGTGAGCTAGTGACTGTTACGACGCCCCTTTTAAGATGGGGAAAGTGAGGCTCAGAAGTGCATTCCTGACTTGCCATGGGCACCCAGCTGGGAAGAGGCACCCTGGGGAGCAGGCTTCTCTGGGTCCTCTACGCTCTACCGCTTCTGCTTGATCCTGTCTCCACCCCCACACATGGCTGAGGGTCCCCTGGGTTTGGGGGAACCAGTCAGGTTCTTTATTACCTATCAACTCCCCTGCACCCCCAGTATCAAAGTATCACTGTGAGTGCTGGCAGCCACTGGAAAGGAGCCCCCAGGAGGGACGGAGTCAGGCCTCTGACTGGATCCTCAGCCCTGATGTTTGTTATCAGGAGGGCAGAGTGGGACCGAAGATGTGCGTGTTACATTTAGTGCATACCCAGCAGGTTCCGTTGCGGGGTGATTCTCCGCGGGCCTCCAGGGTTTCTGCATGCTTTGCCAGCAGAGGCCGTGTCTGCTTTCTTCTGGACTCTCTTCCCCAGGACGTTTGTGCAGTAGACATCCTTGGGAGGCAGAGAAGGTGTCTTCCTCTGGAACAAAGAGCTTCCTGCTCACTATAAAACATTTGGGTTTCCTAAGCTTAGTATTTCTCTCCTGTAATGCAACCCAGTGCATGCATGGGGGTTACCTGGCTCTCTTTATGTGGTCCTGTGGGAATTGGGGTTCAGGGAACTGGGGCAAAAATGCTGGTTGTCTGGTTATTTCTGTGAGTAACAAAGCCCTTTATCTCTGATCCAGGAATCTTGTGTCTTCTGCCAGCAGCCATGAAACTGGCAGGCAACTTGTGAACTTGCAGGTAGGGTACCCTTCACAGTTCTTGAGATCCCACGTTCATGACACAGAGGAGGCAAAGATATAGGGTTTTAAAGAGGAATCAGCCACAGCCCCTGCCCTTAAAGGGGTGGAGGAAAAAGACACACAAGACAATGATTCAGGTGCTAAAGGGTGAACAATTTATGAATAGATAAGGGAAAGACCCTCCGGGACACAGCCTGTGAGCGTGGCTTGAAGGAGGCATTGGATTTTGATGAGTTCAGAAGCCGGGCAAGGGAGTTCCAGGCAGAGGGAACAGAATGCACAGAGGCACAGAGGTGTGAAGGCCAAGGGTGGGTTCAGGGAATGGCAATCATTCCAAGTGTGCTGGAGACAGAGGTGCATGGCTGGTTGGGCTGGACGCTTTGTCTGTCCCTCTGGAATCACCTGCAGCCCTCTCCACCCTGCTGTCTGCTCTGGCTGGGTTGGCCAGTGGGAGGTACCAGCAGGAGATCAGTGGGTGGACGGAGAGTGAGGTCAGGGGGTGGCTCCTCTTGGCTCCCTGCCTGCACGGTTACCTTGGGCTGCCCGTCACTGCTCGGCAAAGTCACTCTTCCTCTTTGGGGCCTTTATCCAAGTCTCTGCTTATAGATTTTTTCCCGGACTCTCCCTGTCTTCACCCTTCCAGGCTTAGGGAGTGGTGACAACTTCATTACCACCAGCCAGGTGACCACACTGACCCACGTGGTCCCCCCACCAGTCCTTTTTGTGTAACTCTCCCCGTGAAAAGAAACACTTCTGTGTGTGATCCTGACTCGAGTGAGCCAGCCCTCCCTGTTGGGACCCAGCCAATACAGTGGGTGGCGGGGGCGGAGCTGTCAGGTCAGCCCGCGGAAGGAGCGTCTAAAGCCTGTAAGCCTGGTCTAGTGTCTCCTAATGAGCCTCCATTCTTCCCATGAGACCTAACTCAGGTGTCCCCTTCCCTGGCAAGACTCTCAGGACCTCCAAGCCTTCCCTTGCACGCCACTGACTGCCTTATTTCATGTCCCTCCTTCCTTGCCCCTCTGACTGTGGGTATCTGACTGACTTCTGGGTCTCTTACACTGCACACAGTAAATATCTGTCGAATGAATAAATAAATGTAGGGATGGATGATGCCTGGATAGAGGGATGAATATGATCCCCTGCCATTGAAGATTTGGGGACCAGGGAGTGATGTAAACAGGCAGAAGCACAGACATAGCCCCTACCTTCCAGCAGCTTCTTACCCACGTGGGAAAATACTACATGGACAGGGGACGTCTCTAGTCCCAAAAGGCCACTTCTGCAGAGGTACCACAGGCTGACACAGACCATGGGTGTGATAGGCAGACAGGAGGAAACTCATTCTGCTCTGGGCAAGTAGATCAGGGAAGGCTGCCTGGAGGAGGTGAGGTGGAGCTGGACACCAAAAAATGGTGTCTCAGTCTGCTCAGGCTGCTATAACGAAAACATAGACTGGGTGGCCTAAACAATATTGATTCCTCACAGCTCTGGAAGGTGGGAAGTCCAAGCTCAAGGCACTGACAGATGAGATGTCTGGTGAGGCCCTCCTCCTGGCTGTGTCCTCACATGAGAGAGGAAGTTGTGGCGTCTCTTATAAGGGCACGAATCTCATGACCTAATCACCTCCGAGAGGCCCCGCCTCCTAACACCATCATGTTGGGAGTTAGGATTTCAAACTGTGCATTTTGGGGGGATACAAACAAGATAGGAGGGGCCACACTTCAAGGGGCCTTGAAGACCATGCTGAGGAGTTTGGAATTTATCTCGAAGGCACTGGAAAGCCATTGAAAATGCCCCAGTGGGATATCTTAAAACAAGGAAAACCAATGAAAGACTCATGCTTTTCTTTTTTAAGTAACACATCAGGAGAAGTGTCTAGAGGAAAGCATCGATTTCGGAGTCAGTTAGACCTGGGCTTGAATCCTCCTCCCTGATGGCTAGCCGTGTGACCTTGGACAGATTACGTCACCTCTCTGAGCCTCAGTTTCTTTTTCTAGAAAATGAGGCTTTTATAGGCACCTCCTAGGGTTGCTGTGAACGGGGGAGTAGACGAAGGCATCTTGCCTGTCACGCTGCTGTGTGGATGGTGAGCGCTCTAGTGTTATCGTTATTATTAATTAGTGTCCCTCCCAGCCTTCTGGGTTTTGTTTTGTTCGAGAGAACTTGGCCTTGAGGGTCACATGCATTGTCCCGGTGGTTTTGGCAGCCATGCTTGCGGGTAACAGAAGGAGGAATCATGCAGCCACAGAGTTTTTTTTCTTGTTTCTTTTTTTTTTGGCCTGAAAGAATGAGATAGTGGAATATTAATACCGTTATCTGGGGGCTTGACGCTGGGGCCTGGCGGGGGCTTGTTTTTACAGCCTGAAATAGTCTGGCATTTGCCTTTCCAGCGGGCAGGCTGCCAGGCCAAGGAGTGTGTAACCACCCAGCCTAACAAAGCAAAACTATTTTTACCTTGGGGGCCCCAAGAATGTAGCCCCACCCCGCGTGGTGGCCTGAACCAGTCGCCAGTCGCCAGCAAAGGACCGTCTCCTGTAGGCGGCACTGGGAAGCAAACAGCTGGGCCCCTTGGGGACCAGCTTCCCTGGCAGGCAGGCCAGGTGTCCCAGAAAGTCCGGGAGTGCCTCGCCCCCGCCTTCTTCTCTCAGCTGGGAAGCAGGAGACCAGAATTCTCAGAGAGTTTCTGAAGTCATCAGACAAGAAGCAATAGGGCTTAGTTTTATTCTCTAATACAATCTGACTAAAAGCAATACTACGGCTAATAGGGATGACTTCCACTTTCTGAGAGTCTGCTAGATATCAGGCACTGTGTTGACTTCTTCACGTGCACCGGCTCTTGTCATATCTCTGTGAGGACTACCCCGTTTTTCAGATGTGGAAACTGAGGCGCAGGGAGGTTAAGTGACTTGCTCAGGGTTAACCAGCTGGGAAGTGGTTTGGCCTCAGGTTTTCTGGTTGCACAGTAGATGCCCCTCTCACCTGGCTCATTGCCTGTCCCTGTGGGGGAAAAGAACGGGGAGGAGTCAGGGAGTCTGCCTTAGTCCTGGTCTCACCTTTGACCTGGACGGCGAATCTGTGTCTCCTTCATGCCTTGGAGCTCCTAGGGGGAAATCATACCTGTGCTGCTGGCCATGCAGGCCTGTGAGAGCAGGGGGGCTGGAAAGAGGTTTGGAGAGCCCCAACAGCATGTTGATGCCAGCCCATAATGCCCACATACTCAAGGTTGAGTGTGTCACTCGCCAGTTCTCCCTTGAGCAAGGGGGAGGCTGGGGGTCAGGACCCTGCAGAGCTGAATCCTCTGTAAGTCACCTTAGAGAAAGCTTGTGCTCCCTCCTTCCCTCCCTCCCACCCTCTTCTCTCTCTCTCCCTCCCTCCCCCCTCCCTACAACCCTCCCTCTTTCCCTCCCTCTTCTTCTCTTCCTCTCTCTCTCTTTGTGTCTGTCTCTGTCTCTCTCCTCCCTCTCTCTCTCTTCTTTCCTTCTGTACGCACTCTTGGCAGGATGCAGCAGAAAGAGCTTGGTCTTTGGAGTCAGCCTTCGTTCCCTCCTCCTCTCCATCCATCTAACCCTCCCCATCCTTCAGTGTTTAGCTCCAGCCCCACCTCCTCCAAGCAGCCTTCCACGACTTCCTTTGCTGCCCAGAGCAGCGTGGGATGCCTCTCGTCTGACCTCCTGTCTCCGTCATTCTGTCTGTAAATATGGGGTCCCTCAGCAGAAGTGGCTTGTCAGTGTTAGAGACATTGCAAGTGTCCATGCCAGGTCTTCCCAACTGGATTGAAAGCTGCTTGAGGGTGGGGGCTGCATCTGGAGCTGCTTTACCTCACTTTGTATCACTCCCCCCCCACGGGATCCAGTAGCCATCCACCCAGCCATGCAGCACATACTCACCAAGGGCAGTGTTCAGGGTGGGGAGGTGAGTTAGCTAAGGAGGGAGGCAGTTACAGTCACCGCAGGGTAGTAAATCCTGTGAAAGAGGAGGTAGAAAGGTTTGGGGAGTCAGAGAAACCCATATTCGAGTCATGGCTCTGTCCCTTCCCAGCTGGGGGAGCTTGGTCAAGTCACCTCCCTCCCTGTGTGCCTCAGCTTCCCCATCTGTAAAATGGAGATAGCCATAATCCCCCCTACAAGGTCGTAGTGAGGACTAGATGAGATGGTGTGTGTCAGGCACACCCGTGTGTCACATTTCTCCTACCCGGGCGGGGGCACGGCGGGGGCAGGATGACTCTGGAGTGGCCGTTTCGGCATCCCTGGGTGCCTGTTGCTGGTCGTGGAGAGCTGAGAGCCTGGGAGTCGAAACGATCAGGTTTTGTGCCACTTTGGTCCTAAATGGGCGCTGTATCAAACTTCCAGGCAATCGACGTTTTCCATTTCTCACCTGCCTCTGGTTTGTGAGATACATTTTGGTGGGGGCAGTTTCTAGAGGTCCCTTTCCCTGGACCAGCCCCCAGCCTCGTCCCTTGAGCAGAGATATTGAAGGCCGGAGAAGGGGAACAGAGCCAGCCAGTCCGCGTTTCAAGTCTGGATGGACCAGTCGCTTTTGCTCTCCCGCTGAAGATGATGGTAAAAGATGGCAAGGGGCCTAGCTGTCTGCGTCCCCTGACCCCTTGCCCCGCATTTTCCAAAGGACTCCCCCCCCACCGGCCTGCACACCCCATTCTAAGAGGTCTCATTCCTCTTCTGTTGTTGGAATACAAATACTACAGTTTGTCCTGGGCCAGACCTTTTGTTCCCTTTCCTGGGGAATTGTTGATGGGAAAATTAGCTGTTTAGTAGGAGACAAAAAAGAGGGAGGGTGTGTTGCCAGAGATCTGGGCTTCTCAGTTCTGAGCCTAAATATGAAGTCTTTTGAGTTGTGTGTTCTGTTTGAGATTTGCACTAACCCTTTCTCTCTCTTAAATTCTTATTTCCTTGGCCATTGGTGAAGTGGGACACAAATTATTAAAAACAAAAACAAAACCTTGCTTTCATAGCAGCACAGGCTTATATTTAGTTAGGAAAATATTCCTTTGAAATTCAATTTCCCCTGCTCCACAGTGGTGCAAGGGGAAGGAGAAAAGTGGAAAAATCCAGAACATTTCCCAGCGTCCTGAACTTGAAAAGGAACAGAGAGGGGCTTTCAAAATCGTGGTCTGTGTCTGTCTGCCTCCCCTGCCCCCACCACGAGCCAGTGATCCAAGTCTTGGGCTTCAGAAACCATCGAGTCTTACCTCGGACAAACGCTGTAGGCCGCCTGATTTGCTCGGAACAAAGAAACAGCAGTGTGTTCTCTCTCCACACTCAGCTTGAGATGGCAGGCAGAAAACTGGCCTGAGGCATGTTTGGGATTCCAAGGAGTTTGTGTGCATAACTGATTCCAAGGGAGTATTTTCAATGTAGATGGAGGTAGTGTGGACTAATGGGGCGGGCAGGGCAAGTCAGGGAAGCATGCTGCTGGCGCTCCCCACTCACTGTGACCTTGAGGAGGACACTCAGTGTGAGCTTGGGAAGAGCATTCACTTAGTGTGACCTTGGGAAGCCCATTCAGTCACTGTGACCTTGGAAAAACCATTCACGGTGACCTTCAGACCCCTTCACTGTAACTTGGAGAGACCATTCAGGGTGACCTTGGAGAGACTGCTCACAGTGACCTTCTGGAGAGGATTCATTCATGTCAGCCACTGTGAACGTGGGCAAGTCATGCAGTGAAACACTGAGGTGTTCACATCTCCCCCCGAGCCCTGCGTCCGTCCGTGAAATGAGGCAGTTATAGACGTTCTGTTTCTCCGAATCTACCCTGTGGAGACAGGGGCACATGTGCCGCTCTTTTTTAAAATACCAATGCTTTTTGTAATTACAAAAAATAGGAAACAATTCGGGAGGCGATCAAGAGGAACAAGAGGAGCGCGGGTGAATGTGTCCCGGCGCGTTCCTACCACGGGATGCTGTGACATATTGGAAGCGATGGGGCTGGGACGCTGTGGACAATTCCCATAAACATAACGTGGAATGAAAGAAGCCAGACACAAGAGAGTTTGCTGTGCATTACGTCGTAGCCCCCAAATCCGGTCCCTGAAGGCCGAACCCACAGTGTGATGGTACTGGGAGGTGGTACCTTGAGGAGATTGTGCCAGATGAGGTCTTGAGAGTGTGGCCCCCCCCGATGGGATTAGTGCCCTTCTAAGACCAGAGAGCTCCCTCGAGCTCAGTCCCTGCCCCCTCTCCCCGCCTGTGAAGACACAGCAAGTAGGTGGTTGTCTGCATGCCAGAGAGATCCTCTCCCCAGAACCCACCATGCTGGCACCCTGATCTCAGACTTTCAGCCTCCAGAACCTTCTCTTGTTTAAGCCGCCAGTCTATTGTTAGGGCAGCACGAGCTGACTAATGTAGTACCTAGTCTGCGAAGTTCAACAACTTCCAAGGATATCAGATTCCACAACAAACACAACTGATCCGTGGACCAGTTAGGGGAGTGGTTGCCCTTGGGGCGGAAGCAGGCGCAGGGAGTGGGTACTGGAAAGAGGCACAAGGGGTCTTCGGGATCTGGTCATATTCTGTCCCTGATCTTACTGGTGATCACAGGAGTGGCTTTCCTTTGTGAAAATTTCTCATTCATGCTTGAGATTTGTGCATTTTTATGATGTGTGTTAGACTTTAATAAAACTTACAAAAAGAAAAGAACCCATCCAAATAAAAATGATTATCATTGATAACAATGGTTATCAATAAAAAACAAAGGCTCATGAGCAATATTTCAGTCATTTCTCTCTTATGGGTGTCCAGCCCAGTGCCTGGACTTACTAAGTCCCATACATTTTACAAAATTTATAAAAGTGACAGAGTAAAACTATGTATGCTGACACAGAAAGCTATCCATGATATGTTTTGTGCTTAATAAAAGGTGCTGAGTGCTATTTATAGTATAATCTCATTTGTGGTTTTAAAAATTCTGAGTGTATATACATGAATATGCAGATCTCTATATAAATTTAGGTATGGACGTTTTAGGTCTCACTTTTAATCTTTCGTGGGTTTGATTTTTTTTCCCCACAGCATTAAGGTATTTATTTTTTAAATATAAAAAAGAACATTGGGGAGAAAGAAAAGGCTGAAAGGAAATGAAGGGTTTGGTGCAGATGATGTCTGAGATGCCCTCTTCCTCCTCTGGGGTCTGTGATTAACATTGTATGTGTCCAGCAATGTCGATGGCCAGGTTTGAATTGTATGGCACTGAATCTCTGTTTGTGGTTTTTCATCTCCATCCACAAAGGCATTCAGCTTTGTCCATTCCTGTGGCTGTTGTTTTCAGTTTTTGTTGTGGATTCTTTCTCCAAGTCAAGATTGACACCTGGAAGCAAGGTATAATGAATGTGCCTCAGGATGGCCATTCAGGAAGCAATTCCCAGCTTGCCCGGGGCCGGGGGGGGGGGGGCCCCCGGGTGCTGGTCACATGTTCATATCCATAATAATGGCCCTGTGAAGAGTGGTGTGGAGACACCAGGGAGAGAGCAATTGGTTCTGCCCAGGGAAATCAGGGAGGGGGCATCTGAGATGGTCCTTGGAGGATGAGTAGGAGTTTGACAGGCAAAGAATAGAGGAGGAGAACGTTCCAAATGGAGGGAACTGCACACACAAAGGTCTGGAGTTGTGACGGCTTGAAAGTTGGGGTCACGTAGGAGCTTAGGGTGGCTGAGAACTCATGACATGGGTGGATCAGGGGAAAGTGTGAGGGTTAAGGCTGGAAAAGCTGTTTGGAGCCAGGCTGAAGATCTGGACTTCATCGTGATTGGTAATAGGGAGCCACGGATGCTTTGAAGCAGGAGATTAATGCACACTGAAGGAAGGAGCGGAGCTTTTCTCTTTCTCACTCTCCCTTCTAGAGAGGGAGCCTCAGACCAGTAGGAAGAAAAGACAGCCTTGGTAGACATTGTAAACTGTCAGGATTATGTTGTGAGAGGCAGCTGGCCGGCCTTGTGGATGTTTTATGTGGAGAAACGGAGAGCTGGTGAAGTCCTGCACGGTCCGGCTCCGGAGCTTGCCGGTGCGACTCAACACAGACCCTGGACCCTGGGGGTGAGCAGGTGGAGCAGAGGCAGGAGCGCAGAGAGAAGGGGCCCAGGTGAGCTTCGTGTGGCGGACTCGCCAGGAGAAGCCAACAGCGTCCCTTGTAGCATCCTGAGCACCCTGCGGCGACCTGGGCCGCTGTCGCCCCAGAGCGCATGCGCAAGGGCTAGAGGGGCTCCCGCGGGCGGTGGCGCTGCGCAGCAGGTGAGAGGGGGCGGGGCGCCGCGTGGAGGCTGGGGGGCCAGAGCCAGGCCGCCACCGCGGAGATGCGGGAGGAGGGATTAGCCCGAGGCGTTGAGGCAGGAGTTAAGGATAACTAGAGGGTTCTCGTTTGGGTTGTGCAGGGGGGCAAGCAGAGGCCAAGGAAGGGGTGGGGGCTGGCCTAGGAGAAGGTAATTAATTGGAGTCACGGCAACACATTCATTCTTGCTTAGGGCTGTGTCTCTAGTTGACGTAAGATGGGAGGCCCAGCATCAGGGCATAGAGGAGAAATCATTGCTGCCATTTTTGCCTTCACGGCCATTTTGCCTTCACCTCACTGGGGCGATGTCTGGTAGTACTTGTGGCTCCAGTACCCATCAAGGTCTCTGTGGGGAGTCAAAACTTGTTAATGATGTGAGTGAAAAAAGATCCCATGCCTGCTCCCAACCAGTTCCCAGGTCCCTGTGTGGCCTTCAGAGGTCCCTTCACATCCGGGGACTTCAGTGCCAGGTGTGAAGCACATCTGTCATAGAAGAAATCCTAGACTGGGTCTTGCTACTCACTGCCATGTGACTGTGGGCAAGTCCCTTCCCTTAGCTTGGCCACAGTTTCCCCATGCGAATGGTGTGGAGGTAGGACAAAGGGATTTCTGAGGTGCCAGTGTGTGTTCACCACCAGCAATGATGACCCTCTTCTGGCTGCTTGCCTTCCCTGCTGGATGGCGGAAGGGGGCACAGGCTGGTGATAGAGCTCTCCTCTGTATCCCAGGGCCAGGAGTTAGTGCTGTCCTGAGGCCTGGGAAGGCTGGCGGTGCCTTGCAAAGAAAATTGAATTTGTGTTTGGAAATTTAAGTGACCGGATAGACTGGCCTTTTCAAATTCCAAATTGGGTTTGGAGACAAATGGATTGGATTAGCAGGAAGGGAGGGAGAAATGGAAGGATGGCTCGACGTGTGCAGACTTGCCAGCGGGCAGCCTCGCTCCTTACGAGATTAGCATCTCTGACTTTTGCTGGAAACAAACCACTCTGTCCTCCTTGCCTGCCAGGAGCCAGGAATGAAAATGTCCCCCAGGTATTTAGCCCAGAGAGGCCAGCAGCCAGATCACAGAAACAGGTCCTCGTTGGTTGAGTCTGACGCACCTGGGGGTGGGCATCACCGTGGACCTGCTCGAGAGCTCCGTGAGATGTGCCTTCCAGAGTCGTGGCTGTGGGCTGGATCTTGAGCTGTCACCAGTCAGTTTTCTGACCCTGTGGGGACAGAGCTCTCCTTGTTTCCTGCTTCTGGGGAAGCACCCTTAGTTCAGCATGCGAGCCTCAGGGTCATAGCGAATTCTTTCCTGCCATTCCTGTAACGAGAATGTAGAGACTGGGTTCCTCTGTTCTTGAAATCGTGAAAGTCGAGAAACAGAAACAAACTGATATTTAAAAATTATTAATGATCTCTCTGTCTCTCTCTGTCGCTGCCTCCCTCTTTCTCTTCATGGATGGAACAAACTCATCTTTGGAGAAATCTGCTCAGAAGTCCCGGAACAGGATGATAAAGTCCCTGCATGAGAATGTAGACTGTGAATTATCATCATCATGTATTTATAGGACACCTGTTATTTGCCAGGGCCCATTCAGGGTGCTAAGCAGGCAGCAGGGAACAAAACAGACAAAAGTCTGTCCTCGAGGATATAGCCTGATTTTAGGGTGATTAGGTAGATGTTAAACAAAGTAAATAGTAAGATGGTTGATGTGTTGAGTAGTCATAAATGCTATGAAGATAAACAAACCAGGAACCGGGAATAGGGAGCTGGAGATTTGCTGGTGGTGATGGTGTGTGTGTGTGTGTGCGCGTTTGTGTGTGTGGGGGGTGTTCAATTGTAAATAGAGGGCCAGCAATGGCCTCATTGGGAAGGTGACATTTGAGCAAAGGCTGAAAGAGGCAAGGGAGTGAATTGTATGGAAATCTGGAAGGGAATTCCAGGCAGAGGGAACAGCCAGTGCAAAGGCCCTGAGGTGGGAGTGTGCTTGGCGTGATCCCAGCAACAAGGAGGCTGGTGAGGCTGGAGTAGGGGTGATGGGGGAGCAGGGCAGTGATGATGGTGTGAGGAGAGGTGCAGGTTACCCCTTGCAGACCATGGCAAGGGCTTGGCGTTCAGTACCGGTTAGATGGCAGCCAGGGAGGGTGTTGAAAGAGGAGAGCCGTTATGTGACTGGCTGCTATCAAAGCATCTGTCTGAGGCCTCTGTTGACACGGGCTCTGGGGATGAGGGGAGGAGGGGAGCAGCAGGAAGACCAGGGAGGAAGCCCCTGCAGTGACCCAGGTGAGAGGAGAGGAGGCTCAGACATGAGTGGGAGCGAGCGGTCAGAGTGTGATGTGGCTGAGACAGCAGATGTGACTTGCTGACACTGCAGGGTTGTGGGGGGATTGGTGAGGAAAAGGGAGGAATCGAGGGGGTGGATGTTAGGAGTTCAGTGTTGGACATGCGGGCTTTGAGACGTCTGTTACACATCCGAGTGGATCCGTTTAGACATCCGCGTGAGACAGAGGGTCTGGAGTTCATGATGCTACATGAGGTCGCCACCCCAGGAATGGCTGTGACGTGAAGGGATTTGGCTTTCATGACCATCCATCTTCACGACCCACAGGGGCTGTGAGGCCCTGGCAGGGTGACGTGGTGAGAGATCCCGTCTAGTCTGCTTTTGGGGAAGATGCGCATGTGGGAGGTCAGTTGGGGTTCTCTTGGGATCAAGCTGTGTGAGGAAAAGTCGAGCTGTGGGGCATTCCCAGCAGAGGCCTCAGCCAATGCCAGGAGCAGCTCAGGAGCCAAGTGGCCCTTCAGGGGTGACCTGGAGAAGGCCTTGGCTCTGGACCTGGAGTGGCCTGCGCTACCTGAGCCGGGGAACATGTGCCTGGGTCCCCGGGGAGCCCTGGGGGTGCAGCCTGGAGCCCGCCCCTTGAAGCACCCCACTGCAGGGAAGTGAGCAGCCCCTTCTAAGATGGTAGCAGGCCAGTGGCAATTCAGAAAGTTGGTGAGTTTGGGGTTCCCTGGAGAGTCAAGACTGGTGGAATCTGGGAGCTGTGATATGCCCATGATTCAGGTTATGTTTCTTTTGTGTTCCATAATTCTCTAGCTGAGTTTTGTGAAATGAGTCTGCCTGGTTCTAGAGACTTAAAGGCCCATTAAAGACCCACCTCATTAACGTCCTAGGGGGGATGGGGAGGGAAAAGGAGCAGAAGCCTGGAGGAGGTGAAAGAGAGAAAGGGAGAGCATCGGACCAAAGTGCAAGGGACAACGTACCCAGTGCATTTAGTGCCATGCTGAGTATTCCTCAGAAACTTCCAGAAAGACCTGGGAGGGATGCTTGTTGAAGTGTGGCTTTCCTGTTGTCAAGGAGAGAGAGGTTCAGACTATTATCACTTGGCCAGAGAAGGCAAGGGTGGCAGGGTGACCTTCTGGAAGGCCAAGAAATTTCATCAATTTCATAACTTCTCCATTGTTTCTCTGGTCAGTTGGGAAAAACACTGGGTAGCCAGACTTAGAGGGACCAAGCTGTTTTCTAACGAGGTCTGTGCAAACCACGTCACTCTGTTTCCCCCCAGCTCCTTACAATGACATATAACAATGCACAGAAGTGTTTGTAGTTTCAACATTAGGACCTTAGTGCCAACAGGTCTTGCTCGAATCCTGGCTTTGCCACACATGGGCTGTGTGACCTTGGTTAAGTCACCTCACTCTCTCTGAATCCCTGCTTTTTTACCCGTAAGGAGATAAGGTAGATCTGGGTTGTTGTAAAGGTTGAGGCAGGAAGGCACCCATGAAGGCATCTCCCTTCATCGTTGGCATTTGGGAGGCATCAGAAGACCTCAGTCTCTTTTCTGTCTCTGCAGTTGGGAACCCATACCTTGGACCTGAAAGGATGTGCCAATTTTCCTGGTTCTTGGGGAAAGGAGGGTGCTTGGGTGCAGTGTTCCAGGAACCACCCACTTGGGCAAGTTTCTTATTTGTGTCAGGACCATTCTCTTCCCCTCCATCCCTGATTCCTGCCATGGGCACCATTGGTCTCCATCCACCCAGCCTGCAGATAAGCCAGGAACAATGTTATCGCGGCTGCCAGGCCCTCTCGGGCAGAATTCCTTTGTTGGGTAGTCTTGGCTCCTGTGGGGGTTCTGGGTGGATCCAGGGTTGGATGAAGTGCTGAGAGGGCCTGGGGCAGGGCCTGGCTCCTAGTAGATGCTCAGTGAGGGTTCACTGGGTGAATAAGTGACGGAGAGCTCTGTGAGATGGGGGGCGAGAACTTAATCTAGAAAGAGCAAGATTGGACTTGGAACCAGCGCTCACATCCCCCTGTGTGGTGGGGGGACGAGGCCGTCCCTGGAGTTAGAAGGCTCCAGACTGGCTTCTGACCATATGATCCTGGACGACTCATTTCACCTCTTTGAGTCTTTTAAAAACATCCATCACGTGGAAATAAGAATAACAATTTGTAAACTGTGAAGGACTGTATAAATAGAAAAAACAAGTGTCGGTGAGGCTGTGGAGCAGCTGGGACCCTTGTGCCCTGTTGGTGGGAAAGCAAAATGGTGCAGCTGCTGTGGAAATCGTATAGCGGCTTTTCAAAAAATTAAAAATAGAGCTACCACATGATCCAGCAATTCTGCTTCTGGGCATGGACCCAAAAGATCTGAAGGTAGGGTCTTGAAGAGATACTAGTACACCCATGTTCCTAGCAGCTCGATTCATAGTAGCCAAAAGGTAGAAGCAACCAGGTGTCTATTGATGGGTGAATGGGGAAAGAAAATGTGGTCTATACATACAAAGGAACATTACTCAGCCTTTTTAAATAAAGATTTTATTTATTTATTTGACAGAGAGAGTGAGAGAGCACAAGCAGGGGGAGTGGCAGAGGGAGAGGGAGAAGCAGGCTCCCTGATGAGCAGAAAGCCTGATGTGGGACTCGATCCCAGGACCCTGAGATCATGACCTGAGCCGAAGGCAGACACTTAACTAACTGGGCCACCCCAGGTGTCCCACATTATTCAGCCTTAAAAAGGAAGACAGTTCTACTATATGCTACCATATAGATGAACCTTGATGAAGAAAGCCGGTCACCAAAGGACAAATACTGTATAATTCCACTTATATGAAGTACCTGGGGTCCTCAAAGTCCTAGAGACAGGAAGTAGAATGGTGGGTGCCAGGGGCTGGCGGAGAGGGAGTTGAAGAGGTAGTGTTTAAGGGGACAGAGTTTCAGTTGAGGATGAACAAAAAGTTCTGGAGATGGATGGTTGTGTAGTGTGAATATACTTAATGCCACCGAACTGAGTAAAGACAGTCAAACTTATGTTATGCGACATTTTCCACGATAACATTTTTAGAATACGACCACCACCACCTGCATGACAACAACGTGCCTTGATTTGAGCCTTTTCACTTGACTCCATGAAAAATGGCCGAATCCTGAATAATTTAAAATTCTGGGTGAATTCTTGATGCCATCAACTCATCCATGTATGGTTATGGTGGCACTTTGGGATCAGAAGGGGAGAAGAGATAGGGAATAGGTGACATCTGTATGTGAACGTCCTGGGGGTTACTCAAGGTGGAGCTGCCACCAACCGAGACATCTGTGACTCTAAAATGCTCCCCCAATTCTTATTGTGGTCATTACTGTTACCCTCATAAGATCTGTGCCCTTGAAGAAAGAACATGAAAAGCCACGGGTTGACAAAGAATGACCTCACTATGGTATCTAACCCACTATTATGTCTTCATCTTGAGCCCAAGGAAGTACCCTTTGCCCCCATAAAAGGAAAATCGAAGACAGATGGGAGGGTAATCACATTAAATATCTATTGGTTGTATCTTGAAATAACTCTTGTAAGAAAGAACTTGGAAGGCTGAATTGTCCTGAGTGGGTTCCTTACATCAGTATTTTTAAAAGTGTAGACCAGGTGCCTTGGTCATTTAAACATCTGCCTTCAGCTCAGGTCATGATACCAGCATCCTGCGATCGAGCCTTGCATTGGGCTCCCTGCTCCATGGGTAGCCTGCTTCTCCCGCTCCTTCTGCCTGTCACTCCCCATGCTTGTGCTCTCTCTCTCTCTGTGTCAAATAAATAAATAAAATCTTAAAAAAATAAAGTGTAGACCACCTGAGTTGGAATTGCTTGGGGCTCTTGTAAAAAGAGGCACAATCCAGAGTTCTACCTCAGACATACTTAATAAAGATTTCTGGGGGTGTAGCCTGGCAATCTGTATTATTGACAGACCCCTTAGTGATTCCTACTGACTGAGAAAAAGAGCCCGGGGCCCGCCCAACTGAATTAATTAGGAAGCCTGGGAGAGACAGTGGCCATCTTGGGTAGCCACCATTTTGGTGGGCGAAAATACAGTGGTGACCACCAGGGGACTGAGGTGCAGTAGTAGGGAAGTGGCAAGCAGGAGGCTTGGCTAACCTGATCATTTCTTTTGACTCAGAAGGGGCAGATTCTGCTCCCTTTTTGCTAGAGTCCAGATGGTAGTTTTGATCGACATATGGTACACAGGGAAGGCAAATCTGTATTCAGAGTATCTGTTTTGGAAGAACAAAGTGCTACCCCTTCCCTGATGGAAGTGGTTAAATGTAATCAACCTGTCACCAGGTCTCTGGCTAATCACCTCAGAGAAGAGTGCCATACTGGGACTCCGTGGTTGGTCTTTGCTGCTGGTAGACTGAGCATTCAGCGGTAGCCAGGCCAGCGTTGGTGAGCGGAAGCCTGTGTGTAACCTCCCTCCCTGCCACTCGGACCCACTGGGCCACGGCAGCAATGGCGGAGGAAAGAGCCTGACTGGTGCCCACAAATGGGTCATGCTGTCAACTTGGTTATTAAAACCCCCCCTCTGGAAGTTACCCTTTGGTGAGCACTAACATGGAATATAAATCTCTTCACATTCTTTATCCATTGCGAGAAATCTATCAGTATCCCTCTTCCTCAAACCTCCTTGGCACTAATTTTCCAGTAATGTTCCATCTAAAGTTCCTGACCATCCAGCTAAACCATGTTCCACAGCCCGCGAATTGGTATAGACCCACACCTTGTGGCCATTTCTTCTTGCAGGCAACATGCACAACCAGGTGCACTGTTCCTGGTTCTGCCCCTGGGAGGATTTCCTTTCACCTGTCCTCCAGGGATGCTCCAGGAAGGGACTGTCATGCTTCAGTGTCCACTTTTGGGCTTCGAACACAGTTTACAGCAACTCCGAGGCCATAAACTGTTCCACTGTACTATTGCCCACTTGGTGTAATCATCACGCTTCTGCCTTAATCTTCCACGGAGAGGCTCAATCAAACGGAAGGAAGCTCTCTTCACTAGACAGATGTTCTCTTGGGTAAGTTGAAAGTGGTCCCCTATCGCGGACCAGCTCTCAGCATGCCTGCCCAGCAGTAAGTGTCCTGAGATTCGATTCTGCCACCTCCTCCCCCATGACAGCCATTTAAATACTTGAAGGCATTTGTTTTTTTTTTTTTTTTAAAGATTTTTTTTAATTTATTTATTCGACAGAGATAGAGACAGCCGGCGAGAGAGGGAACACAAGCAGGGGGAGTGGGAGAGGAAGAAGCAGGCTCATAGCGGAGGAGCCTGATGTGGGGCTCGATCCCATAACGCTGGGATCACGCCCTGAGCCGAAGGCAGACGCCTAACCGCTGTGCCACCCAGGTGCCCCTGAAGGCATTTGTTGAACCCTTCCTGTAGGCATTTCTCTTACCATGAGATTCAGCTGCAGTCATGCAATGTGATTTCTTGACTTCCTTCTAAAGCCTCCACCCCCTGCCATGTTTCCCGCAGCCACGACGTCCCCTCAAGACCCAGAGACCTACCAGTGAGGTTCCATAGACTTTATTTCCAAGAACAAACAAGGTTCACAGTCAGAAGTAAATGGGTAGAGTCCACTCTGGGACAGCTATGTTCCCTCAGCAGCTGTTTCATGGGTACTTACCACGTGTAGACGTGTAGTGATGGGTCCTATCCAATGACCACCAAGGCCCGATTCAGGAAGAAGAGCTCTAAAGAACTCACTTCCTGACATCGACAGCAGTGATACAGAACGAGTTGAAGAAGCCTGGTTGGTGCCTCTCTTCTCCCACTCAAAGCCCTTTGGTACTCGTGGGAGGTGGGTACCAGTATTAGCTTCGTGCTGGCCTGGGTCCTCGGACGAATGATGCTTTTTCCTGCTGACACACTGACTCCTAGGTGGGTGGGAACTTTCCCTGCCCTCGGTCACTCAGGCACACCGTTACAGACAGCTTTCCCGTCTGGATGCCTGAGCAAGGTCGGAAAGGTATGGCAGTTTGCTTTGTTCATCTTCCACATATTTTAAGAGATGTTTATTCTACTGCTGTGAGATCTAACTCGTGTGCAGCAAGGACCGTCGCCCCCTCTGATCTGTGCCTCCTGGTTCTTAAGATAACACTCAGGGTTGTCTGCCTTTGTGCAGGCTCCAGATTTCTGGTTTCTTTCATACTCTGCTCTGCTTAACAGTCTGTTCTTTCTGTTTGCCGTTGAAGTAATTTCCTATGGTTGTTTCTTTCAAATGCTTGGAGGGTTTTAGGCAAGCATATATTGCAGCTTAAAAAGTCCGTGAGGTATGAGAGTGGTGGATTGTTTTAGGTAAGCCACAAGTAGTGTGTATGTATGTATCTGTCTGTCCATCGTCTATCTATCATGCTTTGGCTCAAATACACACACACACCCAGACGCAGACATAGACACACACACACATTATGTTTAGAGTAAAACACACACCCAGGCATGCACATTCATGGTAATTCTGTTACCATGGAGACAGTTCTACAATGGCTTAAAAATTGCTCAATGTATAAAAGTATTAAAAGACTATATCCAGTAGGGCACACACAGTTCCATTAAAAACAAAAAGACCGTATTTATTCCGCAGTATTGGGTCTTTCTCATGAACATGCAAAAACGAAACTTACATAACTCTCAAATTTAAGAAAGTCGGTGCTCCCCCTGACCATAAAAACCTATTTGTGGGCATTGAGTCATCTGCCTGTATTTAAGAGATGTTTGCCAAATTATTGGTATTGCTTTTTAATTTTTATTATTGCTGCTAGCATCCTGTTGAGGTTGGGCAGTGAATGATGAGGGTGAAAGCAGTACAGAGAGATGAAGGGCACTTTGTGGGGCCCCTTGAGACCGTGTGTGTGTGTGTGGTGGCCACCCATCCAAGACAGGCTGCGGACAGGCCAGTCACGGTACTCTGCTGCGGGAGTGCACTAGCCAGTCCTCACTGAGGAGAATCCGGGGACAGCCCCATGGCCAGTGCTGGGTTGGGCTGGGCAAGCCTGGGCGTGGGGTACTCGCTTCTCCCTATGGAGAAAGGCTGCCCTGGTCAGAGATGGGAGGGGTCCCTGCCAAGGACGCAGCACAGGGGGCTCCAGCTCACAGCTGTCTGCTTCCACCACCAGTAGACCCAGGTCCAGGTGTTCATTGTTTAGACTCTTCCAGAAGAGAGGAGTGATCCTCCAAGCATTGGCTTGAAGGATTTTCAAACTCCAAAGCAAAAGGCTCAGGAGGAGGCTTTGAAAAACCCAGAGCTGCTTCACGGGGGGCCTAGGCTGGTGTGGTGGGAGCAGGGGCCACGCAGCCCGGGTTGGGAGCTGGCTCTGCCCACCACGTGCTGCATGGCTTCGCAGCATCGCCCCGTGATTCCAGCCTCATGGCTTCCCCGGTGAGGAGGAGGTTGACGCTCAGGACTTCAGAGACCCCACCCATATCATCTCTCCCCCTCGGGGAGGTGACCTCTGTGTTACTGCAGTTCTCTGTATCCCCTCCCTCTGCCCCCACAACACTTAGCAGCCCGCCTCCGACAGATGAGCAAGTGAGCACAGTGGTCAGGAGCGCCGACTCGAGAGTCAGATCAGTGAGGGTTTGAGTCCCGGCTCCGAAAAATGGGCACCCTCAAAGTGCCCATCTCACAGGCTTGTATGAGGACACAGGTGACTAGAAGCACCCTGTCAGAGCCTGGCGAGTAGAAGTTCTTGTGAACAGGAGGTCCGAGGACCCCTGTAGTCCTTGGGTCCAGAGCAGCGGCTCTCATGGACACTGCTTCCCTGAGATGTTTCCCTCTGTTGTATTCAAATCGGGTAACAATGGGCCTGGGCGTTCTGGGAGGGGCCGAGGCTGGTCCCTCAGATCCCGAGGCCGGAGTCCACGGGGAGGTCAGACACCTCCTTGGCTGGACGTCTGCACCATGGACAGGGATCTGAGTGAAGACGACAGTAAGTACAGCTGGGGCACCCGCTTCTGCAGCCGGCACAGACTGAAATCTTCCCTCTGGCCTCTGTGCTGTCCTGGGTTCTGGGTTTGTGTTGCTGAGAGCATCCTTCTTTCCTTCCTTCCTTCCTTCCTTTTGTGTGGAAAGCCCATTTGCAGCCTGCGGGCTATTCTTCCAGTATGTGCCTCTGGGCAGTGGAGGAGAATGGTAGCAAGCAAGATGAGAACTTTCCTCCCTGACCATGGTTACACTGTCCCAGTCTTGTATCCTTCAGACTTCCTTTTCTGGCTGACCGTTCCCCACCCCCCTCCCGCCCCAGCCACATAGGAGCCTGAATACCACACTTGGACTCAGTTCTGAGATGAGGTTAATTTGAAAGACTTTCCTGGAAGGTCTTTACTCGTGATCTTTTTCTAGCAAAGAGGTGAGTGTTCATTATTGCTTGGGAAACACAGTCCTGGTGACCCCAACCCCATTCCTGGGACAGAAATACAATGGAATCTAAGGACTATTTAAAGAGATGAAGACAGAAATTGCATTTTAGGAAGAAATGTGCCATGTTTAAAAAAAGCAATGTTTGATCCTGACTTTGGAAGGGGCAGTGTGTGGTAGAGTATCAGATTGGGGATTGGGAGGCTAGGGTTCAGGTCCTGGCTCTGCTTTGAATTGGCTGTGTGATCTTGGGCAGGTCATGTAACCTCTCTGAGCCTCAGTTCCCCATATATAAAATCTATAAAAGGTCAGGAGTTCCTGACTTAGAGACTGTGAAGGTGAGGGCAAAATTTTGTATGAATGTACTTTTTTGGGGGGAGGGGGGGTGGTTCTCGGCTTTCATTTCTCCACCTGGAGAGGTCTGTGACACTAGTACATTTTCACGGTTCCCGAGCTTGGGGACTTCGAAGGTCCTGAGCAGGTCTAGCACTATTGTCTATAATGTAGGTATCTGAAAGCTTTAGGTTTCAGAGCTGAAGTGGGATATGAAATAAACCCATGTGAATCTTGGCAACACACTTAAAATTTTGTTGGAATCCTTTTTCATACTGAAGTGGGAGACTGTACAGAGATATTTTATCATGTATTTGAGCTGGACCTAATCTGATCTCTGATATATTGGAAGTTGTGTAGCCATAATCTTATAAGCTTCTACTAATAATCAAATGCAATTTTTCCTCTTTGGAACACTGCTCATTTGCAGTCTTGCAGTTTACAATAGGAGTTTCCTAGTTCCAGTGCGCTAGGTCAGATCTGGATTCGGATCCGAGCTCTGCCTCCTAATTGTTGGGCGACTTTGCTCAAGTCACTTCACCTCTCTGAGCTACATTTCTCACAATAAAAATACAGACCATGTCATCTGGAAGAATTGGTAGAAGATTAATTGGATGTGAAGTGCCTACAGCATCATTCAGAGTTGAGTAGGCATGGAATAAATGTTGACTCTAGAAAATTATCAGATTTGGTCTCCCAGAGCTATAAAATTAAACTGCTATTAATGAAAAATATTATCACCTGCAGTGGTTCTGTTTCGGCATCATGCCTTTTGGTAAGCCAGGTGAGAGTAAGTTCCCTTAGAATTCTAAAGACTCCAATTCTGTCATAGGGTCACCCTACATGCTGCTTTCCAATATCATCAAACCATAGGGTCTACTGTAAAGTACGGAATTGTCCAGAAAAGTTTTTAGGAACAATGCTGATGAACTCTGAAACTAGGCCAATATTTGTCCAGGTTTTGGAAAGGGAGCCTGCTACGGGACTTACATAATTGAAATGTCCCTCCTTGGGTGAGCGATGGCTGCCCACTTTGTCCCAGTTGAGTTATTCTCCCCAGTCACGAAAATGCCATCCCCTCAGTTTTCGAGTCTGGAATGTGGGCAGCTTCATAGAGAGAATATCTTCTTCCAGTGACACTGTGGAACCGAAAGTAGGCATGGACAGAGACATTCTGGGATGTGGCATCCACGTGGAAGTCACCACGAAGGCCTCCTAGCTCGGCCTTAGCTCTGATAGCATTCAGCGAGAGGTGGCACTTCCCGCCATTGGCGGCGATGCTTCTGGTGATGGGCCAGTCCCCCTTCCATAGCTGAGGCTGTCAGAAATTCTTTCCTACATTCAGTTGATCTCTTCTTCCCTGGCACTTCTAATCTTTGGTCTTGATTCTACCCCCCAAAGCTACTCAGAGCAGGTCTGTTCCCTGTTTAAAATTAAAAGACTTCAGAGTTTTTTCTTTTCTAGCATGACCAGGTCCTGTTTTTCCTATGGTCCCAGGTGTAGTGTGGTTTCAATCACTCTTCTCTTAGAGGGAGATGTTCTAGCCCAGAGATGAAGAGGAAAAATCCTCTCCCTTATTCTAAAACTCATATCCCTTATAATACAACTAATTTTATTACAGACTGAACGCCCTCCCAGAAATGGTGTGCAAGAGAGCCTCTTCAAGTCAGACGAGCCCCACCCCCATAATTTGAGGAGGGGACTGCTGTGATTTTGGACAATAGGACCTAAGTGCAAACTCCTTTCTCCTGAGCTCTGATAGCTGGGGAGGGGGAGCAGTGACTGGAAGCCACACCACTGTCACCATCAGTGACCCAGTGCTGAGGGATGGGACTCTTCCCTAGGTACCCTGGCCAGCTCTCCTGCCCAAAGACTTATTCTTTAGTGTCTCCTCCAGCCCAGCCCTGAGTTGGAGACAAGAGACTGGATGAAGCTATCAGGGTAATTTGGTGGGAAAGATGCTGGACTTCGTGGGGGGCCCAGCTTCCGAGGGCCTTGGTAACTGACTGTGGGGCATTAGTGTATCTCAACATTCCTTAGGAGGGAGGCAGGTCCACCAGGAGCGCAGGCCCTCCCTGCCAGTTTGGCCCTGACCTCATGGGCCAACTCTCAATGGAAAGATAGAGTGTCCCTTTCTCTCTGTTTTCCCGAGTGCTCCTCCCAGTGACTATATTCCTTGAGCCCTTAGGGAAAGAAGACCAGGGCCCTAAAAAATAAGGTGACTGTCCCCCCAGACTCCACAGTAGGCTGGCTATTTGGCGCTGTGCTCATGGCTGGGGGAATAAGGATGAATGCACTGCTGTACCTTCCAGCTGTGCAATGCCTCATGCAGGAGGCGGACCCCAGACGGACTTTTTCCAAATAATTCTTAGAAAGCTGTTTGGCAAAAGCTATGACAGAGAGTGGAACAGAGTACGGAGAGGCACAGGGAGGGGGAGGCACACCCAGGCAGGCTTTGTAGGAGGTCAGGCCTGCACTGAGTCAGGCTGAAACAGGTGAGGGGGGGTGTTGTGGGCAGGAACAGCCAGAACGAGGCCTGGGAGAAATGACACGGTGCACGTGCCAGGGTGAATGCCAACATCAGTGTCCCGAAGTGACAAGGCAGCCCTTACACATCCCACCCCCCTCCCCATGGCCCTGTCTCGGCATGGTGACGCTTTCTACAAAGCAGGACCTCCACATGCCAACTAATTGAAAATTTGTTGTAACGTTTGCCGGGTTCTCTCTTGGCATGCCAGAAGGACCTGAAGAGCTCCAAGGACAACTTCGCCCCGGCTTCTCCCCATTTCTCTTGATGCTGGTCTCACTCCCACGGTGGGCCTTGTGTTTGCTCTTCCAAATATGTTCTTGTTGGTTCCCACCTGAAAGCTCCCACAAGTCTCTCTCCTCTCAAGCCCCGAGCAGGCTTGTCTCTCTCCTCCCCACTCTCTGCTCTGTTCTTTGTCCCCACCCCTCCCTGGCCACAGGGACTGTTTTCCCTTCTCTCGCCCTATTCTGGGCAACGTGGGGAGGTTTTCTTCCACCCAGCAGGTAGGAGACTCCACAGGTAATATAGGGCTAGTTAATACAGGGCCTTCTCCGCTAAGGGCCGCAGGTTGGATGTTAGCTGTAGGCTATGGTGGGCGCCTGGGTGGCTCAGTCAGTTGAGCATCTGTCTTCTGCTCTGGTCATGATCCCGGGGTCCTGGGATCGAGTCCTGCATCGGGCTCCCTCCTCAGCGGGGAGTCTGTTTCTCCCACTTCCCCCCTGCTTGTGCTCGCTCGCTCTCTCTCTTAAAAAAAAAATAAACCCTGAAAAAAAAAGCTTTAGGCTGCAGTGAGCCATTGTGGTGTTTAAGAGATGGGATGGCCCGGTCAGCCTTTCTGGTCTTGCTATGAAGCCTCTTAAATAATGTAGCCAATTATTTGTTTGTTCTTCTTGGCAAGCAAGACTCTTTTCTTTCTCTTATGACCACCTGACTCTCCTGTTTTAATTACTTTAAATTATGGTAAAATACACATAACATGAAATCCGCCATCTTAACCATTTTTAATTGTGCTGTTCGGTGATATGAAGTACATTCCCGTTATTGTGGAACTATCACCACCATCCATCTCCAGAACCCCTTCATCTCCAACCCCATTCAGCAGTTCCCCACTTCCCTCTCCTCTTTGCTCCCGGCCAGCCATTTCATGGGTGTGGATTGGACCACCTGAGTCTCTGCTATACCATCTTCAGTGTCATTCAAACCACAGTGCATTTATGTGCACTGACTGTATGCAGGAAGGAGGGTTCCCCGTCTGAAAGGGGCTCTCACCCCTGTTGGAGGAGACAAGGTAGGAAACAAACCAAAGCAAGATGGCGGTGGGGAGCCATCTGGGCCGAGAGGTGGCCTAAGTGTAGTGCTTTTAAGATGATTAATACTGGAATCAGAGGCAGAAGATGTGGACTCCTTTTATCCTCGGAAATAAAAGGAATAGCATTTTAAAAAGAGGAAGTTAAAGAGGTTATCCATGAATTATACCTTGCTCCACAAGAAAAATTCCTTTCTACACAAAAGAAAAATTGCTGCTGGCTGGCGAGCACTACCTTAGAGACACTTTGTAAAGCTCTCTCAGCAACCACTTGATGCCATTGGCATGGAGCGGTAGGGCGGTCAGCGACGTGGAAAGCTCAGAGTTAGGATCTGAGTCTTAAGTACTCTTCCTGGCTCTGCTGCGAATGGGTGAGCTCGTTGCCCCGGATCCCACCTCTGAATCTCATCTTGTGCTTCTGCAAAGCCGGGAAAACAGTGGTTGCCATTAAGTGCAGAAAAAGATCATACCCACACCATCCCTTTGTGAGCACAGGACACAATGCATGTATTAGGGTGGGTGGCCCAGTTGCAGCTCAGCCCTGACCCCGTGGAAACAGGGATGCAGCCGAGGGGGGAGGGGAGGCCCTTCGGAGTGCCCCACGCTGGGTGTCACACAATGACCCGTGACGTCGACGTTCCTGTTGTGCCTGCTGCGATCTGCACAGGAAATGACGCATCTGCCTGTAGGTCAGCCCGGAGCCCTTTTTTTTTGTACATAACATAATGGTGAGATTAATTTAGTTCTGACGAATTACGACTGCCCTGAGAGGTCAGGGTGGCTCCTGGGTGATGGATGGAGCTCTGGGTTTCCCACCTCTTATTCTTCCCCTCTTCCTGCCTCTTTGTTTGGTTTCCAGCCGGGCGTCACAGCTGTATGGCGATTCTCTGTCTTCTCGCAGTGGAGAGTCCGGATGTCCCAGCAGACCCACGACTTTGGGCTGGGTACGGGCCCTCCCCAGGGAGAGGGCTGGGAAAGTCTTGCCTTTCTTTCTATGCCTGACATTTTCACTTCTGGCTTAAAGGAGCGCAAAGAAAGAGGAAGACCCTCCCTCCTCAGGTCCACGGCATTGACTGAGCACTTCTTGAATGCCAAGCCCGGGGCTATGAGCTGTGTGCACATTGTCTTATTAGATGGGCACTAATGCCATCTGCTCTGTGTCACAGCTGTGGGGAGGGGGCTGGAGGGTTGAGTTCTGCAAGGATGTGAGGCTGGCACAGTTTCATGCAGTCCATGACTCAGACGTATCAGAGCCCAGGCTCCTAACCACCATGCCTGTGCCTCAGGAATTCTGACTCTGGACAGCCTTGGCTACAGTCCAACCCTGACCTTTTTTTTTTTTTTTTTTTTAAGATTTTATTTATTTATTTGACACAGAGACAGCCAGTGAGAGAGACAGCCAGTGAGAGAGAGACAAGCAGGGGGAGTGGGAGAGGAAGAAGCAGTCTCCCAGCAGAGGAGCCTGATGTGGGGCTCGATCCCAGACTGCCGGGATCACTCCCTGAACCGAAAGTAGACGCTTAACGACTGAGCCACCCAAGCGCCCCCCAACCCTGACCTTTATCGTTAATGCTGATGGTGGGGCTCACGGGAACTACAGTGCATGCATGGACCCTGGTCCCAGAAAGGTTCAAATTCCAGCCTCCCTCTTTCTGACCCTCCCTCAAACCCATGCACACAGGTGAGTGTCTAGGGCAGGGTGGGCAAAATACGGCTCAAGGGCCAAGTCTGACTCACTACCTGTGTTTGTCGAGTTTTATTGGCACAAAGCCATGCTTGCGCAGTTGTGCGTTATCTATGGCTGTTTTCAGCTGAATTGAGTAATTGAAACAGACCCTATGGCCCGCAAAATCGACAGTATTTACTACCCGGCTATTTGCAGAAAAGGTTTGCGGATCCCTGGTGGCTAAAATAGCTGACAATCCTAATCCACTTATCAGGAGCAAACGATGTTCAGAAGCAAGGTATGAAGGATAATTCCCAATGAGTTATCACCTTGGGGATTTCGGTACACTTCGGCGGGCACCGGTGGGAAGCTTTGGGATGACGTCCCTTTGCATCACACCCATCTCTACCCCAGGTCTCTCACCTGTTTTGGCACAGAATCATTTGTTTGCAAAGATAAGCTTTCCTGCTAAGAATAGCACTCTCTACATCTGTACACATTCTATTTCAGCTTCCTTTTTAAATTTCCTGCCAGGAGAAACCGTAGAGATGCATATGCATCCCTTATTGTCAGAGGACTGAGACAATTCGGGGGGAGTGGAAGAACGAGATGGTTCATTTGTCTTCATGACACCCCCTCCTCCCTCCACTGTGCGTGGCCGTGGGTTTCAGCATTCCTCACCACCTGCCATCCCACTTCCGGGTAGCCTCAGCTGCTCCAACTTAGAACAAGATCTGCTGCTGCTTCTGGCCTCTGTTTTTATTAAACTCGAAAGGACAGGGCATATTATTTTTTATTTTTGTAGAGGGAAAGAGCTCTCGGCTTTCAAGAGCTGAAAAAAAAAAAAAAAAAAAAA
>NW_024423786.1:9371691-9375729 GCF_017311325.1 Ursus maritimus
TTAAAAAAGAAAAAAAAAAAAAAAAAAAAAAAAAGGAGGGCTCTAGGGGGTGAGATGGATCAGCTGTAGACCAGAGTGTGTTCAGAGAGAATTACTTTCTACTGACCATTTATCAGCTTACCCTTTAAAGTCAACTTCCTGTAATCAAATTGGCCACTGGAAAGACAGAGCTGAGGAGTTCTTATCCCCCAGCATGGGGGCTGCAGGGAGTGGGTTTGAGGGGTGGCCCAGTGTGCTGGAACAAGGAGCCTCTAGCCTGCTTTGACTTCACTGCTGTGCACCCTAGGGCTACTGGAGTAACCTCTTTGAGCCTCAGACTCCTCATGTCAAGGGGAATTAGAAGTCCTGCCTCCTGTATCTCAAGGTGGGAGGGTGGGGTGTCGCGACAGGTGTGGGGAGGTGCTTTATGAGCTGTCCAGCCTTTCTGGGAGCCAGTTCTTATCTTACGCTTTCCTCCTCGGAGTCTCAGGTCTATCGGTATCTGTGTCATAGTCTGGCAGATCAAGCTGAGAGTTTTTTAAAATTTAAATTTAAATTTTAAAAATGGAAATATATTTAACATGCAGTGTTACATGAGTTTCAGGTGTAGAAGATGAGGTTTTAACAGCGGGGATATAGTGAGTGATTCTTGCGCAGGGGTGGCCTCATGGAAAGTACTTGGGAAGAACGTGGGCTTTGGAGAACAGCGAGCCTTGGTTTGAAGCCAGCTCCATCACTCGCGGGCCTTGTGATCTTGGTGCCACAGCCGTTCTGAGCCCCATTCCCTCATTAGGAGAATGGCGTGACATGTGTCAGTTTAGACCATCCAAGCAGCGGTCACCCAAATGGCGTTAGATGTGTCAGAGGTCCCTTGGAAACACATGCGAAGGGAGCAGGTGTGGGCAGGGACCGCCTGCAGGACCACACTGCAGGGGGGACACCTGTGAGAGGAGAGTGGGAAGCAAGGAGCCTCAGGCCGCCGTGTGGCCCCAAGAAAGTCTTGCTCAGGTTTGTGGGGAGTCCCAGAGCCGAGACTGCCTGTTACGAGAAGCTGCATAAAAAACTACTCCGCATCTCAGTGCCTTAAGACAACCCCCATTTTATTAGAGTTCCTGATTTTGAGGGTCAGGAATTTGGGCACGACTCAGCTGGGTAATTCTTCTGCTCCTTGTATAATCCATTAGGGTCCACCTTAGTGTGGGTTGCTGTGACAAAACGCCACAGGCTGTCTGACTTAAACAGCAAACATTTATTTCTCACAGTTCTGAAAGCTGGGAATCCCAAGATCAAGGCGCCGGCAGACCTGGGGTCTGGCGAGAGCCTCCCTCTGGCTTGCAGCCAGCCGCCTTCTCACTGTGTGCTCATGGGGCAGAGAAAGGAAGAGCCCTAGTCTCTTTCTTTTCCCGCCAGGGCACTAATCCCCCCATGGGGGCTCCATCCTCTAAACCTGATCACCTCCCAAAGGCCCCATCTTGTAATACCATTCCATTAGGGGTCAGGGCTTCAACATATGAACGTGGGGGGCCACAGACACGCTGTCCGGAACAGGGTCACTCAGGGGTACTCAGCAGGCAGCTGGCCTGGCCTGGGGGGCCCTGATGGCTTTGCTCGTGTGCCTGGTGGCTCGGCAGGGTGGCGGAGTGGTTGGAAAGCTGGGCTCTGCTGGGCTTCTTTCTCTGTGGTCTTAGGGTCTCCATGTGGTCTCCCCAGTCAGGCAGCCCGACGTCTCACACGCCAGCTCAGGACTCAAGAGGGTGTGCCTAAATGGCAGGAAGTAGAAGCTGTGGTGTCTTCTTGCTTCCTTCCACTGTGTTCCCTTGCTTGAAGCGGTCTCAAGCCTGCCCGGGTCCAAGGTGAGGAGACGCAGTTGCACCTCTTGATGAGAGAGGCCTGGAAGAAGCTTGTGAGCATCTCTCAGTATCTGTGCCCCGGGGTCGTGGGGTACGATCCTGCTTCTAAAGCCCTGTCATGGTGACTGGTACGGAGTAGGTATCCGGTGACCGGGAGCTGCCGTTCTGAATGTTTTTCTCCTCAGGATTATTCGTGGCACGCCTATCACTCCTCACCCCCTCCCTGCCTGCCCTGCAGATGTGTTCCGTGTCTGATGGGCGCCTGTGTGAGACTGGCTTAAACTGTGAGCCTTTCCAGTAACATACCCACCCTCACTTGTCAGCTTCTAGTGACGCCACCACTGACACCCCTCCCTCCCTCCCGGAAGCTCAGGACTGCCTTCCTTCCACAGGTGTGGTGGACCTCAGTTTCGAGGCCGAGAGTCCCCTGGCGCCCCCAGCTGAGCTCCTGGAGAGACTGCCCAGCTATGACTGGCTTCTTCAAGGAGGTGGTAAGTCTGTGAGTCTTGGTTCCTGCGGCCTCTTTCTGGCGCTCATGCTGGTCGGGGAGATGTCTCTGTACCAGGCCAGTGCTGGGACAGCTCACCTCTCCCCTGGGAGGCCCTGGGAAGGCTCTTGTCACCATCAGGAGGGAATGGGAGGACATGGGGCATCAGCCCTGTGTCCACGAACATTCCATGGCCATATCCATGTCCACGTAAGACTGGACTCACGCTGGTTGGAGAACCATTCTTCTTGCATTAGATGTATTAACATGTGGGATTCTTTCCCTTTGTCTCTTTCAGCCTCACATTCAGCCAGTCTTTCCTTCTTTCACCCCACAAACACCTGTGCCTTTGAGCTAGGCTGTTGAGCCCTGACTCCTTCTCTCTCCCCCAGGACGGCAGATATTCTTTCCACCTTTGGAGGCTCCCGGGAGGCCCCTAGAACAAAGGTGCTGGTCGTCATTCGTGGAACACAGGTGAGCTGGTGCCATCACATAGGATGTCACCCTTGCCCCCCGAGAGCCCTCCTTGGGGATTTTAGGGTCTACGGATCTCAACCCTGACAGTGCATCAGGATCCCAGACCTACTGGGTCAGATTCTGCAGGGACAGAGGCCAGGAATGTGTATTTTACCAGCTTGCCAGGCTGTTTGGCTACCAAGCTGGGGTTGAGAACCAGAGTGTGGACCAGGGATTGTAAACTGCAGCCCCTGGGCTGAATCCAACCCACTGCCTATTTTTGTAAATCAAGTTTTATCAGAACAGAGCCACGCTCATTTGTTTACTTACTCTCTGGCTGTTTTTGTACTGCACCAGCAGAAGGGAGTGAGGCGGAGACTGTATGGCTCATGAAACTGGAAATATTTACTCTCTAGTCCTTTACAGAAGAAGTTTGCTGACCCCTGGACCCAGGACTCTGCACAGAGCTCCGGCTTTCCGGCCAGCTTTGCGCAGAAAGAAGGTGGAGCCCGGCTTTCTGGGTCCCGCCTCTTGGCTGGGTGGCTGTGTTCTGCCTTCAGGGAGTCTCCTGGGTGTTCCTGGCCCCACTGCTGCCTGGAGCACCTCCCCTTATCCTCCCTGGCTGCCCACCGTCTGTGCCCAGGGCAGACCCCACTTCCTCTGTGGAGCCCTCTTTGGCCATTCTGGGGCCCACACCTCCTGCATGCACGCAGGCCCCCCGGTGCTCCAGGCCAGGGGTGCTGGAGACATCCCTGTGCATGAGAGGCCTTACTGTTTGGAGTCGATCTGCTGTGGAGAAGTAAATGAAGATGGGAGGGAGGAGGAAGGGGGAGAGGACTCCTGCTTCTTGGGAGGTGTTGGCAGGCGAGGGCTTTGCTAGGAGGGAACATGGCAGCTGGGCCTCAGGGAAGGGTTTTCTAGGAGGAGGGGGAGGCATGCAGAGAGAACGCCAAAGAAGGGGCCATTTGCTGTGTGCCTTCACGTGCGCTGCCATTGAGGCCCAGCAGGCTCACGGTGGTCTCTGTGGGCACCGCAGTCAGATAGTTCCTGGTGTGGGTCTTCCCGTGAACAGTGCTCACAGCTCTTCTGGCTGAGGTCAAGGTCTCCAAGGACAGGAACGTGGTCTAGCTTAACTTTGCCTCCTTCTAGTAGTGTAACATCTTCTGCAGACCTCAGTTTTCCTCATCTGTAAAATGGCATAATTCATCTTTAAGTGTGTGTGTGTGTGTGTGTGTGAGAGAGAGAGAGAGAGAGAGAGAGAGAGAG
>NW_024423786.1:9375739-9496262 GCF_017311325.1 Ursus maritimus
GAGAGAGAGAGAGAGAGAGAGAGAGAGAGAGTGTTCTGAGATTCTCTCAGCCCTTCTCCTGAGCCCGGCACTTCAGCTACAGCAGTTTTGCTGTCCTGCAGAAAGAACTGTGTTCCCACTGCGGGCGTCTGTTCACCCAGCTCCCTGAGCCAGAGACGCCCTCCCCAGATGGAGTCCTGAGTGCTTTACCTCTGTGGTGCGCCACAGCCGGGCCCTTCCCTTTCTCCTGGCCTCTGTTTCCATCTGCATCAAGAGGGAGCTGGCTGGCCCAGAGGAGCCTGGAGGCCCTTTCCAGAGACCCTGCTTCTGTGCTCTGTCCCCAGCAGAGTCCCCATGGTGACAGAGGAAGTGGCTCGGGAAGCCCTCCTCAGCTTTGTGAGCTCCAAATGCTGCTACGGCAGCGCGGCCGCCGGTGACCTCGTCATCCAGGAGCTCAAACAGCAGACCCTCTGCAGGGTAAGGGCGCCTCGGCCTGGCGGGCACCCGGGGGCGGCTCAGGAGTTAGGTCCTGGGGGGGTGGCTTATGTGATGTCAAACGGGAGAAAGGAGTCTTGGGGGGCGGTGCATATGAACAGGGGTGACACTGAAGCCCTTTTTGCTGCTTCTCTGGTCTGTGGTCTGCTGAAAAGCTCGAATGTGCTGGGCATCGTGGGAGCACATCACATATACATCTCATGCAGTCCTCAGTAGCACGGAAGGTAGGACGGTCACCAGTTCAAGGGGGAGGAACTGGCAGTGGAGAGAGGGGAAGTTACTTGCCCCAAACGTACAGCTAGAAGTGACAGAGCTAGGACTTCAACTCAGGTTTGCTGGCACCAAAGTCCATGTCCTTAAATACATGGCTAACTGGCTTCCAGGAGGGGTGGGCCGAGAAAGCTCCATCTGTTCCCCTTGATCCCCCAAGTCACATCTGTGCCCAGGAATCATTCATTCATTACCCTTGGGCCTGAAGCTCCAGCGACATCCTATGTCTGGTACTGAGACCACAGCAGGTACCCATGTCACCTTCTGTGTTGACAGGGCCACAGGACAGATTTTAAGTTCACGCTTCCTAGTGTCACCGGCACAGCCATCCTCTGGTGGGTGTACAATCACACAGAAAACACACACACTTCGCAGGGACCGGTTAGGACAGGAGGCTGGGGGAAGAGGCTCCTGTGTAGTTGTGTGGCCTTGGGCAAGTCAACTGGCCTCTCTGAGCCTCTGTTTCCTCCAGTGTCAAAGGAGGAGCCTGCTGATGTCCAAGACCCCTTCCTGATTTGTGATTTTTGTAGAAAGAAGGAGGCTCTTGACATCAGGCAGGAAACTTCCTCCGACAAGGACGTTTGGAGAAGCAAACTCCATCGGCCTCCATCCATCAAAGGACAATTGCTGCTCCACAGCTTGCTGTGTAGAACATTCTGGGTATAAAGAAGTGGGGGGCTGAAATCGCCCCCGTTGTGAGCCTGTCAGGAGAGACGTCCTGGGGCTGACTGAGCTCCCTGCAGGCGTCCGGGGCTGTCTGGAGCAGAAATCGTTGTTGCCAGCTTGTTCTCAGCAGCCTGTGGTGCTGGGAGTGGGGCCTTTTGATTTCCCCCCTGAGCCTCTGCAGGTGGGACGCGTCCTTGTTTTGTCTAATGCTGTCTTCCTAAAGGGCATGAGTGCGAACATGCTGGGTTTTTTTTTTTTTTCCTCTGTAGTACCGACTAGAGACTTTTACTGAATCCAGAATAAGCGAATGGACATTTCAACCCTTTACTAGTAAGTGAACTCAGTTTAATTGGGGGCATATCTCACAGGGGCTGGTGGACAACAGCAGGACGTGTTTTAGCCACTAACCCTGAATAAGCCGTGCTCCTGCTTGCCGCCTCGGTCTCCCCATCCCCTGTAAAATGAGAGGGTGGGCTTTCATCTCGGACTTTCCGGTGCTGACCTCAGCAAATCCTTCCTGTCTGGGAAGTGGTTTGCAGAAGGACCTAAAAAGGCCACGTTTGCCTTTGGTCACAGACAAGGCAGCATGGGTGCTTTGGTATCCACCTGCCTTCAAGGCCACCCCAGTGCCTCCCAGAGTCCCCAGGACCCTGTTCACTGTGCCATCCCGCCTGCTGCTGAACCCCACTTGGAGCCCGACGGTTCTCTCTGAGAAGCCCTGTGTCCTTCCTTCTCTGCTGACCACTCCTGTTCATCCTTCAAAAGCAGCTCCTTTGTCACCTCTTTCATGAAGCCTTCCGGGATTTCTTCACCTGCTGACCGCTTCTCCAATAGAAGGAGTCAGCCTTCTGAGTTTTCAGAACCTTTATGCAGCTCTGGTCCAAAGCACTTGGCATAGCCTATGGCATCGTCTGGTGGTTGTTGCTGTGCTGCGTCTCCTTGAAGGGAGGAGCGGGGAGGAGAAAGAAGGAGGTGGGGACAGGCACGATAGCGATGGTAGTTCTTATTATGAATCCCTCTCACGGGCCCAGGGCGAAGCATTTCTATGCCTCCTATTTAATTTTCACTACCATTCTATCTGGTGGGTGCCATATAGTTTCCTCATTTCGGAGATGAGAGAGTTGAAGGTCGGACAGGTAGAGTCACCTGTGTGCAGTTACACAGCGAGGAAGTGGAAGAGTCAGGAGCCAAACCAGTCTGTTCAACGCCAACACGTGGGTGCTTAACCATGGACTCTGAGGGGCTCCTTGTCTCCTGTCCCTCAGCCCAGGAGCTTGCCTAATGCCTGGCGTCAAACGAAGGCTCCATACTATTTGGCAAATAAATGAAAGCTTGTCCTTGCAAGCTGTTCACTGGCCTTACAGTGATCCCTTTCTGTGTCAGACCAGTCAGTGGATGGGCCACAGAGAGGGACCTCCCCCAGGCTTTGGGACATCAAGGTCCAGGTCCCCCCGATGTTTCAGGAAGACACGAGGAAGTTCCAGGTCCCTCACTCGTCACTGGTCAAGGTAATGTGATTGTTGGCATCTTTGCCCTTCTCTCTGAGCTGGTTTCCCAGACACTGTATATTTCCTCAAACCTTCTCTTTCTAGAAAGGGAACCCAGAATGCAGAAGAGAATTCTGGGTGGTTCATTCCTTGGCTATCACTAAAGCGAATTCTAAGGAAACCCAGAGCATGGACAGTAGACCCATACAAGATTCCATGCAAGTTAGGGAGTAGTCACATAGCGAAAGGATGATTCCGTTGACCAAACTGTCACCAGCTTTAAACAGTGAGTGTTCACATTCCTAGACCATCTGAGTGTTTTTAATTTATTTTTGTTTTTTATTTTTGCCTTACATTAAACAGCGGAAGTGCTGAATGAAATGGATATAAAATAAAGCTCAAACATTTTTCGAATTTTCAGCCAAGTCAGTAAAGGGACAGAATTTGACTTCTGTCCTGTTTTATGGAAGTATGATGACGACATGAAGCGAGGCTAACCTAATGTATTACAGAAGCACAGATGAGATATTCCCTATTATGTTCTCATTTTCACTTTAGAACTTGATTCAAGCATGTAACTTTCCCCTCTGAGGTTTCGTAGCATCATGTGATGACGAGGCCTTTGAGAGGTCCAGAGAGGGCTCCGTTCTTTTCTCAAGAGTGGAAAGGCCATTTTGATTCAGGGATTAGATGCCAATAGCTAGCTCTTTGCCTATCATAGAAATGCTGTGCAGGGGCGCCTGGGTGGCACAGCGGTTGAGCGTCTGCCTTTGGCTCAGGGTGTGATCCCGGTGTTCCGGGATCGAGCCCCACATCAGGCTCCTCCGCTATGAGCCTGCTTCTTCCTCTCCCACTCCCCCTGCTTGTGTTCCCTCTCTCGCTGGCTGTCTCTATCCTGTCAAATAAATAAATAAAATCTTAAAAAAAAAAAAAAAGAAATGCTGTGCATTTTTTTTGACTTCTATTCCCAAAGACCTCTTAGCTACCCAGTGCGCCAAGGACACCGGCCTTTGTGGCTTAGCCTGGGAGCATGAGTTAGGACATGGAGCTCGGAGAACAGACTGGGCTGGGGTCCCAAGGAAATGGTAACATGATCTCCTTGGCTTGGCATTCAAGGCGCTTTGGAATCCTAGGCAAGTGAGAATGGCCATCTTCCCCAGCTGGGCCCGGGACTGGTGATGCTGTGGGGTGGGTGTGGGGCTGGTGAAATCAGGAGGCGTTGGTGCTTGGGAAACTGGAACCAAAGAGCGCTTCTCACTTCCAGGAATGCCACAAATGCCATGGGCGTGGGCGTTACAAGTGCAGCGGCTGCCATGGGGCCGGCATGGTGAGTCCTGGGTGGCTGCTGGTGAGTTCATGATCATGTGGGTGGAGGGCCCCCGTGGGACAGAGGGCTGGGCTGGGGGCCCGGGGCTCCTCCACTAACAGTGTGACCTGAGGCAAGTCATCCTCCCTTTCTGGGCCTCCATTTGCTCACCTGTAAAATGGGAAAGTTGGATTGGGCTACTGGCCTTTGTTCATTTTGTTCACTTCAATGATTGATGGTTCATGATTTTAATTCTTCTTTTTCTCGTTTGTCTGCAAACATTTGTTGAGACTGAGTATCCGCTCAGTGCTAGGCCCTGTAAGAGGACTCAGAGCTGGGGGCCTTCCCACCAGGGACCCTCTGTCCTTGGGGAAGACCGACAGGTGACCAGCACATGTAGTATGTGGTGATGAGTCTGAGAAGGTGAAATTCAGGGAGCTTTGAGAGGCGGGGGCCTTGTGTTAGTGCCCTAGGGCTGCTGTGATAAAGTACCACAAAGTGGGGGCTTAAAACAACCGCTGTTTATTCTCTCACATTTCTGGAAGCTGGAAGTCCAAAATCAAGGTGTGAGCAGGGCTGGTTCTTTCTGGAGGCCCTAAGTCACACTGCTAGCTTCTGGCAGCACCCAGTCCTTGCTGCACCGCTCCCTCCTCTGCCTCTATTGTCACGTGGCCTTCTGCATGTGTGTGCTGGGTCTCCTCAGGCCTCCTTGTGAGGGCCCACCCTAGTCCAGCATGACCTCATCTTAACTAATGACACCTGCCAAGACTCTTTCCAAATAAGGGCACGTTCTGAGGTTCTCTGGTGGATATAAATGGTGGTGGCGAGGCAGGGTCGGGGGGAGACACTGTTCAACCTAGCACAGGTCCCTAAGTGCACAGCCAGCCTCTGGCACCATCAGCCTTCTCTTCAGAGCCCTGCAGGGCTGCTGAGCCTCCCAGGAGGAAGCCCACACACCTCACGTGTCCTCAGCTCTCCCCCTTTGCTCTGATCTTTTAGACACACATTGGCCACTTGCCACTCTAAGCCACGCCTTCCTCCATCCTTCTGTCTGCCCACCTGCCCTTCCACGCTGTGGACGCCCACCTTCTGCCTGCTGTGTCCATTCCTCCACCTACTCACGTGCCACTTGTGGGGCCCACCTGTGGCTCCTGCCCCCTTCTGTCTTCAGTGCCCTCACTCCTGCCATATGCCTCCTCTTGGCCTTCCTGGAGCCCCTACCTGTGGTCTTTTTCCCTCCTCCCTCCACCCCTGCTCTCCTTCCTCCAAACCTCCTCCCTCAGGCTTTTCCTGGAGGGTCTCCAGAGTCCACTCTGAGCCAACTGTGGGAGCGTAGCCGGGGGGCCTTTCCAAGACCAAGCTCCCCGTCCCCAACTCAGCCAGCCTGCCCCTCTTCCCATGGCTGTTTGGTCAGGGCGCAGTCTCAGGGGTTGTGGGGAGGGTGGTGTCTCCAGAGAAACACAGATGTGAGGTGGTAGCGTCTTTGAAGGCTCTGGCTGGAGGGGCCCAAAGATACACACCGTTCACCTCTCCCATCTTCCAGATGAAGGAGCTGAGGCCCAGGGAGAGGAAGTGGCTTGTTCAGGGTCACCAGGTTGGGATTTGAAGCTGGTCTCAGGATGCTTCTTTGCCCCTCTTGCCTGGGAGGCGGGCGGGGGCTGAGGCTGTGGTGTGTCTGCAGGTGAGGTGCCCCTCCTGCAGCGGAGCCAAGCGCAAAGCCAAGCAGTCCCGCCGGTGTCAGATGTGCTCGGGGTCCGGCAGGCGGAGGTATGAGCGGGTCTCCCCAGCACCGAGGTGAAGGGCTCTCACTTACCAGCTTTCTTGCTTTTCATCGTCTGCCCTTCTGGAGAGCAGTCAGGTGCCCTTCTGGTCGCTCTTGTGCCCTGGAGCGCTGTGCCTGGCATGTGCTCAGGAATGACCCTGTGGTGTGGGTGAGCTTTCCTCCAGGCTTACCATTTCGAGATGAGACTAGAACTCCTCCAGCAATCTCTGGGTCAGACGTAAGGAATGAGGCACTGTGGAGAGGAAGAGAGGGGGTGCTTTAAGGAGGGGAGACTTCTTCCTGCTCATGTGGTGGGGAAATGAACACAGAAAACCACCCAAAGTTGAGATCTTTAACTCTCTGAGGATCAGGACCTAGGTAAACCCTTATTTATAATTCATTGCAGGGCCTGAGTGGAGGAGTCAAGGAAGGTTGTTGATTGACTAAACAATCAACAAAGTTCCATCTCTGTTCACATGGCTTTGCAAATAGTGGGTCGTTGTATTTTGTAAATCATGTCCTTAATGCATTTATAAATCTTTAAAGGGAAACAGGAAACCATGAGGAGTGAGACTATTCAAAGTTGTGTTGGTTAATGATACTTTTGGTTCATTGAGGCCCAGGCTTTCCTTTTAAGAAGCCAGATAGCAGAGCTTTGGCAGACCTGCCACTGTGGTTGGCGAAGAAGGTCTTTGATTTGGAAAGAAGCCTAGGTTTCTTTTGTTTACAGATGAAAGAATCCTAATTCAAATGAGCTTAACAAAAAAACTCTGCCCTTGTAGCAGAAAAGTTCAGGATTATATTTCTGGGATGGCTTCAGGTACAGCTGGATCCGGGTGCTTAAACAATGTCACCAGGATTCTGTCTCCATGCCTCACCCTGCTTTCCTTTGTATTGGCTTCATTCTCAGGCAAGTTGTCTCTTGTGGTAACAAAGGGGACAACCAACAGCTCCAAGCTTAGTAACCTCAGTCAAAAATGAGAACCCTTTCCTGATAGTTTCACAAAAAGTTCAAGGGCAGATCTCATTGCACTCATCTGGGTCATGTGTTCATCTTTGTGTTAGCCACTGTGGCCATGCAGATGGAATAAGCTGATGGGCCAAGCCCAGGTCCCAAGCTGGTCATAGAAGGGGTGGGGGCAAGCCCACAATCTGTGTGGCCTGGGTGGGGAAAGGGTGGTCTCCAAAGGGAAACTGGGGCATTGCCACCAGAAGCAGGAGGTCTGGATGGTGGGCAGGTGGAAGCAATTGAGGCTCACCTTAGTCTACGTCTATGAGGAAGGATTGCAGTGAGCCCTCTAGAAGCTGCCAGGACCCCCTGACTCTCTGCAGGGTGCTGACCACATGCTCCTGTCAGGTGCAGCACGTGCTCAGGGAGGGGCAACAAGACCTGTACCACCTGCAAGGGGGAGAAGAAACTGCTGCACTTCATCCAGCTGGTCATCGTGTGGTATGTGGCCGTGTCTCAATGCCGTGGCCCAGTGAGGGTACCCCGGGGGGGCGGGGGGGATGTGGCCTGCACTGGTTTCTGCAGAGAAACTCCGCTTGGCTGGGGCTTTCACAGTGCAGGGATCTGTGCCAGGAGAAGAGGGCTTCAGGCACCTTGGGAAGGGGAGAGGTCCCTGGGAAAGGCGGGGTGGGGTGGCTGGATGCTGGCAGGCTTTACAACGAATTCAAATTCTGCCATCGCCACTTTCTACAGCAGCAGCTACCCAATGCCTGGGCCTTCCCTTCTGGGAGTAGAGTCCCTGGGTCTTCACTCCCTGTGTCAGGGAAGGCTCCCATGCATTACGGTTTCTCCTGTGGGGCACTGAGCAAAGCGCTTCACAGGTGAGGACAAAATGAGGTGATGGAACAGAACTGTCAGTACTTTACCAGTTTCGCAGGGTACAGCTGAGGGTGCTACAGAGCTCGCCCGAGGTGCCAGCAGTAGCAGTGCAAGCCCTCCAGCTCAGGTGTGCCTGATTCCGAACCTACGTTCCCAGCCCCACGTACCGTGTACTCGGTCCCTCATCCTCCCCACTTACAGGAAAAACAGCCTGTTTGAGTTTGTGTCTGAGCACCGACTGAATTGCCCTGGGGAGCTCCTTGCTAAAGCCAAAGGAGAAAGCCTTTTTAAGGATGAAAACACCGTGGTAAGGAGGGCTTCGAAGACCATCACAAGGGAAGCTGGTTCTTCTGCCCTCATGTGAGGGCTGCGTTCTCATGGAAAGACAGGCTGGGTGGGAACAGTGCCGCTGAGCTGGGGAGAGCGTTCGGGGACCCGGTAGGGCCAGTTCTCTCTCTAATTTCACGTGCTTGACCCCTCCCTTCCTCCCTCCATACCCTGACACAAACCTTGAGGCCCTCGTCCCATACTAGGCACTGTGGTAGGCCCTGGGGATACTGTAAAACAAAACCCTTGCCCTTGTAGATCTCAGTCTGGTGAGGGAGAAGTAATAATGTTTCACCCCAAGGTTGGATGGTGGTAAGGGACACTGAAAACGTGCAAGCAGGGTAAAGAGACAGGCATGGGTGTAGTTTCAGCTGGGGGCTGGGAAGCGACACAGGGCAAGGACCCACGCAGTGCAGTCGGGGAGTGGACCCTGTGGACTCTGGAGCCAGGGTGTCCAGCAGAGGGAGGCCTTGAGGAACAGCAGTGGGACAGGAGGGATGTGAGTTGTGCAGAGCAAGGAGCTAAGACATGAGAGGTGCCAGCAGCCAGATCAGGGAGGGTCCTGTAGGACAGGCATTGGCGAACTCTGGCCCTTGGCCTGCTTTTATAAATAAAGTTTTATTGAAACACAGCCATGCCTATTTGTTTACATATTGTCTGTAGCTGTTTTCCTGCTGCAAGGGCAAAGTAGTTGAGACAGAGACACTATGGCCTGCAGGGCCTGAAATAGTTACCATGTGGCCCTTTCAGAAGAGATTTGCCAACCTTTGTTGCAGGCCTTGGCAGGGAACTTGGCCTTAATGGGACGTCTGAGGGGGCCTGTTTTCTCCAAGATGGTCAGGTGCTCAGCCTTTTTTTTTTTTCTCTAGACTTTCCAGATTGGCTTCTTCCACTCTATCGTTTGCATTTCTAAAAATTGAGGTATAATTAACATACACTGTGTTAGTTTCAGGTGTACAAGGCAGTGATTCATTATTTGTATGTGCTGTGAAGTGACACGCCACAACGTCTAGTTGACATCCCTCGCCACACGCTTACAATTTTTATTTTCTCGTGATGAGAACTTTAGGATCTAGACTCTCAGAAGCTTTCAAATATACAGCACAGTATTAGTAACTGCAGTCACCACGCTGTACATCCATCACATCCCCAGGACGTACTTATTTTATAACCACGTTTGTACCTTTCTACCCCCTTCTCCCGTTTCACACCCCACAACCACCAACCTGTTTCTGAATCTTTGAATTTGTTTTCTTAGGTTCCACATGTAAGCGAGATCATACAGTAGTTGTCTTTCTCTGCCTGATTTCTCTCCTTCAGCATAACGGCCTCAGTGTCCATTCATGTACTCACAATTGGCAGGGTTTCCTGCTTTTTTCGGGTGGAACAGTAATCCTCAGCCTCCTTTCTTTGCCCCAGTCAGTCTGGCTTCCTACAGCCTCAGCTCAGCATCGCCCCTCAGGAAGCCCCAGCCTCCGCGCGAGTCAGACAGCAGCAGAGGGGTGCTGGGTGAGCCAGTGGGCTGCAGGTGAAGGAGTGCTCTGTCCACAGCCCCCCTTTCTTGGTTGGAATTCCTGAGGTCCGCATAATCAAAGGCCCCTGGAGGTTAAACAATCCCCAACCACTCACTGGGTGGCCTCGGGCCCTCCCCTGTCTGGGCTTGTTTTCCCGCCCCCGTGATTCCGAGCTGCAAGGCTCCAGGTGCCGACAACATTGGGTCAGGGCATAGAGGTGGGCTGCATCTCTCCCTCAGGTGTACCCCATTGTGGATTTCCCGCTGCCGGAGATCTCTCTGGCTTCTCAGAGGGGCATTGCCGAGCACAGCGCCGCCCTGGCCTCCCGGGCCCGAGTCCTGCAGCAGGTGAGTGGGGTGGGGACTGGGGGGCTTCTGGGGCCGGGCTGGGGCTCCCAGGGTGCTGGCCCTCTGGTCACATGAAGGAATGGGCTGTTCCCTTTGCTGGAGGGCCCCTTCTAGAGAAGGGAGGGAAGGCACCAGCTAGGGGAAGGGTGGAGGAAAGGACCCCCAGTTTAGGAAGGGGGGAGGGGGAGTACTAGAGATTGACCAGAGGCCATGTGGCTGGAAGGCAGAGAGCAGAGCAGTGTGGGGCCTCAGGGGCCGGCGGGACCACTGGACATAGAGATTAGGATTCTTTTCCTGAGAACAAAGATACTGTAGGGTTTCAAGCAGGACTGTGGCTGAGTGTGATTTTGACTCTAACCCTGTGGGTTAGAATCTTCAGAGAGAGAGAGGGAAAGTTCAAGACTTGGGGTCGTAGGCAAGTCCGGAACCTGGAGTCCTGCCCCTCAGAGCACTTTCTCTCCTGGGCAGGGATGGCTTCCTGTGTAAGGGTTGCTTTGGTCCTGTGTTATGATGGCCACTAGGTGGCGGTGGTGCCTGTTGCAGCTTGGAGCAGTCGTGGCCCCGGGTGGGGCGGGGGGAGCTGGAGGTTTGGCCAGGGAATGGCCAGCGCCGGAGCTTTCTGAGTCTTATAGACTGGGCTTATATCCTGGTTTTTCTGCATCTCAGTGTGGTCCTGGGCCAGCTACTTCCTCCTCCCTGAAGTCCGATTTCTCACCGGTGAGAAAGATGTTTGCACCATCTCAGGGTTTGGTAGAGAAGCAATAATTTGCTTTAAATGCTTGGCACCTGCTCAAAATGCGCCTTTCCCCTCGGGTCCCTTTGCAATGAGTATTTCCCCTTCTCTCTCTGCACGTGTCCCCTGTTTGCAGGAGAGAGAAGGGTGCATTTAATTAAAAAGTAATGATGACCATCTTGGAGTGGCAATGGGCCTCAGAAATCATGGATTTGGGGCACTGCAAACTCAAAGGCCTGCCACCGCCGGGTGGTGACATGGTGGGGAGAGCCGTCTTATCCAAAGGCGTGGGCCACCACTCATCTTTGTGTAGGCAAAAGGGCAGAGATTTCAGACCTTCTGAAACCCCAGATTTTTATATGAAACCTTTCAGTTTTTCAGTATTGAGAACAAAAATTTAAAAACGCTAGGAATGCAGAATGGGCTGATGGCTTGGCTCTGGCCTGTGGGCTGTCGTCGGCTACCCCTGCCTAGCCCCAACCCGTGACGTTTCCAGTAAATCAGAGGAAGCTCAGAGAGTGGAAGTCATTTCCCTAAAATCACACAGCTGCGTAGTAGAAGAGCCCAGGAGCAGAACCCACGTCCTAGCTCCAAGCCAGATGTTACTACTCACTGCATTCACAACTCCTTGACAGCCGGTGCAGGGTCACAGGGGTATCACCTGAGGGGGTCTGGGCCAGACACACCGCCGGGCAGTTCATGTACCAGGTGAGCACCTGCTTGCCAGCTCCGACACACGCTGGTGGCTCTGAGCCACGCTCTTCCCTTCTCCGGGCCTCAGTGTCCTCATCTTTAAAATGAGCTGAGTTGGGCGTTGCCTTAGGTTGGGGTCTGCAGAAGCAGCTTTGAGATGAGAGCTGTGTGCAGGGCATTTACGAAGAAAGGGCTCCCAGGAGAAACCCGTAAAGGAGTCGGGGGGCCAGAGCTGGGGGGGGGGGCAGAGGTGGCAGAAGGGCGCAGTGCGGCGACGGCCCGGTTGCTGCCCCATCCCACTGGACCTCTGAGTGCCAGTTACACCTCAGTGACTGTATGCTTGGAGATGAGGGAGCGGGCCTGGTGTTGCTGGCACCATCCAGTAGTTGGGCACAACTTCCAGGCCCGTTGTGCTCCCTGTGTGCCAGGGGGGTTCTGTATCTCAAGGGCGGGACCCTGCGGAAGAACGACGGGCTGTGAGTAGCAGAGAAGAAGCAGAGGTGCAGGAACGTGGGTGAGACATGGAAGGCCCCAGGGCATCGTCCCTGTGGGCCGTCGTTCTTGCCTCACTAGTATTAATGGCGAGGGTCACACGAAGAATCCCCAATATTGGGGTATCGACTCTGGGAATGGGAAGAAGATAAGGGCCTGATTTTAGCAGCTTGCAGACACTCGCCTTTATTGTGAGATTCTTTTAACTTCTGAGACTGACCATTTGAGTCCTTTTTGGGCCCTTGATTTGGCAGCTGGGGCAAGTGAGGCTGAAGAGGGGAAGTGAGCTGCCTGAGCCCACGCAGTGTGTCCGTGGCAGGCCTGGCTCTCCGGGGGTCTGTCCTTCAGGACAGTCCTGTCTTGGGCAACACAAGCCCCCTGTGAACCAGCCCTGGAGCAGGGAAGGGTAAACCAGGGGCAGGTGGACGGGTTTTTTTAAAAGGGAGTGCCATGGGAGAAAAGGGCTCTTCTATGAATCTTTTGGTCCTGCATCAGTAGACAAAATTGCGTGCTGATATTTTGTTCAGGACTGAGAAGTTAGCGAGTGGAGTCAGCCTGAGTACACGTCTGTCATGACACCGTGCACCCCCCCCTCCCCGACCCCGCACTGCTCTCAGACCTGGAAACTGCTCGTCCTGGGGGCGTGACCAACGTGTGCAGATATGTGGCTGATAACAGGGCAGACACTTGATGGCAGCTGACGTCCTAACCAATCTGTAGCCTCAAACCTGGAGGCCTTTTGAATCAGAAGCAAATGCAGGCAGGAGGGGGTGATATTGCCGTCACTTTCCTTCTGATGCTGGTAGAAAAGGCTGGAAACGAGAGTGATCCTGACCCCACTGCCCAGGCCGTTGGAACAGTGATGTGGGCTCCCACCCTCTCTTGTCTCCTGGTGCCCGTTTTGTGTCCTCCATAACAAAATCTCAAAGAGGGGTCTTCTGCCTCTGATTTCCAAAATTATCACTTAGATACCACTTTCTGGCGTATGGGAAGTCTCCGGACCTCATTTGGTGATCACGGCAACTCTGTGGCATAGAAGCTTTTATCGCCATTTCCTAGAATAAGCAAGTGCAAGATCATGCAGGGAACTTCATGGAAGAGGCGCTCTTTGACTCTCAGTCCCCTCTTCCTGCCACAATGTCACACTGCCCTTCGGCTGCCCCTCCCATGCAGTGGGGAGCTGCTTCTCAAAACCCCCTCCCTGGCCTGTTTCCCCTTCCCTGGTGGCCTCTGGACCATCACTTACCATGAGAGGACTTGGAACTGTTCCCAAGGAGTGGAACTTCCTGAAGTAAGGGTCTAACCCTGGGCCATCCACACCACCTCCTCTGGGTTTGGGAACCCCTAGATGTGAGTCTGGGACAAAGAAGCCTCTTGTGCAGAAGAACTTCGGGGTTTTGACGCAGAGCCTGGACCACGGGACATCCCTGAGGAAGCTTAGCTTCGGTGATGGGGAGTAATTTTCCTACGTCAGCTGCACGTAGCTGTCCCTAGCACAGCAGCACCCAAAACTGATGGAGGCAGGTGTTTCAGTAGGACGCCAGTGTTCTCTTCCAGAGAGGTCTGTCACATCCCATTCAGACACCTGCAATTTTGGAAGGTTGTAGAGTAACTGCTCAGAGAAGGGGCCAGAGCACAAGGGGCTTTAGGACCCCTCTGCTGGGGGCGGGGGAGCGCATGTCCTAGGCTCTTAGGTGCTGGGAGGAGATTTGAGCATTAAACCCATGGAGTTTGACCTGGATGATCTTCCAAACCTGAAATTCCATGAGCCTGTGGGCCTCAGTTTCCCCATTTCTAAAAGAAAGGGTTTGAGAAAGACCTCTCAAAGGAAGGTCAATGCAAGACCATGGTGAGGGAGGGAGGGTCCTGAGGAAAAAAGCCTGAAGCGGACCACCAGACTTTGGAATTTCTTTGGTGTCATTATTTTACCTTAAAATTTAATTCAAATTGTATAATCTACTCCCTAATATCTCCATGGCTGTGTGAATATAGAAATATTTAAAATGACTTTATCTTCCACCTTTCTCTGCTCTTCCTCCCCATCTAAAAAGTGATGCTTCTGAAAGATGTCCTGTTTGGCTGGTGGCTTACCATGCATCCTGGGACTCCCCTGCGGACGACTGTGCCCCCACTTTGTGAAATGTAGCATCAGATGGTAGCTAAAGCCGAGAAGTCCTTTTAGAGCAGAGCTTAGTGTGTGTGAAGGAGCGCAGTAGGAGATACACCTAGAAAGACACATGGGAGCCAAAATGCCAACTCCAGAATGCGAACTTCATCCCGGAGGTAGTAGGGAGCTACTGAAGGTTCTTGAGCAGGCAAGTGACTTGAATAGAACACTGAAGTTTTTCTTGGCCAATTGTTTCCCCAGCGCCAGACCATCGAGCTGATCCCCCTCACAGAAGTGCATTACTGGTACCAAGGACAGACTTACGTCTATTACATCTATGGCACGGACCACAGAGTGTACGTGGTCGACTACCCTGAGCGGTACTGCTGTGGCTGCACCATCCTCTGACGTGGCACAGCCATCTCCAGAGCCCGCCGCTCTTGTCCACCAAGGAGGACAAACGAGGTCCCTGAGTTTACCTGTCGTTGGCTACATTGGACAATCCTATACAAACCCCGATGTGTTCTTCTAGACAATTCAGCTTATCATCTGTCAAGCCACAGGTCTTCCCAGAGCTCCTCTGGTGGGACCCATCATGCATTTAACCGACAAGAATTCAGCTACACACTTTTCTTTAGAACAAATAATTTAAGTGGCTGGGGCCATGCCTCTGGCCTCCAAGCTCACACCCCGCCCCGATGGAGCGTGGGGTTAGATTGTGCCCCTCCCTTGGCTTGTCTCCATTCTGCTGTGCCACTGCTCGTGTGAGCCCTTTGCCAAGCTGAGTGTTACGCAGATGTTTAAAGATATCCTCCAAATCGGCTGCCTCTTAATGTGTACCACACAGTGCTCTTAGGCATCGAGAGCAAAATTCGCTCCCGGATCTGTGGGTTAGGAATTCAGATGCAGACACAGTGGGGACGGTTTGTCTCTGCTCTGCGATGGGTCTCACCTGGGAGATGCGAAGGCTGGGGTGGCTCAAGGGTAGGGGGTTGGTTCATCAGAAGGCTGGTTCACCCAGAGGTCTGGCTGTGGATGGTGGCTGTCGGCTGGGACACCTACAGGCCACCTCTCCATGCAGCCTGGGCTGCCTCACCATGTGGCTGCTGTTAGGGTAAGTGGCTGCCAGGCACAGACCAGCTGAAGAACTGGAGATCTGTTTGCAGGCTGGGGAGCAAAGCTGCTGTGCTGGATGGCCTGCAGAGCTCTGTGCTGGGCTCTAACACGGAGCATGTGCAGTGGGAGGTCTCGGAGAGCGATTCTGGACATTTGTACGCTCTTACATCCCATGCCGACCCTAGAACCTGCTCATTAGTAGGACCTGAACTGGGTGTCAGTGCACCCAGTCAGTGAGGAGCTCCCACTTGGTGCAGCAAGGCTGAGTGCGGACAGGGGACTCTCTGCAGACTGACTGCCCAGTCTGCTTTGGGGGCCAGCTGGGCCACCGTGCACCTGGTTGGGGATAACCAGAGGCCCCTGTCCTCTTATTCCACCTGCACCCCACCCAGAAGGGGATTGCTACATGCGGAGAGGGCCAGGCTGTGCCCCTTTGATCCCCAAGCTCTTGCTGGCCTGCAGCCCTTGTCCCCCTTGGTGTGGGAGGTTGTGGCCATAACAGGCCTGGTTGAGAAAAGCTTGGGAAGACTGAGGCCGTCCCCCAGGGCACTGTTGACAAGTGTGCAAGTGAGCACTTACATCCTCACCTGCTACACCCCCACCCTGGAATTCCCCACATCCCATTCAGTTACTGCTGTCACCCCGAGTCTGGCCGAACTCCTGGTGGGGTCTTGCTCATAGGAGCAGCAGCATTTGGAGGGGTACCCAGCTCCCCTGGGACTGCATGGAAGACACGGGGAAATGGAGAAGCACAGGGCCGTGAACCAGGAGGCTCTGAGTCACCTGACCCTGGCCAACTTGCCTCCCAGCTGCTGACCCAAGCCAATGCCCCGGGCTCTGCATGTGGGGGAGGCTGATGCCGGAGGAGGTTCCTCTTTGTGTGGCTGGGCCCTCTGGCCCCTGGGGATGGAGCCTGGTGGTGGTGGGGGAAATGGAGAGAGAGTACTGCGACACTCCCTTCCTCCTCTTCCTCCTCAAGTTCTGCTGTGCTCAAGTCTGGCAGGCCAGCACCTCCGACCCTGGTGTCCCTGCAGCCCACTTCTGTGGGGCTCAAACGGATGCTTCTGCCCCCGGGGGCATTGTACAGATGTGGGCACGGTTTGGGGTGGTTGCAGTGACTGGAAGTGACACAAATGGCCTTTGGTGGACGGAGAACAGGAAAGCTGGCCGGCTAGCACTCTGTGCAGGGAAGCCTGTTTCAGCATCGCCCACGACTCGCAGATCCGCTCCCCGAGAACTTCATTACCCAGGACCTCGCAGGGGACTGCTGACTGCAGTCTCACTCTCACTTATGTTCAGCTCTGCTCTTCGATTTCCCTGTGTGGTTAGCAATGGCTCTGGTCCTCTCACTTCCTGCGGGCCAAACTAGGGGCTCCCTGACGCTTCCTTACAGCCCCTCATGCCGTCCTGCCTGAGCCGTCGCAACTTGAAATATGTGCAGTTAAATGTTAGTTTCTTCTCATTTCTCTGTTCTCTTTCAGTTTGAGCATTAAATTGCTTTTGTGTTGGTTTGTTGTTTTTAAATACGTGGTATGGAAGTGGACTGTGTCATTTTAGGATAAAAAAGGAACCTCAAGTAAGGTTGTGGCCCAGTGACCTGTACTTGCTGTTGAGGTTTGAACCCAGAGAGAAAATCCAGCGGGAATAAAGTGGGGCCAAAGGGACACTGTTCCCTGTCGGCACCAGGGGGTCACTAGCCCCAGGGCCTTTAGTTCCCTTGGTTCTGGCAGAAATCCCAAATAAATCCCCGGTTCTCCAGCCGTTTCCTAACTCTTGCGTGTTTTTCCCTGTAGGGTTACCTATTTTTATGACCTTCGCTGCAGCCAGGATATGACGTAATTTTCTATTTCTGCCTCTTTCTATCATCCCAGGGCTGAGCTGGCTGGTAGTGTGTAGTCCTAAACCTAGTTGAAATCACTGGGGGATAGAGAGTGGAACACAAGGACAGCCCTGACCCCAACACTGGCCACCATAGCCTGTGGCTCTGGTGTCAGTTCTGTTTTGTTTTGAAAGAACAGCAGACTCCAGTGATTGGCTTTTTCTTTATTGCTCTGCCAAAAGAGAACATTAGCCCTGCCCCTCACTAGGTGCTGATGGTCAGTCTGCCAGGAGGCCAGAACCACGCTGGGCTTTGTGAGAGGGTTTCATGGAGATCGGCAGGCTCTGCCCTAAGACTACAGGATAGTAGGAGAGAGTGTACGCAGAGGGAAACGATAGTGTGGACCTGAGAGTCAGGTAGCTGGCTGAAATACACCTAAGACCCAAATCAGTGGTAGTGATTATAGGTGATGGAAACTCAAATCGACTTAAGCAGAAAGGGTCATTGATTAGTTCGTATCCCTTAATAAAGTCACTGGCTTCAGGGACAGCTGGCTTCAGGGATTTGAAGGCTTTCATTCCAATGTGGTCTCCCCCGGCCCTCCCGCCCACTGCCTTTCCTAGCTGCTTTTCTCCCTGTTCCTTTTGTTCTCAGGCAAGATTTCCCTACCTTGGCAATAAGACCGCTACCAGCGTACTGGAATTTCATCAGATGAACCCAGTGACCCCCAGAAAGAGGGGGCTCCAAGCTAATTGGCCAAAGAAACTCCCACAGAGGTCCCAGAGAAGGTTCTCAGTGGCTCATTTTGGGTCACGTGCCTATTCTTGAACCAATCACTGACTGGTGAATGCAATGACTCTCTAGGCCAGCCTCGGTCACGTGGTACCCCTCCCCTCAAGCTGGGCTCAGCCTGGGGCTATCAGAAGGGGCCCTGGAAGCAGGGCACCTGTCCACTAGAGGCACAGACAGAAAGTGCTGAGCTTATCCATGCATAGTGTTCAGGAGTTTTCTATGTACTTTGCCCCAAATGACATCTTAAGCCAGAGAGGCGAGACTGGGGCTAAGTCCTTTCCCTAGCTCAGCCCTGCACCTCTCTCCCTGCTTTTGCTGGGGTTGTAGGGCAGCTCCGCCTCTGCAGTTTGGCTGTTAAAATAAGAATTTGGACTGATCTTGCTCTCAGGGGTGGCATACGGTCCTGGAATAAGGGCATATGTGTGCTTTGCATGTGTGTGTGTGGGGGGGGGTGCGTGTATACACGTGTATGTGTGTGCATATGTATATGTGTGCATGTGTATATCTGTGTGTGTGCATGGGGTGTGCATGGGGGAGTGTGCACATGCATGTGTGGTTGTGGATGTGTGTGTGTCTGCCAGATGGGGAAGACATTGCTTAGAAGGCAGGAGGGACTTCCTCCCCTGAGCTGGTTTTCCTCCCTTCACTCCAGGTCCCTGTCATTTCTCTGGAGTTCCCAACACCTAGCCTTCATCACGTGGTTAGCTTGTTGAACCCACAGCCAACTTCAATTTCTAGTTCATGTGCAGCCCTTGATGTGGAGAATGTTGAGAGAACAGTTTCCTTCACAGTCAAGACAGACAGCTCGAGTGGGGTTCCGTTTCTCAGCAGCAGAGACCCTTCTGGCCGCAGCAGCTCGGGCCCCTCCGGCTACCGGCGGAGTTCCAGGCTCCGTGTGCGCACACTGCGGGCTCAGGGATCGTGGACAGGGCATGGGTTTGGGGTCATATACCTCTTGGTTGAAACCCTGGCCCTGCCTCTCACCAGCCGCGGGACATGGCCATTCAGCTAACCTTGCTGAGCCCGCTTCCCTACCTGTGAGACGGGGCTGCCACGGCTTGCTGTGCAGGGTGGGTTGGAAAGGGGTGAGGTGTGCGGGGCTGAGTGGCGGTAGCTGCTCAGTACCCGGGAGAGGCTGTGTCCTCCCTAAAGGAAACTCCCTTGGGGGGGGCAGTACTTGCATGCTTGTCACAGGGCCTCTCCAGGTGACGATGAACGAGGCCCCAGGTGCCACAGTGACTGTGAGACCTCTCCTGCCAGCTCCCCCTTCCTTCACCCTTCAGCTCAGCTCATCCACCCCTTCCCCACAGGTGTTTCTCCTCACCCTCAGCTCGGGCCAGATCCCGCTGTCCCTCCTCGGAGCTAGGGTCTCGGCAGAAATTGCAGGTGTATTTTTAACGTGATTTGCCTTGTATCTGTCCCCACACTGGTCCACCCACTGGTCCCGTGGGCAGGACTGGGTTTTGCTCATCACTGGGTTACCCGCAGTGCCCTTCGTAAATACTACCAAGTGTGTGTGACTCAGTGACTGGATGAAGGTTCAGGATACTGATGTAACACAAAGAATATTGAATTCCAGTCTCCACCAGCCATGTGACGCTGAGTCCTTTTATCTCCTGGGCTTTTCATACCATGAAGAGTTGGTTAGATCCCTTTTTCCTTTTCTTTTTTATGGCACCCTTTCCTTCTCCCTCAAATAAAATCTTGTGTGGGGCCCAGGTATTTAAACACAGCTCACAGGTCAAGTGGAGCTGCTGTGACTGAGGTGTGGGTGGGGACCCTGCACCCTCCCCTGCCTGACCCCTCCTCTCCTTGAGCCTCCAGGGGCTTGGCGCCCACTTGAACATGGCCAGGCCAGAGTCTCTCATAATGTTTTGGGAGATGGTCTCCATCTCTGAGAGACCACAGGACACTCCTGGGAACTTTGTCTTTTTTTTTTAAGAGAATGAAACCCTTGATGTGAGCTTGTTTTCTGATTATTTCTCAGGGTAAAAATGTATATAGATAAGAAAGCACCGTGAATATTCGGTCTGTGGGTACTCTGGCCAGTTGATAATTCTCCTGTATTTTGTCTGGAGCAGAAGGGCTCTGGGACATCCAGATTTCGGGGTCTCCTTTTTCTACCTTGGTCGCCAAGCTGGAGAAGAGGGTTGCTACTTGTCTTTATGTCTTCAAGTCTGGGACATTTTATGCTTCCCCCCCCCATCAGCTAATTGAGATTTCAGCTAAAAGAAAGATGTGACCTGGACATAGGGAGCTAATATTTTAGGCCAAAATTAGTCACTGTCATTTTAGTAACAGTTTCTATTCTATGGTCAGAGAGTCAGCATGACTTTCAGGGGGCTGGGACGCAGGGTGGGGACTTCTGTAGGGGAGACAGCACAGTGCGGACAAAGCCACATGATGTGGCCTCTGTGGTCACAGTCTGGGATTCCCATCCTGGCTCAGCTACAATTCACCCATGTGGGCTTACGGACCTTTGCTTGCCCAGAGGTCCCATCTGTCAGTTGGGTACACTGTGCGCTGACTGCTAGGATTGTGGGAGACAAAGTGAGTAGTGTATATGGTTTGCATGGCACAATGGTGTGAGAGGTTAGTAGTATGAGCTTATACAGGAAGAGGTGGCTATTGGGAGGAACAGATCAGACCCTTAGCATGGGAGGGGGTGCTATCAACTGAGTGAATATTTGTGTACCCTCAAAATTCATATGTTGACACCCTAGCCCTGAATGGGATGGTATTTGGAGATGTGGCCTTTGGGAGGTAATTAGGTCATAGGGGTACCCTCATCAGTGGCGGAGGAGTGCCCTTGTAGAGGAGACAGGGAGCTCCTTTGCCATGGGAAGATGTAGTGAGAAGATAGCTGTCTATGAACTAAGAAGCAGGCCTTCATCACACACTGGTCTTCCGGCCCCTTGATCTTAGACTTCCAGCCTCCAGAAATATGAGACATTAAAATTTCTTTTGTTTCTAACCACCCAGTTTCTGGTGCTCTTTGAGAGCAGCCCAGACTAAGGCAGAGGGTGTCTAAGGACAGAATCTGAGGCTATGTGATACAAGGCAGTGGTTTCCAAACGCCGGTCCGAGCGTCGGGACCTGACTGCACCAGCCTCCCCTAGAAAGTTTGTCAAAGATCCAGGTTCCCAGTCTCACCCCTAGATATTCAGGATATTGATGGCTCAGAGTTTGTAGCCTTAACCAATGCCCCAAGATGATTCTTGTGCATAGTCAGAACAGGAAATTGACCTTTGGAGTCAAAATGATTGGGCTTTGGAACCAAAATTCTCCGCCTTAAATTTCAGTTGTTAGCTCACTGTGGACTTACCTTCTCTAAACCTCAGTTTCTTCTGTGAAATGGGGACAGTCCCTGCCTCCCAGGGTTGTTTGAAGGCCCACATAAGACACGGAATGTGAACGCACTTTGTAAACTAGCACACCATGTGTGTGTGTTCTTTCTTATTGCTGGTGGGAAAGACATATATATATATGGTGGGAAAGATATATATATATATCTTTCTTATTGCTGGTGGGAAAGACAACCCTGATGCTTTACAAGGCTTCCTGCTGCTTTTGACCCTATCCACCAGAGGGCAGCAGGTGCACGCACGGGAAACCTTGGAGCAGTTTCTCCCACGAGTGAGTTCCTTGTCTGGTGAAATCAGAACTTCAGGAAGATTGTTCTCAGCAGTTCCAGGGCCATGGAGATCCTTGCAGGGCCCGGGTCTCAGGGAAATCAAGGTATCTCCAGAAAGTTCTTCAGAGATGCATTTAGTGTATTTATACTAGATAGTGATTCAGAGGCTCCGTTAAAATGTTTATCCTTCCAGAAGGATACCGACCGTGTGACTGACATTTAGGAAGCCAGGCTTGAGATGCTGAACTGGAAGTTAATGGCACATTAGCTCTTGAATCCAATTCATTCATTCACTCACTGACTCATTCATTCACTCATTCAGCGGACAGGAACTGACACCTTCGCTGCGCTGGGCACTCATTAGGCCATGCACAGGGAAAACAGAGGCGAATCAGGCACTGAGCTAGCCTTGAGGACTGTTCTCAAGATATTGGTGAACATGTTTGGAGCACCACCCATGTGTCAGGTGCTGTTCTTGACTCTTCATATGTGTTAAATCACGGGATCCCTGCCAGCTAGGTATTATTATTACCTCCACTTGACAGGGGAGGGAACTCAGGTCCGGAGAAGTTAAATCAAGGTCCCATGGGGCGCCTGGGTGGCTCAGTCAGTTAAGTGTCTGCCTTTGACTCAGGTCATGATCCCAGGGTCCTGGGATCGAACCTGCGTCAGGTTCCCTGCTCAGCAGGGAGTCTGCTTTTCCCTCTGACCCTCCCCCATCTTGTACTCTCTCTCTCTCAAATAAATAAAATCTTAAAAAAATAAATTAAGGTCCCACTTTGAGGCAAGAAGCAAGGATTTGAACATGGGCAGTCTGACTCCAGAGCCCATGACCTAGCTGGTTTAGTGGGGGAAGTAGACATGATAATGACTTATCCATGAGAGCTGTAAGAGACTCTTACCTTAGCCACTCCATGTTCCCAGGCATGTAGATGATGTCTTACTGAGCTGGGCAGTGGGGCAGTGCTGGGGAGAAGATGCCCTGGGGGGCAGGGATTGGAGGAAAAATTCCCCAGCTGCCTAGAGTGGGCCGGCTCTGAGGTGTGCTCTGTATCGCCCTCTGGTGCTCCCCAGTGGGACTGCGCTCTAGGTGGTCCCAGCAGTACCTGCTCAGTAAGGTGTGTTCCCTGCCTTCCTACCTGTTTGTCTCATTTCCCCACCCTCCTGTTGTTTCCTGGGATTGCCTTCCAACTAAACTATCCCCATCGCAACCCTTGGTTCAGGACCTGCTGTTGGGGAGCCCTGTCCAGGACACCTATCTCCCTGAAGTTTGTATCCTTTAAGGAGCAGAGAGCTGGATCCAGTTCATAGCTATAGCCCCAGGCCAGAACATGCCAGGGCAGAGTGGAGGGGAGCTGGAGGCTGCAGAGACATGGGGGACATTGATTTGGCCCCGTGGGGAGCAGCGAAGGCCCCTCAGAAGAGATGACATTTGAACTGCTGAATCTGGATCCGCTCTCCCCACCTTACCTCGCTATTAAAGTGCATTCTCCCTCCTTGATTTCCTCCTGGCCTTTGGCACTCACAAGCTTCCCTGAGGTCTCTGAGAGCCATGATCCACTCCCCCACCCCCCCAGAATCCAGTGCCCGCTGAACCCTACACTATCACCCTCCAGGCATTTTCTTCCCACGGATTTATCAGCACTGTGAACCAATTAATTGCTTCTGCTTAGCTTGCTTTCTTTCTTTCTTTCTTTCTTTCTTTCTTTCTTTCTTTTTAACTTTTTTTTAATATTCTTTTTTTATTTATAATAATTTTTTTATTTTATTATGTTAGTCACCATACAGTACATCCCTGGTTTTTGATGTAAAGTTCCATGATTCATTCGTTGCATATAACACCCAGTGCAGATGCTAAAGCTTTCTTTAGCCATCTGAGGCCACAGGTCACCTTTTGGGGCCTCAGTTTCCATATTGTCAAATGGGGATGGTTTTTAATGCTCCCTCACCAGTTGCTTGTGAGTCTCAGTGTAATAAGGTGAGGACGGGCTGTTAGCTTAAGCACTTCCCTGAGGAACTCCCAGCACAGCGCTGGCATCTTGTGCATGGAGGTAGCGCAGCCCCTAGCTGCTTATCTTCGCCTGGGTCCCTGGGTACCAGGCAGTCTTTCAGTCTGATCTTTGCCCGCCCTCGTGATGTCCTTGGTTCCTGGAAGAAATCAAAAGGAGAGATGCTCTACTTCTTGCTTGTTTCTTTTGGATGCCCCCCACACTGGGTAGAAATCCAAGCACCTCCTATTAGGGACACATGGCCAAATAAGCAGTCCTCCGGAGTCCGTCCAGGAGACCCAGCCCTACATCTGGACCTGGTTATGCTAATAGAGTCCTCGTCTCCTCCCACTTTATTATACTGCGAAGCTCTGTGGGGTTCCTCCAACCGGGCCTTGGGAAGGCATCGTGATTCCTTCTGGGAGTCCTGTTTCCCCTTTTCACTGATTGAAACATGTAATAATCATGGAGAATATTTATTAATATATTTATTTACTAAGTGCCAGGCACTGTTCTTACCATTTTACATGTGTTTTGCCCTAAATCTTCTTAAGGATCTTGTGAAGGAAGGATGGTCTTTATCCCCATTTTACAGATAAGCAGACTGAAGCCAGAGAGTTTAAATCACTTGTGCAAAGTCACAGAGCAGAGAAGTGCAGAGCCATCCTGTATGGCTTCCCGTATTGGGTGTAAATGTCATGTGCCAGTATATATGATGAGCTTATGTGTGTGTAAGAGGGGGCAACCCCCAGTCCTCCCGGGGCGAAGTGTGCCGAGCAGCTGACAGCCTGAGGCCTGGTGGGCCGAGCAGCGGGCCTGCCTGTGGGCGGCTAGAACAGCTGCGGCTTTTGGGAGGCCCCAGCCTGGCGGCTGCTGAAAGGAAATACATTGTTCTTCTTGGATAAAAATTTGGGGCCCAACTTTCTCTGTGGCCAAAGCTGACTTGGCCTCTTCTCGAGGTGGGTTGGTCCCAGGTCACCTCTTCAGCCACACCCGAGAGCAGGAACTTCATTTTGGAAAGCAAGTAGCCGTCCTGCCCGTGGCTTCCTGTGTGCGTCACTGTCCTGGGGAAGGGGACTTATGGGACCCTGCGTGGTCCTTTCCCTGCGAATAATTCACGGGCTGGAGTTACCATACAGCATTCGATATATGATATATGTAGTGCACACACACGGCATATAGGCGAAAGACTGTAAAATCACCCCGAGGTTTGAATCAGTCCCAACTATGCTCTTTCTAGCCTGAAGACCTGGGCTCGTCAGTCTCCGTGAACTCAGTCTGACCATCTGCAAAACAGGATGTTGGTAGTAGCTCCTCCTCCTTGAGCCGTTTGAGCACTAAGGGTAGGTAATGCCCAGAAAGCCCTGAGAATGGGGCCTAGCCCTCACTCCGTAATGATGACTATTATTAATCCAATGTCAGTGATGACGATTGTTATTCCTGTTACTTCCGCCTTGGAGGTCAGGGTGGGGCTTAAATGACTTAATGCATGGCACAGAGTAAGTTCTCATTAAAGGTTAGTTTATTATTTTTTTTTTTCTTTCACCAAGTTCTTTTACCCTCATTTGGTCCTCACTCTGGATCTGAGGGAAAGCTGGAATTCCTTTTCTCATTTGAAAAATATTCAAACAGATGAGTAAAAAAGCAAAATGCCTTGTTCCAGGTTTCCTAAAGAGTAAGGGTCAGAGTTGTGACTGAAATTCAAAATATTTGGGCTCAAAACCCTACGTCCTTCTTAGGCATCGAAGACTCCTTTAAACTGTCCTCCGCTTATATCAGAAACCACCTTTGAAACCACGTCAGCCCCTAACCGCTTATTTACGAAACACACATTCCCCTTCTGTTTCAGTCTGATGCGTTTAGTCCTTTGAGGCCTATTTATTATAAGACCCATTTCAAAGATGAGAAAATGGAAGCTCAGAGAGGTGGCACTTCCTGCCCAAAGTCACGTGGCAGGTTGGACCAGAGTCAGGATCTTCCGGCTCCTCCATCTCCAGCACAGAATTGAAGAGAGTTCCTTTAAGACTAGAAGAGGCTTGGGTGTCCCAGGAAGCACATACTAACACAGAGCATGGGTCTCCCTTCCCTGTCCTGTCTTCCTGATCACCCTGCAGCTCCAACTGTCCCTGAGGCCCTGCCACTGATTCTGGCTCTGTCCCCTCTTATATCTGATGACTCCAGTGGAGCTATGTCCTAGAACCTGAACCCACACCGCATCTCACTGCACAGACCACGTTTGGACATCCCAAGCCTCCTCTCCCAGCGTCTGATCCCTGACCATGCCTAGGTTCAGCTTCCAGGCTCTTCTCCCAGATCTGCCAGCTTGCTGCCACCTGCCCACCATGCAGCTGAGCTGGGATGCTCACCCCTCATCTGCCTCCTCCAGACCAAAGCAGGACAGTCAAAGACAGAGAGGAAGCTGTGCAGAGGGGAGGTGTGACTGACACCACCAGCAGAGTGACTCAGGGCTGGCAGAAAGACAACATGGGTGTACGTATGGGCAACGGGACACTTAGTTGTGGGCACCAGAAGCCTAGCTCACCCTGGCTGAAGCAGGCTGTTGGCCTGCAGAACCAGAAAGCCTCTGGGGTTTTCCGCCCAAGGGCCCAGGTGTACCCAGAGCTTCAGACAGTGCCACGGGGAGCCTGTGTCTCTCTATCTCTTGTCCAGTTGGGTGGCATGCTGTCCACCTTAGCTCCAGGCTTAGGCTGACTCTCTCAGCAACTCTTGCAGCCAAGAGCACATGGCTTTCCTGGTTACCCCAGAAAGGTTCCAGTACTGAGACTCGTTGGGCCAAATGGCCTGGTTTGGGCCAGCTTAGTGCCAATGGCTGTGGCCCGGGTGATGAAATAATCTGATTAGCCAAGCTTTGATCCAGGGAGGGGACCGGCCCCATGAAACCCGCCTGGGTCCAGAAGGAGAGAAGGCTGGTTCCCTTAGGCTAATCTGGGGCTGTTCCCAGAAGGGGAGGAGACTCTAGGCAGCCAAATAAGCAATGACCAGGGCAGCATTTGTGTGCACGCTCGACGTGGGCCATCCCCAGCCAACCTCTTTCATCCTGACATGGTGAGCTTGGACCTGTTCAATGTCACACGTGACAGGAACCCAGGTGCAGTTTCCTTGGAAGATGCAGGGGCTGGGCTGAGACCCTCTGTCGACACCAGCCTGAGTTCAGTCGGAAGCTGGGCAGCCAAGTCCGGCTCCTCGCCCCCCTTCCTTCCTGTGGTGCACTGCCCATAGGGGGTCACCCCGGCTCATAGCGGGCAGACGGTTCAGGAAGACAAAAAGCCCGTTGCTTCTAAGGGACCTTCGCTGTCTTCAGGTGGGGCCGAATGTGCCTCTCTTAGAATGACGGAGCGAATGAGCACAGGCTGGGCTGCGGGGGCCAGTGTGGGCTGGCCCTGGGCAGTGGCAGGCAGCCCGGGCAGGTGGCTTTGGGTCTGCAGTGGTTGGTAGGCTCCAGGGACTCTAGTCTCTTGTAGGGGACCAGACCAGATCCTGTGATGCAAACATGAAAATCCTCCTGGCTTCTGCTGCTTCTTTTCATCCCTCTAGCTTGGCTCCGGGAGAGTTTTCTCAAAGAAAGATCCACTCAGTGCGGATCCACTCAGTGGAAAGATCTACTCCATGCAACTGCGGAGAAGGTTCCATAGCTTTGCCCTGGAGCAGAGAGCTGGAGACGCAGCCAGTGATCTGCGAAGGGATGGGACTTGTATTGACAGACATATGTTTATCCAGATCAATTAGGGACAATGATTTTTTTTTGCAACACTCGCCCAACAAGGCTTTGCAGCTAATAGTGAGCCAGAGCGTGCAACACGAATGACAAAAACGTGAACTGGGGTGAGAAACTGATTTGCCAGAACGCCTCCAGGGGAAGGCCTTGTATGGCCAGGAGGAATTGCTGTGATGACCTCTCAGAACAGAGAGCAGAATGCCTCCCGAATGGCTCTGCATAATTAAGGAGGGAGAAGTTTGAAGTTGGGAGAGAATGACTAGTTTTAAAAGCTGACGGGCTGTGCAGAGGAAGGACGGAGGACTGGGAGAATAGTGCTGCTGAGAAGGGCCTGAGGCATGCTGAAGTGTCAGGTGGGGAACTTGTCAAGAGAAATTCAGGGTGCTGGCTGATGTGGGCTTTCCCCGGGAACATACACAGAGTCAGTAGAAGGTATTAAGAAATCCCCAAATGCCTGGTGGGCTGAGTCTCTTTCTTTTGCCCCTCTAGCTCTGTATGGCCGTCTGGGATAGGGTCTCTTGCCCTCTGGGTTGGGTTTGGCCAATAGGAAGCTTTGGGTTTGGCCGATGAGGAGCTTCCGTTTACGTCTGGTCAGGGCATCGGAAGGAATGAGGAGACCGATGTGGGGGGCTGTTTGTTCCGCGGCTTCCCACTTTCACATCGCCTTGAGTTGGCTTTTGCTGGCTCCAGGGAGCCCACACCTGCCCACTCCTTTGTAAAATTGTTCTCTATTAAACGCTCCCTAAATTATCCTAATTTGAGTGTGCTGGCTGTTTCCTGCCAGGACCCTGACAACTCACTTGGAATGAGTGCATTTCTCACAGACTCCCGAGAGGGATGGGCCCTGCATCCTGGGCGAGGGCTGAAGCAGCAGTGCACTCAGGCAAAGGAATCTCTGACTTCCAGTGGTCGCAAACAGGTGCTCTCCAGGGATCTCCTGGCAGCCTGGCCGCCCCTAGCAGCTATGGTGACTCAGAAGTAAAAAAATGTGAGTTCCAAAATAATCAGGGTGGCCCTAGGAACTTACCCAGGCGGGGGGCCCTTGGACCATCATGGTGTGGCCCTCTTTTGACTGAGGCTGGGGACAACGAGGATCTTGAGACACAGGGAGTGGGGAACCTGAGAATTGCTGGGTGTGATCATTTCCTTGATGTGAAAACAGACTGTAAGTGACTCAAGGTTCCATGTCAAGGTCAAGTAGACGGCAGCGTTGAAAGAGCTGTAGGGGAGCAAAAACGGGGTTTGGTTTAAGATCAGGTCACAGTGTCAACCAGAGGAGGTGTCAGACAGGCAAATGCACAGTGGAGCTGGTCGGATCGAGGAGGGTGTCGTGCTGGAGCATTTACGCAGCAGTCCGGACAGAAGGCAGCCAGGAGACCTCTGTGGTGCGGACACTGAAAAGATGCTCCTCCGTGCTGCTGGTAATGACAGCACTTCAGGCTCATTACAGGGCACGTGAAAACCATGGCATAAAATAGAAATACCGAGGTTCTTCTTACCACTTAGAACTCAGTTGCTATTTAAGCATGTTTTCTCCTGAGCTGTTTTCTTCAATATAGTAGTCATTCTGTTCCTATAACTTTGCATTCTGCTTCCTTCCAGCATTATGAGTGAGCATTATGGACAAACATGATTTTAACAAATTTCTGGTTTTTATATCATACAGATTGTCATAATTTGCTTTTGTAACTATTTTTATGGTAGTGGGCATTTAATTTTTTTCTTTTCCAATTTTTTTTTGCTATTGTAGTTAAAGATACATGTATATATAATGATATATACATATATAATATATATAGTTCATATATACATAGTTCATACATATATGTTTCTGTCCTTTCAGGCCATGATCCCACTTTTAAAATCCTGAATGAAGGAAAGAATCAGAGAGGAACATAAAAATGTGAGTACAAAGTTTGTGTGTGACATTACATATATATATACACACACTTTTTTAAAGACTCCTGTTCTATGCGGATGATTTGCGTTCCATAGAAGCTGTGCTGGTCCCATTTCTCCAGCCAGTCACCTAGAAGAGCACAAGTGTCAACAGAGCTCTCTGCCTGTATGGAGTTGGGTAGGGCCTCATTTCAAGGCCCCACCCTGCCCCATGTCCCACCTCCACCTCCGTTAGTCTCAAAGGTGAGCCCACTAGTAGGGAGCCCATGGAGTGGTTCCAAGAGTAATACCTACTTTCTACTTTCCAGATGTTTCTTCTCTCTGGGACCAATTCCAGAGGTCCCTGGAAGGTGATATGATGACCTTGGGCTTGAACCCAAAGAGTACAGGAAATTTTTGGCAGGTTGATGGTGGGTTGGTGCCAACCCACTTAGAACCCAAACACTGTATGTTAGGCTCCCAGGGAGGAAGGCATCTGCCTCTGTCTCGCATGGACTCAGAGGCCACTGCAGGCTCCTCTAGGAGACCGGCTGAGTGGCTGGATCCCCTGGGAGGAAGCAGGCAGGATGCACTTTAGAAAGGATTTATGTATGGGGAGTTGGTAGAAGCCTAGGCATGCACTAGGTGTGGAATCAGGAGACATGGGCCTTGAGGGACCATTGGTACAAAACCAATAGTAGTACAAGAAGCAGGTACTTAGCCTCTCTGGATCTGTTTCTTCATCATGTGGGTTAATGTTGGAAAGATTTCTAGGGCCTTCCTAATGAGCTCAGATACACTCAAGCACGTGCAGACACACACACACACACACACACACACACACAGGTCCACAATATACATTTTATTGCATCCTCCACTTTTTGGATGGTGAAATCACAAATCATTCATCTTTAATGTTCAGCTTCCTCTAACTTACCGTAATGCTGGAAATGCATTTAGTAGATTACTGGTAGTAGCTATTAAAACCCAGGGCTGCCTTGCCCCTGACAAGGCCCCCTTCCCATCACTACCCTTGTGGCCCCATCATGTCCTGTGGCTGGGTAGAGTTCATTTTATTTTTGGTGCAAGGAAAATATGATTAAGAAAGTTGATCTGTAGAGCTTGCGTGTGGTCATATCCAGTGTGTATGTGGTCATGCGACATCACTTCCTCCTTGAGTGTATGTAACTGAGAGCTGCTGGAGTGACCATCTTGTAGATATAGAAGCCGAGGCTGAGAGAGGGGGCATGTCTAGCAAGAATGCCCACCCAGTGAGTGCTGGAGCCAGGATTAGAGCATCAGTCACCAGGTTCCAGGCTGGTCCTTTACTTAGTTCACCTGTCATTCTGTAAAAGTAGAACTCCTCAAGTATGAGTCTTATCTGAGTCCTCTCAATTCCTAAACAGATAGAAGTAGGGGGAGGGGGTTATGTGTGGCCCAGAGCCTCATCTACCAGGGGCTTTTGGAGCAATTCCACAGATGTTTACAGTTTTCCCTAGAAACCAAGCAACCTGCCCCATTCATTTAGTCTCTCATTCATCTTTTGATTGAACAGACTCGTGATGAGTACTCATTTTGTCTTCAGCTCCATGCTTAAGTGCGCTACCTCCTGTCCTTTCAATAAATTCTTCACCCTTGCCTTTTTCTCCTACATTAAATTATTCAGATTTGTTTCTGTTGCTTTGCATCAATGAGCCCTAATAGGTACAAGGAGCTTATACTATCTAAGTGGTGGAACTGATTTGGAAGATTTTAGGTAGGGGAGTCTGTGGGACAGATTTGAATGTTATATAGACCGTGCCGGTGACTGAACAATGGATGGCTTGGTTCTTGGGGTTGGGGGGAGATAAAGGCAAGAAGATTGGTTAAGCAGTAATGAAGACCAGGAAGGAAATACTAAAGGCATAAGCTATGTTAGTGCTTGCACCAAAGGCAGAAAAGTGCCTTTGATTAAGAGCTTGGACTCTGATGATAGATCTAAGTCACTATGCTCCTTACTTGTAAGTGGAAACATGGGTTAGTCACATAACCTCTCCAAGTCTATTTCATGATCCAGATAGGCTGGATAAGAGTATTTCTGCTAGTGGAGGGTTGAGAGGATTCACTGAAATAACTCAAGTGGAGCCTGCACCTTGCCTGGCTCATAGGAAGCATTCAGTAAAGGCTGCTAACCATCGATGGTGAGGATGGTGGTGGTGGTGGTGGTGATGGTGATGATGGTGATAGAGAAGAAAATGATGGTGATGGGTAATTATGGTGACAACTATCAGGGATGGAGATGACAAGTGGGATTGGAAGAAAAAGTCAGGGATGACTCCAGGAGTTTAGGCCAGGTGACTGAGAGCACTTTTTAAGAAAAAAAAAATACCACCCAGAGTATATTCATATTGTTATATGCTTTTGTAGAATTTGAAAAGTTGGCTGTCTTAACCCCACTTGGCTGCGAGTGCCTTCTCTGTCCACTCTGACTTCCCCTCCTGCACACTATCTCTTGTGTTAGGTGGTGCTGGGGCAGCTTGAGGAAGCCTGTGCAAGCTTCATTAAATCTCTGCTTTATCACAATTCGCAGAACACCTGAATTCTATTTACTTAACATTTCTTTACCTTGTCTTCTGGTTGCACATGGGAAGCCAGCATCATTTCCATAAACAGGAAGTGGCTACAGAATTCAGTATGATGAAAATCAAAGTTAGTTAATCTTGGCTAGATACCGTTGCCCGCAAGGACTCCAGACCTGAGGCTTGGTCTCTGTTAAAAAGGGGGATCAGCTAGCGTTAGAAAGGTGTTCAAGACACTGGCACCAAAAGTGAGCCCTTGTCCTTGTAGACACTGGCAAGATGTGAAGGACTTGACGGCAGAACGTGGGAAATTTCTCAACGTGTGCATCAGTGTTATTTAGTGCCTGGGCTGTGGACCAGCCAAAGCCATTCCTGCACTGCGGGTGGAACGCCCCCTACACCATGGACAGTCCTGGCCCAAAGACAGGCTGTCATATCAATGTGTCACAGGGCTGCACTCTCAGGACCTGTAGAAATTGACATCGACAGGTGGACACAGGTAAAGATGAGCTCAGGATTAATCCGCTTGGCCTTTCAGGCTGGCTTCCTCAAGCAGGCGGGAGAAAGGCCCCATCACACAAGGCTGCTATTTAGAGAAGGCATCTCCTCTAAATAGCTTGCTGATGACCTCACTGGAGCCACAGCACAACAGTCCAGCCCGGAGACCACCATGAATCAACTGAAGGGACAAGAAATCTTCTAGAACCTTCCCCAGAGGTTCCCCCTTCCCATGAAGGCAGCTGAAGCTAGCAAACTGGCCTCCCAGAAGAGAAAAATGAGGAGGAGCACCTTCTCTGCCACGTTTTTAATGAACGTGCTTTTCTCAGACCCTGCCCTGCTCCAGAGCAATTTGTTCAAATGACTTCCAGAAGGACTAATAAGCACTAACATAATCACGGACAGCAGAATTGACCTTGGCAAACTGTTTGCATCTTTTTCTAGGCTGTAACATAAGCAGCGATGCTCAAAATATTGGCAACATCTCCTTTTCAAATCTTTAATTATAGAAGATTTCAAACATATGTAAGAATAGAGAGAATGGTGTATATAACGAGCCCCCTTGTGTGTAGCACCCAGTTGCAGCAATATGAACTCACGGCCAGTCTTGTTTCATCTATGGCCACCTCCCCCTCCTCCCGTACCCCACTAGGGTATTTGGAAGGAAGTCCTAGAATTATGTTATTTCATCCACAAGTACTTCAGAATGTGTTAGGTTGAACCCCACGATTTTTTGAAGTTGGTTTTGGAGTGAAGATTCAAACGGTGTCCACCTATTCTGGTAGCTTCTTTTGTTGCTGCTTCCCTTCCCTCCACCAGCCTCCATCCTTTTTCTGTCCCCCAGGTGTATAGTCATCCCAAGGGTGAGTTTGGGGAGGGAGGTACATTTGTTTTTGGAACCCCCAAGCTCTTCTGGGGGTTGTCTGCTCTGTGGGGTTCCCACCCACTTCCCTTAGGCACTCAGAGATGGTCTATTTTATTTAGGAATGTTGATTCTCCACAAATTCTGATTCCCTGAAGAAAGAGGTTCCAGATATGAGAGAGCCAGTGAATTGGATGGTAGAAGAGCCTCCTTGGTGCTTCTGGGCCCAGTGGGGCTGGCATGTCTGTTTAAGAATTGACAGAAACCTTGCCACTGCTCTGTGACCCCGACCCAATCACTCAACCTCTCTGGGCTTCAGTTTCTTCATATGCCACAAGAGAGAATTCAGGTCAGGTATCATTCCTTTCCTTTCCCGCCGTTAGAATTGAGTCTGCCTTGTTCATCACTTTACCAAAATGCCTGTCGTGAGCAATACCTCACATGTCGTGAATGCGCGTCATGAGCGCTCACTCAGCTGCTGGGTGAATGGATGATGTGCTCTCAGGAACCCTTCCCCTCTGAAGCCCCGCTGTTCCACCACACCCCGCCTGGCCGGTCACGCCCACGTGGAGAGGTCTCCCGTCCTTGTCCCAGTGAGGGCGATCTCCCATCTCTACTTGGCTTGGCTGATGGAAAGGAAAATGATTGTGGACAGTAGTGGAGAAGTGGTCGGGGACATCAGAGGCCACTTCCCCAGTGTCCTTGACTGAATGTCCTCTCCTGGGTGGCAGCCTGGGTCCCCGCGCTCAGCTCTATTTCGGTCACCATTTGGCATGTGTCACCTTACAGAGGCCTGCGCCCTCAGGGACAAAAGGCCAAAATCCGCTACAAGAATGGTAATTTGAGGAAACCTGGCCCCCTGCCCCTGGAGCTTCGGTGTTCTTTGGGACCAGTTGAGTAATGATATCACGGACTAATTACTTTCGGGACTATGAAGGGCCTTGTCTCCGGGCTCAGCCGGTGTGAGGCCCCAGGGAGCCTAATTTAGGAAGAGGAATCAGTGGGATGGCAGCTGTTAAAAGTGCTTGGCTCAGGCCTTCAGCCAGAGAATTTAAGAAAAAGTCCGTTTGAGCACTAGCTCTAGGCAGGTCTTCCCTCCTGAGGCCTCTCAGTTCTTAGAGATGAAAAGGCCCACAGAGGTCCTCTGGGCCCGAGAACACTCTTCCCAACTCCCCTAAAAGGTGGTCATTCTGACTGGGCTTGATTACTTCCAATCATGGGGAGCTCAGTGTCTCTGGAGATAACCCGTTCGATTACTAGACAGCTCTAACTGCTGGACAGCGCCAGCCTGGCTTCTACATGGTCCAGGCTGCCTTCATGCCCCTTCCGCTACCCTGGGTTCAGCCTGTGGAGCAACATAAAACACATTTAAATTCCTCTTCTTCGTGGCAACCCTTCAGATATTTGAAAGCAGCTCTCATGTCCTCCCTGAGTTTCTTCTCCAGGCTAAACATAGCTCTTTCAGCCATTGCTCATATGACATGGCTTCAGTCCGTGTCACTGTCCTCAACATTTTCCACTGGACGGACACCAGCTTCTCACTGTCCTTTAGCCGAGAGGAGTCGGACCCGCCCTTTATTCCGACCCTCGCACATCTACTGTCACAGCTCTGCTTGGCAGACGCCCACACTCTACACACAGCAAAACCCCCTGTGTTGTCCTCACACATGCTGCTGTTAAGCCATGCCACCCACTCTGGGATTTGGGCAGCTGCGTCCCAGGGCCCAAGCACAGGGCTTCCAACCATCTGTCCCCATTAAAGTTTCGCCTTGTTGAATTTGTGCTATTGTTCCAGGCTGTCTGGGTATTTTTGGGTCCTAATTCTCTCACTCACCATTGACAGCCCTTCCCAGCTCTGGGCTGCCCACACAGTTGACTGGACTGCTTCTTGTGCTCTCCGGATCACTGGGGAACATGACCAGTGGGAATGGGCGTGGGTGTCCCTTTCAGTCTCTTGCGAAGCATTATTCAGCTCCCGCTCAGGGTGGGCATTCGACACATTCCCGGTTGTAGGGTCCAGTGGCTCCTGTTTCTTCACCCACTCCCAGGGACAGTTGGGGAGGCTGGGTTGCAATCCTGTGCGCCAGATATTCTGTGTCTGAGCACAGTCCCTGCTGACTTGTACTGTTGAAGGCGATGAGGTGGGTCAGTGGTGTCTCTTGTGCAGTGACACTATGCTGCTCCTGGTGTTCTCTGCTATCTGAAGGACCCTGGAGGAACCCTCCATGTTGTCCTGGAAGCCAGAGGGAGGCAAGCATGGGGGTGGCAGCCACCTGTGTGGGATCCTGGGGATTGATCATGAAGGCTCCAGGCTCCTGGCTGAGGTCAACAGGAAGGGCTGGGTCCTGGGTGACAGGTGCAGGGAAAGGGGAGCCTCTCACCTCATACTGGCCTGCTCACCTCTGGAACCTTGTCCAGGGGCTGGGCTCAGTGGGTTTATAGCTAGAGGGACTGTGGGTCTCAACATTTCTCTGGTTTATTTTTCTTCCCCCTTCCCTCCCTTTCCTTCTTTCTCACTTTCCCTGCCTTCTCCTTTTCCTCCTTTCAGCGGTGCCTTCCCACCCCCCCAGCAAAGTCTGTCTGTCTTGGTGTTTGTTCACCATTACCCCCCTCCCCACCACCAGGTTGCAGGCCAGTGGACGAGACACATGTCAGTCACTGACATCCATTCTCCTGATGGGAGGCAGGCCCAAAGTGCACACAGGACCCTGTGGGAATGCTGGGTTTCTGGGTGAGCCCAATCTTGAGCTTCTACTCCGTGCTCTTCATAAAGCCCTTGAACTCCCTGTGGAATTATCACACTTTGGTGTCCACATGACAACTTCCCAGATTAACTTTCATACCTGAAGGAGAGTAAAATTTCTCTGTTAGATGCTGGGCTTATTTTTGGTTTGAAAATGTATCCCTGTAATAGGTGATCTTAAAGTTAGCCAGCTTATTTTGGGATTCAGGATGCTTCTGAATGTGGGGACAAAGCCTGAGAGGGAGCTGCTAACCACAGGTCAGTGTGATCTGCTGGAATCAGGACCACCTGTGGTCTGGGAGCCTGGGAGAACCGGGAGCTCTTAGGACCTTCTGGAAAGAGTGTAGATTCTCTCATCAATCTTAGGTTTGTATGGTAGCTCTTCCTCTCATATGTGTGCAATGTTGAGCCTCAGTTTTCCACATCTGTAAAATGGGGACAGTATTTTGCAGTGTCAGTTGTGAGGATTCATTGAATTAGTGTAACACCTGGTAATAGCAGACCTCGTATTTCTAACTTCACTGTTACGTCTCTAATAACACTATGAGCTCTTTTTAAAAATCTGTCACTCTTCTAAAAAGGCAAACTGTTGGAGAACATGAATAATGTAGTTTCCATAGGGGGCTTGAATTATGGTTTCAAAATGAGTTCTAGTATATTTCTCTCAAGCATGTAACTTGGTGTAAGCTTGCCTTTCTTCACTGTTGAGTTTTGTTAGAAAGTCTTTTGAGAGGGAGAGTGCAGCCACATTTCAAAAGAAAGATGCAGGGCTTTTCTTTGTTTGGGACAGCTGGGCCCCACAGAGCAAGGGTCTGTCCTGATGAACAATGACAGGTGGGCTGGAGGCTGCCCTGATCTGTGTGGTGGCGTGCGGTTAAATCGGGGAGCCCCCCGCAGTGCTGAATGGGGAAGTGCTTTTGCGTGGCTGTGACAACAGGTTGGAACAGTGTCCTGGAATGTCATGCAGGAGGGATGTCGGGAGGCTTGGCCACTCACTTCTCCTGGGCTCCTGTCTAAGGAATGAGGTCCAGGAGCATCAAAGTGGGGGAGATTCCTCCTGCTCTGCTGACCTTCACTGCCTCCTCCCCCCTTTGCAAAGTCAAGGTCTGAATTCCATGTTCTCCATCCGGCCTACTGTCCTCACTTATCTGCTCACCGAGCTCAGCTCAGCCCGGCTGCCAGCTCGCTGCAGGTCAAACGAACCTCATCTGATAGCATTCTCTCCTGGATTTGTCTCCTTTTCCCCTTCCTCCCGAGTCCCAACATGGCACAGTGTCACCAGGATTTCCCAACTCTGAATTCCGTGGCATGGCCAGCCCGTGCCATTCCTCACGAAGTTAAGTCAGCAGATTTCATACTATTTATAGGACAATGTAGCAGGTCAGACCTGGCGCCTCGGAGGCTGGCCTGGCGGCCACAATAGACTTTATTTTCTTTTCTCTTTTTCCTTTATTCTCTAAGTTTTAAAGATAATTATTCTCATTGGGAAAGACTTAAAAAATAGAGAAATATAGAGAGAATGCTTACAGTAAAATATTTAGGTTTCACTTCATTCAATTCTGACGCTTAACAGCTTGGTATGTTTCTTTTCAGTCTTTCTTCTATGTGTTTATATACATATCTGTGTAAATAGAAGTGCAAATGCACATGCGTCTGTGCAGTAGAGAGTTTAACCTTCCTCAGAAGGACCTCTGGCCATAGCCCTCAGCTCCTGGGAGGTGACCTTCATTTGCCGGGTGGCCTTGGGCCAGCCAGATAGTAACAGTGTGATTTAGGGTGAGGCTGGCCGTGCCAGAGAGACCAACAATGTGATTTCGGGAGGGGGCTTTGGGTCCGGCTCAGCTGACCTGCAGATGAGACCAACCAAGTAATCAATCATGCCTATGGAAGAAGCACCAGTGAACACTCTGAGCACCAAGACTTGCGGGAGCCTCCCTTGTTGGCGATACTCTGGGCACATTGTCGCACACGGATGCCAGGAGGGTAGCATCCGTGACTCGATGGCGGGAGGACAATGGGAGCTCCGTGTCTGTCCCCTCTCCTGGATTCTGCCCTATGTGCCTCTTCTCTTGGACGATTTTAATCTGAATCCTTTCTCTGTAATAAACCAGAACTGTGAGTGTAAGAGTGTTCATGAGTTCTGTGAGTTTTTCTAGCAAAGTATTGACCCTGAGGGTTTGGGGCAGCCCCCTGAGTTTGCAGTTGATGTCAGAAGTGAAGGTCATCTTGGGGACAGTGCCCTCTGACTTTATAGTTGGCCTAAACTCATCACTGTGTGAATTTACATGCATGTGTGTATATGTGTGTGTGTGTGTGTGTGTGTGTGTGTGCGCGTATTTAAAATTACGTAATTGGGGATTCTATTCATGGTTGTGGCACTTGAATGATTTCACCTTTCATGTGCTAGGAGATCATCTTTTAAGGCTTTTGTGCCTTAGTTTCCTAGGGTATAAAATGGGGTTAGTAGAACCACCCGTATCTATCGGGTCGTTATGAGGAGTAAATGAATGAATATTTTTAAAAAGTTCTTAGTGCCTGGCGTGGAGTTAGGGCCACCTAAGTGATGATGATGATGATGATGATGATTTCCACACCAGACCACTGAAGTCTAGCTTATTGCTACTAATAGCAGATTAATGGTTATCACTTCTGTAAGTTCCCTCTGGGCATCCCACAGAGAGGGTAGTAGGTTGGGGGCTGGAGTGCTTTATAAGCAATGACTCTGCTGCACTCCAACGTCAGATAAATTAGCCAGCTGGTCTAGAAAAGTGTTTATCGAGCACCCGTTATTTATCAAGCAAACATTAATTTGGCAGACATTACGTGCAGAAGCCCTGTCCTGAAAACTGTGGAATTATCAGAGTAAAGGTACTGGGGGAAAGAAACAGAAGAGAATGAGCAACCATTGGACACACTGTGACTCTGTTCTTTCATTTTCTCTGCACCACACCGCTGCGAGGGAAATATTAGGGCCCCCAGTTTCCAGAAGAGAAAACTGAGTCTCAGGTTCAGGAACTTGCCTATCTTGACCCCGCCAGGTTATGTTGGGGGCAGAACTAAAGCCCAGGTGTGCTGTTTTCAGAGTGCTGCTGCACAAGACCTGGACCTTGGCCCGAGACAGCTCATGTTTTCTTGGAGAAGGTGTGGCAGCGGTGGGAGAGACCAGGCATGATACAATCATTATTATTATTATTATTATTATTATTATTATTATTATTTTATTAAAGATTTTATTTATTTGTCAAGAGAGAGCATAAGCAGGGGGAGCGGCAGGCAGAGGGAAAAGCAGGCTCTCCACTGAGCAGGGAGCTGGATGCGGAGCTCCATCCCAGGATGCTGGGATCATGACCCGAGCCAAAGGCAGCCGCTTAACCGACTGAGCCACCCAGGCGTCCCCAGACATGCCACAACTAAAGAAAGCTCCCACTCTTAGACGCACATCCCCATTTGTGAAGTCGCTCTGCCCACCAACGTAGCACTGGAATTTTCATAACGACTCTGCCGTAGGCAAGCAGCATCATTCCCATTTGCAGATGAGAAACCTGAGGCTCAAGGGGGCTCAGTGCCTTGTCCCATGTGAACGTCTGTTAAGGTACAGAACTGGGAGTTGAAGCTCAGGGAGTGACCCAGAGGGACGGGCTCCTGTGGGCAGGGAGCCCTTGCTTCCCCCCTCCCCCCCACCCCCAGGACTTGCTGCCTGTCCCTGGAGGGTGTCTGCATCTTCTCGGATTCCTAACTCCTTTCTCTTCTGGGCTAACTGCTTGAGTCCTCAGGACCCTGAAAGCACATTCCTTTGGGCTCTTGGTAATGGAGCATTTCAAAATTGAACCTAAATTAAAAATAAAAGCCTTAATTAGTTTCCTTTGCAGTTTTATCTGCAAACAAATAAATGGCTGCCTCTGGAGAGGTTTCTTCATTTTTCCGGGCATGATTCATCACCAGATAAATGCTTCCTCCAAGATACAGTAGAAAACTAATGAGAATCTAATCTCTGTTGAGCAGAGAAGGAAAAATGCAAGTTGAATGCAGGGATGGCCACGGGGCAGTGAGTGAGTGACTTCGAATGCTCTGTCTGGCCTCGTGTGGCCTTCAAAAGGGGGGTGAGCTCTGAACCACCAAAATAAGGTCCTGAATGAAACTGGCATTTATTTCCTATGTGAGCTTCAGCTTATGGGACACTCCCAGCACTTGACCCTCCCTGTGGCGAGAGCTCAACCCCCACAGCCTCTGCAAAGATACCAGCTCTTCCTCCCTCTGGCACAACCACGCTGGCATCAAGGTGTCCCAGTCCCTCCTGGAACCTGGGATATGGTTTTCCTCTTTGGAATCACAGATAAGCCTGGGACAAATACTGGGACCATTCTCTCGGACTCTGAGGACCACAGCATTGCTGGGTTTTGGGGAATTACTCAGGAACCTTCTGCTCTGAGAAACCTTTGTTCAGTGGAAGCAAAACCAATTCCTTTGCCCCTTCATCCGGACCGCAGGTGTAGCCAGGAGCAGAAGAAATGTGGGTCCCCCGGGGAGCTGGAATACTCTGTGGTCATGAGGAAGTGATTTCACAGCCAGCCTCAGCTCGTACCCACCACAAGTACGTGGACGAGGCAGAGATTAGTCCCTGCCATCTTCCAGGTGACGAAACCGTGGTTGGAGAAGGGAAAGTGACTGGTGACAATCGCAAACTGGTGTTGGAACCAGGGCTTCAAAGTCACAGCCTTTTCTACCCCCTGGTGCACCTCCATGCCAACACACTTGGCAAACTACAGGCAAGTTACTTCCTGTTTCAGAGCCTCAGTTTCCCCTCCTCTAAGGTAGGGCTAAGGGGATCTACTCTGCAGACCTGCTGAGGTAAGATGATGTAAATGGATATTAATAGGTAGACGTCTGTCTGTAGAAATAGATCAAACAGATAATAAGATGCTTAAAGCACTTGGCATTCTACCTAGAGCATGAGACCAATCACCATGACAGCATTAATACCAGCTAATCTTTATTGAGTGCTGACAAGGTTTCTGGCAAGTTCTATGGCTGTCTCCGTTTTGCACTTGAGAAAACCTAAGCATGCAGAAGGGAGGTGATTTGCTTGCTGTTACCCAGTTTCCTGCTAAAGGTGAAAAGGCAAGTACCCAAGGCTATAATACAGGCACTTATTCCATTATGGCTCTGGGAACTACATCCCCTTTCCTTTCACTGGCGGAAACAAAAGGCAATTATTTTGGACCCCACAGGGGAGAGGCTGAAAAGCTCTCTTCAGATAGCTTACCCATAGACTTGCCAGATGTTAAGCTAGGCGTAGATTCCTGAAGGAAGGCTGGAGCCTCGGGGCCTCACTGGTGTCCCCTGACCAATGGGGATCGTGGTAATCTCTCCAGCTTGTTGTGAATATTGAGGGAAGAGTCTGAAACGCTTTGCCCTTGACGTGCTGCCCACCACAAGAATCGCTTGTCCTCCTATGTGAAGCTCATAGGGCCACAGCATTATATGCTCTGTGTCATGATGCCATTTGACACAGAGATAAATCATTTTTCTAAGTCTCCAGCCCAGAAGATGGTATTTTATTGGGACAAAAGGACACCCAGCTGACTATCTTGGAAATTGCAAGTAAACTCTTTAAGTGCCTGGGTTATTAATGACCCGTTGTTTCAACTGAAGACCTGATTTAATGTCATTTCTTTTCTTTTTTTTTTAATTGAGAAAGAGAGAGAGAGTGTGTGAACACGGGTGAGCGGAGGGTGGGGGCAGGGGCAGAGGGAGAGGGAGAGAGAGAATCTTAAGCAAGCTCCACACCCAGCATGGGGCCCAACATGGGGCTCAATCTCATGACCCTGAAATTATGACCTGAGCCAAAATCAAGAGTTTTATGTTTCACCAGCTGAGCCACCCAGGCATCCCTAATCTCATTTTTTTAACAGACATGTCCAGAAACTGTTTTCTTGTTCTCGTTTTGCGTTTAATAACCTGCCTTTTGTCTTAAAATAATGGTTGGTGTCACTGTACTGAGGTGCATAATTCAAAGGGGGAAAAACAACAGAAAATTGAAAATTCTTTTACCAGTAAACAAAACACTAGAAATACCCTGTGCTGCTCCACCAATTTTCAGGTGTGGTGAAGAAACTTAAGGTAATAATTTCTTTTTGTAGAGTTTTTTTTGTTTGTTTTTGTTTTTGTTTTTTTTTGCACAAGTATACTTTCTTATTGTGGTAAATATATATCTAACAAAATGTACTGTTCTAACCATTTTACGTGTGTAACTCAGTGACATTAAGCACATTCACAGTGTTGTGCAACCATCACCACTATCAATTTCCAGTACATTTCCCTCATCCCAAACAGGAACTCTATAACCAGTCAGCACTAAATCCCCATTCCCTCCTCTTCCCACCTGTTAACCTCTATTCTACCTTCTGTCTCTATGAATTTGACTACTTTGGGTATCTCATCTGAGTGGAATCACATAATATTTGTCTTTTTGTGTCTGGCTTATTTGCTTAGCTTAATGTTTTCCAGGTTCATCCATGTTATAACATATTATGAGCTGAATTGTGTCCCCTGCCCAGCTAGAATTCATATGTTGAAGTCCTAAACCCTCAGTCCCTCAGAATATAACCGTATTTGCAGAGAGGGTCTTTATAGAGGTGATTAAGTTGAAATGAGGTTGTTGGAGTGGGCCCTAATCCAATGTGACTTGTGTCCTTATAAGAAGAGAACATTTGGACACAGACACATACAGAGGGAAGACCATATAAAGACACAGGGAGAATATGACCATCTGAAAGCCAAGGAGGGAGGCCTGGAGTGGATCCTTCCCTCATGGCCCTCAGAAAGAACCAACCCTACCAACATCTTGATCTCGGACTTCAGCCTTCAGAACTAAAGAAAATAAATTTCTGTTGTTTAAGGCACCCAATCTGTGGTACTTTGTTATGACAGCCTTAGAAAACAGCATGTACCAGAAATTCCTTCCTTTTTATGGCTGAAAAACATCCCACTGGATGTATGGACTACATTTTTTTAGGCATGCATCTGTCAATGGACACTTGGGTTATTTCCATCTATCGGTTGTTGTGAATAATGCTGCTTTGAATCGTGGTGTACAAGTATTTGCTTGAGTGTCTGCTTTCAGTTCTCTTGGGTATATGCCCAGAAGGAGAATTGTTGGGTTGTATGGCAATTCTGTTTAACGTTTTGAGGAATTGCCAAACTGTTTCCCAAAGTGGCTGTACCATTTTAATTCCTACCAGCAAAGCACAAGTATTCTAATTTCTCCACATCATTGCCAATATTCGTTATTTTACTTTTGGGGGCATATATTTGTTTTTTAATATTTGTTCAACCAGAGGCATCAAAATCAGCAGCAAGGAGTTACACTACCCAGATGGCAGAGTAGGTTCCTAATAGGCTGTCCTCCCTCAGAGAACAACTGTGAACACTGGATAAAATACAAGAATCAGTACCTGAAGCCTCTGGAAAGTCCACTAACGTGAGCAGATTTTGAAGAGGGTCAAAATTTGAAAGAAGGGACCAATATTAAGTAGTTTTCAGCTTTTGTGGCTTCAGCCTGAAGGTGCCATGCAGTCATGGTGAAATGAACAGTAGCTAAAACTCCAATGGAAATCCTGCCATATTTCTGGCCTGGGAACTAGAGCTCAGTTCTGTGGGGCTATTGTGACCACTGGAGAGCCAGTAGAGTCCTGGACAGGAGAGAGCTGGAGAAGGGGGACCCCCCCCAAATTCTTCTTTTTCTCTAAAATGGCTCTGGCTGTATATAGAAAACATATGCAGGGCAGATGTAAGTAGCTTCCAGCTAAGGTTAAACAAAATCACATGTGTTTTTATATGTTAGAAGTAACAAATTGGAAAATAAAATTTTTAGACATTACAATATCATCAACAATTTAGGAATACACTTAACCAAAGATATCCGAGAGTTTTGCAATGGAAGACATTGGCAATAAGTCTTACTTACATAAATGAAGTGATATACAATATTCATGGATTGGATGACTCAGTATTTTTGAGATGACAATTTCCCCCAAATTGATGTACAGATTCAACACAATCCTAGTCAAAATCCCAGCGGACACTTTGGTAGAAATTGATGAGCTGGTTCTAATATTTATGTGGAAAAGCAAATGATCTAGAGTCGACCAAAACAATTTCAGAAAAGAATAAAGTTGGAAGATGTACACTATCTTATATAGTGTAACTTTCATTTCAAGACTTTCCATAAAATCGTAGCAATCAAGAGAGGGTAGTATTGGTGAAGGACAGACCTATGGATCAGTGCAACAGAAGAGAGTCCAAAATAGACCTACGCATACATGATCAATTGGTTTTCAACAAAGGTGCTAAAGCAATTCGATGAGGAAAGAATAGTCTTTCTGTTCTTTGAGCCAAAGCAGTTCCCAAAGCTAGTCCAGAATCATGGACCAGGGAAATAAACTCTATCTACCTCTTGATGGAAGGGGCAGCCAAGTCACATGGCAAGGGCTGTGGAGACAGGGAGACATGAAGGACTGGTTTCGTTTTAAAATCTACCACCCCACGCAGCCTGAATGTGGCTTTGCGACAATTCATCAGAGAACTCTGTTTGTCTGCCTAGGCTTCAGCTCCAAGGCTACCTGCTCTGAGAGGCCTGCCTAGATGGCTGTACCTCAGGGTGACCCACCCATGACTACCTGTCACACTGTTTTGTGCAGCTTCTTCATAACTCTTCTACAGTCTTGTTTCTTATTTGTTCGTTGGTCTGTCTTCCCCATTAGGATATGATTATAGTTGAAGATGGCTTTGAAGTAGGTGGAGAGAATTGAGGCTGGAAGGGTAGCCAGAGGCCAGGCTGGGGCTGCAGTGTTCCAGTGGGGGTTCAGACATTAAGTTGTACAAAGGGTCAGGAGTTTAGAGCAAGGGTGTAGCCTGATAATGGATATTTTCTAACAAGACTCCTGTGGCAAGGGCACCAGAGTAGAATTCCTTGAGAGGTGGGGTGAAGGGGGAATGGGATGGGGCAAAAACAGGGACAGAACGTGGTCTATCTGAAGGTGGCTGTGTCAGTCTAAGTGAGAGTGGATGGTCAGTGGGGATGGGGAGGCTGGTCCCTGATGGTGGATATGGCCGGGCCTTCTGAATTTTCAACAGAGTATGGGCATTTAGATGTTCTATGTGGAATCTCAATATTTTTCGTTGTTGGCAAATAATAAAAATGTTTAAACTGTATTGGATGGTGGGGTGTGGCCTGAGCCCCACTGACAGCCTCTCTGCCAGGCATCTTAATTACGATTTCGCAGGTATAATTTTAACTTAACTTGAATGCCTGGAATCCAGGTTATTGCTCTGAATGGCTCACGTGGATAACCCATCATACAGCACCTAGGAGACGAGGTCAGAAGGTGGAGGGCACAGAGCAAGGGAAGATGATGAGCCCCACAGGCGGATGGAGGCCCAGCTCTCTGCCGTCACTGGGAGGATTCCAATACATGAGGAGTGCTCACGGACCAGCTCTGCCATTTCTTCTTTTTAGTTTCTTCCTCTTCAAAGTAGGAATAGCTCTGTTCTTCTCACGTCTGGTTGGTGGAGAAAGCAAGGTCATTTCTGTGCACTTCGCCTAAATGAATTCCTAACATGAACAGCAACTCTGTGAAGTTGTTATTGTGTGTGTGTGTGTGTGTGTGTGTGTGTGTGTGTATCTATAGTACTTTCAGGCCCCCTGCTGTTCTATAGAGGAGAGAGGGGCTGGAAATTGAGTCTATAATGGGTCATGTTTACGTGATGAAGCCTCCACACACATTCCTAACGTACAAGCTTCAGAGAGCTTCTAGGTTGGTGGGCACCTATACATGGTGGGAAGTGAGCGCATCCCCACTCCATGAGGATAGAAACTCCTGCACTTGGGACCGTCCCAGACCTTGCCCTATATGTCTCTTCATCATATCCTTACTGATAAACCTGTAAATGTCAGTGTTTCCCTGAATTCTGTGAGCCATTTTAGGAAATGATTTCACCCAAGTTGAGGATTGCGGGAACCGTGATTTATATCCAGTTGGTTGGCAGTACAGGTAACAGCCTGGGATGGGTGATGATGTCTGGGTTGGGGGCAGTCTGGTGGGCCTGAGCCCTTACCTTGTGAGGTCTGTACTAACTCTGGTTAGTGTCAGAATTGAGCTAAATTGTAGGACACTGAGCTGGTGTCAGAGAGTTGGTCAGTGTGGACTAAAAAGCCATCCATCTGGTCCCAGAAGTATTCTGTGGGTTGTGAGCCTGCCGAGTTGGAGAAATAGAGTTTTCCTTTAGTTGGTATAGAGGCGTTTTTCCCTTACGGGGGTATAACACAGAATGACTGGGGACTGGCCTTTCAGATAAGGTGGCCAGAGGTGGCCTCTACAAAGAGGTGATATCTGAGTTGATGCCAGAGCCAGCCATGTGACCATCTGGGGAAGGAAGGAGCATTTCTTGGCCCAGCAAGTGCAGAGCTCCTGAGGCTGGAAGAGGCTTTGTGTGTGACATCCCAGGCAAGCGTGGGCTGAATGGCTGGAGCACTGTGTGCAAGGGAGGGAGTCGTAGGAGAGGAAGTCAGAGAGGTTTGCATATCCCAGATCTTACAGACTGGGTTTTATTCTATAGGGAGATATCGTAAGGCTGGAAGTGGGGAATGACTTGAGCTAACGCATGTGGGACATCAGCTTGTGGGGAGGGGGGGAAGGATGCAGGGATGCATCGTGGTGGGGGCAGGAGTAGAGACCAGTTGGGACAGAACCGAAGTCGAGCAGATGTGTGAGGACAGAGCACCAGTCACTATGCTGGACAGTGAAGGAGCCACAGTCCACAGGGGCTTACAGTGTAGAGAGCACACCACCAGGGAATAGAGGCTTACATACCTGGGACAAAGACAAGGAGCTCATCTCCCCAAAATGCTGATTTCATGAGCCTTGTCTTCCTAACTGGACCATAGGGTTCTCCAAGTGTCCAACTTTCTCTCCCACATTGCTCTCCTGCAGGGAGAAACCAGCAGAACCTCTTGTAAAGAAGCCGCTCCCTGGAAAAGCACTTAACAGTATGCTCTAGGCCCCTAACTTTCCTCTCCACTGCGGTCTGGGTGAACTGTGAACAGGGCTCCAGGCCCTTCGGCATGTGCCTTGAGTGCAGGTGGGTCTGCTGGGGTCACTGCTGTTTTTTCTGCCTTTTGTTACATGTTCTTGTTGAGGTATATGACCTTCTAGAAGTATCTCCCCGGGGCCAGTCAGTATCTTAGTGTGGATTCTGTGAGAATGGAGGTCATGGTTGTCTGTCATGGTTCACTGAACTGCACTCAAACTCTGGCCAACACAGGGGAGTCCAGCCACCGGCAGGCACTAGGCTCAGTGTTGATTGAACTACTTGGGATGGCTTGATTTTTGTTTGTTTTTAAACTGAGAGGGGCGGACCAAACTGCACTGCAGGGAGAGTCTGGTGAAGAATGACAAAAAAACAAGAAAAATGAGGTGTTTTTGTTTTTGTTTTTGGATTAATTCTTCTTTGGTCAACCTACCTCAGTTAAATTCTCTGAACTTTGGTCAAAGAAATGATGAGGGGGTGCCTGGGTGGCTCAGGCGACTGGACATCTGACTCTTGATCTCAGCTCAGGTCTTGATCCCAGAGTCATGAGTTCAAGCCCCACACTGGGCTCCATGCTGGGGGTGGAGCCTACTTAAAAAAAAAAATGATTAGAGAAACAGTAACAAAAATAGTGGCAATATCCTTAATAGTTGCTTCTTGCTGCAGGAGTTGTTACCACCATTCTTAAAGAGGAGTAGAAAGTTCTGGAGACCAGGAACCAGGAAAACAGGTTCTAGTCCCAGTTCTGCGATCTCCTAGCCATGTGGTTTTGAGCAAGTCACATTTCTCTCGGGGCCTCAGCCTCCTCATGTATAAAGTTCCTACACTACGTTTTTATCATCTAGGAAATGCAGTGACACCTGTCCTGCTTTGCCAGCCATCTGCCAAGCGACACTGGGCTTGCTACTAACCTTTCTGAGCCAGAGCTTCCCCACGGGCACAGAGCAGTTGGTAACACCTACTCTGGTGTGGGGAAAACCCAGGGCCCGTGGTAGGTCCCTGGACACGAGATTTCTAGGCTGTATGAGTGGCAGTAATGTCTTCCTCCTGAATTGTCCTCACGTTTTCCCTGTTAAAATGTTCCTTCGCTCCACACTTAATATCCTACGATCTACAATGGCACAGTCATGGAAAAACGAACACCGTTGTTCTGAGCTTGTTTTTCTGGGTGCCGGAGGGTCTGTCAGTTTTGGGGAAGAACGGGACTGAGCAAGTCCTCGCCAGTTACGTGAGGCCGGGAGCTGGGACTGTGTTTGTTTGTTTGTTTCTTTCTTTCTTTTTAAATTAATTAATTAAGCTCTTTTTTAGTGTTCTGGGGTAGAGGTTTGTCACTCCCAGGTTAGCTCTGGGCCTTTTTCAAAACTGGTTTCCTTCCTGGCACTGCTATCTTGGGTGGGATAGTGGCCCCAATCCACTACCTGAAAGACCCCAAAACTGCTCTGGCAGCCCCAGCTCCAGGGCCAAGATGCTGCTCCAACAGGTTGGTTGGTTAAGAAAAACAAATGTGAGGAAATTTCCCTTAGTTCTGCTATTCATCCCCCCGTGGATTGTTTGGTCAAATTGTCTGCTGTACCTTCCCACCCCTTTCTATGTCCTTCCTCAAGGAGCTTCTAGAAGGAGCCAGCCTGGCAGCAAGGTGGCAGCACAGGACACAGGGGGGCTTTAGCTCCTGCTTCTGTGAAGTGGTCACTAGCCAGGGAGGAGACTGATGGCAAGGTCTAGTCAGGAGCTTCCCAGTTCCTGGGAACTGTGGGGTCTGTGGGGTGACCTCAGAGGTTGCCATTAGTTTGAGGTCTAAGCTGAATGAGGGTGGGGGCTCTCCAGCTCCCCTCCCCCTGCTAATCCTTGCATTCTTGCTTTCATTTATTTCATATACAGGGAGGCTATATAAAATTTCATCCATATTAATAGTTCAAAAATGTTTGAACGTGCCGGAGCTAGACCACTGGGTGCTACTGAAAGAGTGTTCATTTCCAACTGCACTAGGAGAAAGCTGATATTTCTTCTGGGAATATCAACTCAGCAGGCCATACATGGAAAGGGCTCTTTATCATCTTCCCAAGTCTTGCCTATCTCCTGTCCCATCCCATCTACTGCAGTCCTGAGAGGTGGGCAGGATGGATGCGATCACCTCCATTCTACAGGTGACCGCTGAGGTTCAGAGGGATCTCATGACTTGCCAGGGAGCTCAGACCCGAGCTCGGGCTTTCTGCCTTGTAGGCCAGTGCTTCCTTTGTTTTGTATCTAGAACCCCCAAGAAGAACCGGGAGCCCTGGCTGCTGAAAGGGGACCCTGGCGAGAAAAAGCCCTTAGCTAGTGAAGTGTACCGGAAGAGGCGCCCCCCAAATGAGCTACAGGCCAGTGAGAACAAGCGGATGCTTGAAAAGCTGTTCAAACAGGGCACAAAAGGAAATCCATTTTTATAAAGTCAATTTGTATTTGTAAAGTTGTCTTCCTTTCCTGTAATAGGAAGAGAAGGGCTTAATAACTCCTATCAGTGGAGAAAATGTGGACTTAATTCTGCATAACAAACCTTTCTAAACAATCCTTATTTACTGTACTTTTCTGGCCACCTTTCCATAACTTGCCTCTTCCTCCCAGAAGCCCCAAACCCCTTTTCCTTTATGTAGACTAAGGTGATCTAGAAGTCTCATTCATCTGGCCGCCTCCTTGAACCACATTTTTCTTTGCAAACTGCTGTGTGTAGATAGGTATGTAATTGAAACTGTTTTTCTCCCCTTTCTTAATCCATTTTTTTTTTCAGTTTGATTCATTGGCCCCAGCCAATGAACCTAAGATGTATAGAGGGAGAAAGAATTTTTTTTGCTCCCCTGCACTAGTCTGCCAGTGGTACCCAGGTATCAGGGCCGCAGTGGCAGGGGTAGAGCGAGCAGAGTGTCCTAGTCTTCAGGCTCCTCAGAAAGATCCCGTCTCTAAGTAACAACTGGGGCTGACTCCTTTGGTGCTGAGTCATAGCGTCTACCATTCTTCCTCTTCGTTAACCTTTCCCTGCAACGCTGCTGGTAGTGTTCATAGAAGGGGGAACTCAGGTGTTAAGGCAGACATGGTAACTCCCCCTCGTCCCCCATAGAAAGGAAGTCCAATCTGGCATGTGTCTCTAATATATTTGTTAGAACAACCATCTGGACTCCTTGCTGCCCAGTTGCCTGCAGATGACTTAGCCTTTTGGAAAAAAGCCATCTAATTCTAAAGAATTAGAGAAAATAGCTCTTCTTATGCATTATAAATGGAACAGACAAGATCCAGATTAGCTCTGTTTCTTATTAATCCTTTCGTTTCAGAGAGTTTCCTAGCGTGGAGGATGCCCCCTTTGTCATAAAACATTTGCCTGGAACTGGGATTGCCTTTAAACTTTGGGATGGAAAAAAGTTTCATAGAGGGAATAATGTGCTGACTCCAAAGTGAAATTTGTCCCCAGGCCACTCTTGATACGAAACGGATGGCCAACAAATAGAGCCAAGTGTGCATCCCCATGCAGGGGGCTCCTTGGCAAGACGATAGAAAGCAATCACGGTTTGGGCAAAATCTGGAGGATCTCACTCTGACTGACAGGTTGACCACCTAACAACAGCCCGACCAAAACAAAAATGTGTACCCATCAGAAGGCACTTTCAACTCTGAATACAGAAGAAAAAATCAGAGTCAGGAGGCCAGCAGTGGGCTGCCAGATACTTCCTGACTCGGGGACCTGGCTTCTCATCAGTTCATAGGAAGTATCTCTGGAGCCATGTAAACTGCTCTTTAGTTCCAAAATAAGGTGTTTTCATTTGATGTTGTGGGCGTGTCATCTAGAACATTTGGCATTTTCTTCCAGGCCCCTATTTTGAAACCCTTTCATTAAAAAAAAAATGCTTTCCTTAAAAAATGTGAACGTTTAGGTGCAGTCATGGCTCATTCTCTCAGACTCTGTGCTAATTTAGAATTTATGATCATTTACCGAATGGATTTCTTTTAGCGAAGTTGCACGGGTCAGATGTGGTGTTAAAACCACCTGGGGGGGAGTGGGGTCAGGGTGGGGGGTGAGAATTTCAATTCTGCAAGGAAATGACAGTTTCAACCTCTGGCTCCAAAAGAAACCATACCATTCATGGAAGCAAGCCATGAAGTTTTTCCTAGGTGGAAAAGCACGGGTTGCCCTGATTTAGAAATTCGACTTGCATACCCTCACACATTGTAAATGAGAAGCCAAGAACACCCTGTCTTCTCCCTTTCTGAGGTGGATTTCTTTGGATAGGTTGGTCTGATGCCTGCTTATATGTGGATTTTACCTCAGTGTGCACACCACCCTCTTAGGCACCAACTTTGTAAGGGGCTGGGGGTGGAGGGAGGGAGAAACTCTATCACATTAAATGTATGCTCTAAGTCGAAGATGAATCCTCATTGTATGAATGGAGTGTTTTTATTTAATGTGTGCTTTGGAAGTGAGGATATAAGACACTCAACTTCCGTCCTCCGTTTCTACAAACTCACAGAGGACAGCACTTTACTGACTTTGAAAGACCCAAGTTGCATTTTAAACTGTTTTATAAGTCATAGATTGTATACATAGAGACCAACCGCCCCATTGTCTAATCAGCTTAGGTTGGGGGGAGTGGCCACTGGCCAAATCAGGTCCACCTCCTGATTTTGTAAATAAAGTTTTATTGGAACCCAGGCATGCTGATTTGTTTACGGACTGTCTGTGGCTCCTATCCCACTACAACAGCAGAACTGAGAAGTTGCAACAGAGGCCATATGGCTTGCAAAGCCTAAACTATTACTGTCTGGCTCTTTACAGAAAAAGCTAGCTGACCCTGGTCTAAGGTTATGCAAACTGCCCCCCACCTACCAGCCGTAGCCACAGATATGTTTAGATGGTGTTTTAAAAAGTAATGCAGCAAGCAGGCATACAAGCAGCACGGCCCTGCTGTTGGCCCCGGGCCTCCTTCCTGCATTCCGCTCACTGCCTGGCACCCGTAGGCACTAGATCCCACCCCTGATTAGCAGACTCAGGAAGGGGCTTGGCTTGGAAGTCTGGAGACCCGGCTTGCAGTCTTGCTCCACTTTGAGCTTACCCTGTGACCCTAATAAAGCTAATTCTATTCCCTGGCCTCAGTTTCCCCTTGTCTTACCTGGCTTCTAAGCAGCACTTTCGACTCTAACACACTCCCGCCTCGCTGCTCCCAGTGTGGTCCTCAGGCCAGCAGCAGGGACATCACCCACTACTTGTTAGAAATGCACAGTCTCAGGCCTCCGCCCAGACCAGAACCCACATTTTAACAAGCCCCCAGGTGATTCTCATAAACACTAGGTGTGGCAGCACTTCGCTAGAATATCACCTTCCTGATGTGATGTTAGCAGCGAAGTAAATTAGAGGCGGCTGGGGATTTCCATTCTGAGTTGTTTTTAGTCCTAGGGTGAGTTAGGCGAGACTTAAAATGTGTGGCCTTAATAAGCAACATTTCCCTAGGCACTTGCTTAAGACATTGTGGGACCCACTGTGAGTCTGAGTGTCAGCAGAACCGCTCACCACTCTTAAAACACACGGCACAAATGCAGGACAGGTGCCACCTGGCTGTGAAATGGTAGCTTGACTTTACCAGTAAAGAAAGAGTATCTGTATTCACAACTGTGTGTGTCACAACTGTGTGTGTGTGTGTGTGTGTGTGTGTGTGTGTAGCAAAATGCTGAAATGTCTCTCTCACTGGGGAGGTGCTATTCAGGCATTTGCCAGAAGGTCTCAAGGAATCAGAAATGAGGAATCAGATATGCAAAAATCAGGGGCGCCTGGGTGGCACAGCGGTTAGGCGTCTGCCTTCGGCTCAGGGCGTGATCCCGGCGTTATGGGATCGAGCCCCACATCAGGCTCCTCCGCTATGAGCCTGCTGCTTCCTCTCCCACTCCCCCTGCTTGTGTTCCCTCTCTCGCTGGCTGTCTCTATCTCTATCGAATAAATAAATAAATCTTTAAAAAAAAAAAAAAAGAAATGCAAAAATCAGAGCATGTTTGCTGCTGGACTTTAAGAATACACACAGAATTCTTAAAAATTGCTGTTTCCAAGAGTTGAGGAGATTGCATTTGAGTCATCTTCTTCCAGGGTCCACTGTCCAGTAACACAAACAACAACAATAACAGTAACAGCCAGTCCTTCCTGAGCGCCTACTATGTGCCAGAAGCTGTTCTCAATCTTTTAACATGCATAAACCCATTTAATCCTCAGAGCAGGCCGATAAAGTAAATACTATCACTATCCCCATTTGGAGATAATGGAGAAACCTAGGAACAAAGTGAAACAATTTATCTAAGGCGACAGGGCAGAGCTGGGATTAGAATGGAGGCCTCTAGCTGCACGCTGGCAGTGGCAATGTTATGCTGCCAGACGTGCTGAATCTTTGCTGGGTGACTGGAAAGGACGGGGCTGCCAGTAGCCTATTTGCAAGGAGCCCCGGGGGTATCTCGGGAAGGGCATAGGCTGGATTCTGCTTGCCTGCCTTCTTGTCCGAGTAGATAATCGTCTGCTATTTGTTACTCTCCTCTGATAGATGGAAAGTCCTTCACAGCAGGAGCCATGCCTCCTTTGTCCGCCATTGTGTTTCCAATGCCTTAGCACAGTGCTTGGGCCAGAGTGAGTGCTGAGTAAATGCCTGGTGAATGAATGAGGAATGAACTAGTGAGTGAGTGGCCTATTGCTTGGAGGACAAATCAGAGTCCGACATAGGTGAAGTTTGGTCAAGGGCTGAATCACTCAAACGGTTGAGACTCTGAACATCTGAAGGAATCACTGAGGGCTTCCTGGAAGAGGGAGTGCTTGTGCTGAGCCTGGAAGCAGAGTGGAGGAAGGTAGGAGCAAGTATTGAAAAAGCAGTGTTTGCAAGCTCTGGTCCAAGATGTCACAAACACCTGTCCTGTGGAGGGGGACCACACAGGCAATGTATTGAACAGACACCTTCCTGCTTGGCTTGGGGCTTTGGCTGGAGCACGTTCTTCTGTCCAGCTTTGGCACCAGATGGTCCCCTTGCATCGGCCAAGGATGCCCGCCTGTCTGCTCCTTCTCCCTCCTCTGCTTATCAGCTGAAGATGAACTCCGTAGAGCCCTCCTGTCAACTGAAGCACAAACCATTCCCTTGTAGGGCAAAGGCTTGTGATTCTTTGCAACAATATTTCATAATTTATATATTTGATTAAAAACCAGAACCTGTGCCAGCAGCCTGCATAATCTAACATATTGGGATCATTAGCTGCTTGTGTCACTCTTCTATTTTAAAACTTTCCATATTTGAACTCATGGAAGTACATCCTTCACATTTATTAAACTTTTCCCATAAAAACAGTTTAGTAAGGCTCCATCATCTTTCATAGAATTAAAAACAAAGGCCACAATAAAACGCTTCAGACATTTCCTTTAGGGAATACCATTTTATTTAGGCCTTTAAAAACATTTGTCTTGCCAGTAATTAAAAAAATATCAAGACAAATGGGATTTTTAGTGGCTCGATAATTAGTTCAAGATGAGCTTTGTGACTTGGCTTCTATCCTTGCTCTTCGGGGCAGGTCCTCCTAGGCCTCTCAGGAACCTGCGTTCCCCAGTCCTGGGACAATCTTAGTCCCTTCGGCTCCTTGGGTTGGTTCTCTTCCAACTTCTCAGATTGTTCCTTTTCTGTGCTTTGCTCCTGTTGTTTCATCCACCCTCCCTCTCTGTAGAGAACCAAGCCAGCTCTACTTTGCCCAGCAGGCTCCCCGCACCCTGCCCACCCAGCTCTAACAGGGCCTCTCACTCTTTTTTTTTTCCCCACTAGGGGCCTATTTCAGGGGATCTGCTTGTGGCCCCCTTTGTGAATCCCTTCTCCTCCACCTGCAGTTGCCAGGTTGGCACGCGATTGAGACTCTGCCAATCACAATACCCCAGTCCTCTGACACAGTGATTGGTCAAGGGATTGGCACGTGACCCACATTGGGCCAACCAGAATCCTTCTCAGAAAGCCCCAGAAAGAGACGGTCATTTGTCTTCGGGCTCACCAGCACCAAGGGCAAAAGTGACCCTCTGGCTGCTGCTGGTGGCCATGGCCGCTACTATCTAGATCAGCTTACCTGAGGATAAAGCCAACATGGAGGGACACAGAGGTGAGATGTGGAGAGAGGAATCAGATTCTTAACTACATAATTAGAATTACTAGATCCAGTTGTTCCTGAAGCTGGCTCTCCTCTTGAACTTTCTGACTAAAAAATAGATTCTAGAATGTAGATTCCCTCTCATTGTATTTGTTTGTTTAAACTGGTTTGAATTGGAGGTCCCTCACTTGCAACAACAGCGTCCCAGATAATATTTATTCTGTCCAAATGCTTTCTGTTATTCAAAAGCCGATGTTGTCCCAAACTGAGACCAAAGAACCACTTTATGCTGATGCTTGCAGTTTCTATTATAGAACAGAGGGAATCAGACCAAGAGATCATTTTGCTTCAAATTAGTGGAATCTGACTGAATGTAAATAGCAGTTGAGAAAAAAGGAGCCAACGCACTTCTTCCTTCAGCAGCTCACCTCCAATGTTGGCCATTGCACAGTCTTGTCTTTTATGTAACTTTCTGGTATTTGATCACAAACATTTGAAGCCAAAGTCTGATAACCCAGTGAGTCAAGCACTTATGTCACTATCTCTTGTGTCCCCATGGGACAGACTGGATTAAAAATCCAATGAACTGAGGAGTGTAATGGCTTCAGAAGTATATAATGCACCCAGATGTTTTGGGTGTCAGTCACATTGTTTTGGGCTAGAATCAACACGACCCCACTAATGAGAAACTATGTGATGAGGCAATATGTTCCACGAGAAGGAAATGTCTCACCCTGCACAAAGAATAATGAAACGTATTGTCTCATGTAACAGGAAGCCCAGGGGTGCGTTCACCGGCTGGATGACATAACCAAGTACCTAGGCTCTGTTTGACTCTCAGGTCCATCATCCTCAGCTTACTGGCTGGGTTAGCTTGTCTCCTCAAGGTTCTAAGATGGCACCAACCCAACTGCACCCCACTCAAGAAGAGGGACCTTCTTGAGAAATGGCTGACCCCAAAGCTGAGGTAAAGAAAATACAAGATGAGCTGTGAACTCCTGATTGTGCCAGAACGTTAAAACTGTGTGTGAAGAATGATGGTGACATATCAAAAGGACATAGCCAGTTTGAGGGAGTTTTCTTTGGGACAATTTGAACGTCCAAATAAATAACGATTATATTAGATTGAGTGATTGAGCGTCAAAATAAATAATGATAGTGTTAGCTTATAAGTGATTTAATAAAATGGAAATCTATATCTCCAAACTGATATAAATAAGGGGATAAATAAATAGAAGAGAGAGCTTTTCCTTATAGTAGAATGCTAATTAATAAACATAGAAGGATGACGCAATTAGAAAAATCAACATTTGGCAGCTGTCATAGTAATTCATTCAGTCAAGAAACATCAGTGGATACTTAGAGGCAGCGGGTGGCATGTTGATGAGGAACAGCATATTAACATAGTATCAAATACAAGCGTATCTCAATTTATTGCACTTTGCTTTATTGCATTTCACAGATATTATGTCTGTTCGTTTTTGTTTTTGTTTTTGTTTTTACAAATCGAAGGTTTGTGGCAACTCTCTACTGAGCAAATCCATCAGTGCCATTTTTTCCGACAGCGTTTGCTCACTTCATGTCTTTGTGTCACCTTTTGGTAATTTCCTTAATACTTCAAAATTTTTCATTATTTGTTACTGTCATCTGTGATCATTGATTATGACTTGCTGGAAGTTCAGATGATGGTTCTCATTTTATAGCAATAGAGTATTTTTAAATTAAGGTACATACATTGTTTTTTAGACATGATGCTATTGCGTACTTAATAGATGATGGTATAGTGCCAACATAATTTTTATATGGACTGGGAAGCCGACATGTTCATTTGCCTCACTTTATTGGTGATACTCACTTCGTTGCAGTCGTGTGGAACTGAACCCACGGTATCTCCAAGATAGGCCTGCACCTTCCCACAAGATCCTCATTTAATACAAAGAGGAAAAGAGGCACTTTACAAAGGAAAAACCTAGCTTAATCAAGTGCTGAAAATTAATATCAGCACCTAACAGCACAAATGCAAATCTCGTACCATCTGTTAGGGCACAATGAAAAGAAAACAACCTCCCTTTCGTGGCATTCCCACCAAGAATGCATAACCTGAATCTGATGATGAGAGAGTATCAGACAAACCCGATTTGATGGACATCCTACTCAGTAAGTGGCCTTCTTAGATGTCGAGGTCATAAATGTCAACGCAAGAGTGAGAAACACTTCCAGATTACAGAACACTAAAGACACAAGACGACTAAATGGAATGCATCATCCCCGACTGGATCTTTCTGTAGTAAAAGATATTATTGGTACAACTGGTGAATCTGAGGGTTCAATGGTAGAGTGTTAATTTCTGATTTTGATGGTTGTTTTGTGGTTATGTAGGAGAATGTTTTTGGTCATGGGAATTATACACTAAAATACTCAGGAGTGATGGGGCGTTGTTTCAGCCACACCCTCACACGGTTCAAGAGGAGAAGTTCTTTGTTCTCGTCTTGAAACCTTTTTTGTAAGTTTGAAATTATATCAAAAGAAAAAAGAAAGCAGGGCTATTTCTTCCAGAGCGTCTCTTTCCATTAAGGAAGGAAACTTTTCTTCTTCTTTTTTATTATGTTACGTTAGTCACTATACAGTACATCATTAGTTTTTGATGTAGTGTTCCATGATTCATTATTTGCATATAACACCTAATGCTCATTACAACACGTGCCCTCCTTAATACCCATCACCAGGCTACCCAACCCCCCCACCCCCCTACCCTCTAAAGCCCTCTCATTGTTTCCCAGAGTCCATAGTCTCTCGTGGTTTGTCTCCCCCTCTGATTCCCACCCCCTTCAGTTTTCCCTTCCCTCCCCTGTGGTCCTCTGTGCTATTCCTTATGTTTCACATCTGAGTGAAATCATATGATAATTGTCTTTCTCTGCTTGACTTATTTCACTTAGCATAATCCCCTCCAGTTCCATCCATGTCGATGCAAATGGTGGTTATTTATCCTTTCTGATGACTAATATTCCATTGTACATATAAACCACATCTTTATCCATTCATTTGTTGAAGGGCATCTTGGCTCCTTCCATAGTTTGGCTATTGTGGACATTGCTGCTATGAATATTGGGGACCCAGCAATTGCACTACTGGGTATTTACCCCAAAGATACGGATGTAGTGGAAGAAAACTTTTCTAAGCAGCTCCCCAGTGGAGAAGCCCATTGGCCAGGACCGAGTCACATACTGTTTCTTTTTGGAGCCCAGGGCCACTGACAACAGTGAGTCCTCCAAGAGCCCTAGGCTGTTTGTCCTTGCATTTAGTTGCTGGGTGCTATCATAAGGATTGGGGAACCAGAGATAGACTCTCCTCTTAAGAAGTTCATAAGAACTATGAATTAGTTCCACCAACTAGGAATTATAACCCAGTAGCGTCAGTCAATGATCACAGAGCGCCTCGGATATCTGAGAGCACAGATGAACCTAAAACACCCCAGAGGGGAGGGTGAGGCCAGGGAAGTCTTCCTAGAGAACGGGAGTAATGGGAATGGCGGCTGCTCTTTTTGCTGAATGGGGGATAAAATCAGGCACAAGGTAACACTGTAGGCTTTGAAAGCATACCACCTCCCGGTTCTGCTCTAGAATGCCACTCAGCTCTGGCGGTTCCACAGACGAGGCAGCAGTTGAGCTCAGTGTGGGGAACTCTGGGGAAAGGGAACAGCCTGGGCAATGGTGCAGAGGCAGGGAAAGCCTGGAGCATGTCTAGGGCCCGGCAAGCTGTTCACCTGACTTCTGAGTGGGGAGCAGGAAGCAAGGTGGTTCGGGGCCAGGAAAATTAAGCTTGATTGTAAGGCTAAAAAGTTTTGACTTTCTTCCGGGTGTGCCACAGGAAGCCCCTGACTGTTTTAGAAGAGGCTTGTGTTTCTGAGCAGTTCATGTGGGCAGCGCGTGGAGAAGGGTAAGTCCGTGGTAGGGAGACTCACTAGGAGACTGTTGTCAGTCTGGGCAGAAAATGTCCAAGGTGAAATATGGCCTCGGGGATGGAGGGAAGGCGATGACAGAGAGAAAAGACTGCGCTGAGTGACCCATCTGACAACAGGGGAGTTTCAGAGAGGATTTAGGTGTTCCAAGTGCAGGCATGGTGTGTCATTAGTAGACATGGGGATGACAGGAGCGTGTCTGGTGGGGTCTGTCAGGGGACATCACTCCTACGCACAGTGGTGTGGGCAAAAAAACCAGGACAAAATCAGTCAGGCATCATGCTGGGGTTTCAACAGAGGAGAGAGAATGTATCCAATAATCTCTCTGTCTAGTCATTACCACTGTTGCTTAAAACTCTCTGAAGGCTCCCCATTGCTCTTAGGACAGAGACTGTTTTTTTCTGTTGTCCACAAAATTGGTGCACCTCCTGCATCTCACACCATCCTCCCTCTCTGTAGGCACCACACTAGTTTTCTTTCAGTCCCATCCATGGGCCATGGTCACCACTGTATTTCCAACACTAGTAAATACGTATTGAATAAACTGATGTTACTTCAGCCACAGGACCTTTGCACATGCCATCTGCCCATCCATCCTTAAACACCTTCCTTTCCCTCTTTGGCTGCTCAGAGTTTATTCACCCTTTAAATCTCAGTTCAAGTGTCAGTTTTCCAGGAGCACCTCTCCTGACATCCCTGACTAGGTCCAATCTCTTTCATATGCTTTATAGAGGCATGTACCTCCCCTTTCTGTAATTTTACATTGACTTGTAGGAATATTTGCTAAGGCCCATCTCCCCCACAGACTGTAAAATCCAGGGGGTAGTGGGCACTGTTCTTTCTGTGAACACTCTATCTCCTGTACTCAGCATGGGTAATGGAACTCTGTAATGCCCAGTGGATATCTGCAGAATGAATTAGTGAGTAAGCGAATGAATGAGTGAATATTCCATTGGTGCCTCTGGGAAGGGATTGAGAAGCAGGTTATGTTTGAGAAGCACCTTATAGGATAGACAGAATTTCAACAGATAGTGTTGGTCTTCAAGAAACCAGCACAAATCTAGCAAAAGCACTGAAGAGGGCTTGATCAAAGGCAGTTGGTGAATGTCTAGGAGAAACAGGGAAATGGAAATCAAGAGAAACGAAGAGTTCCAAGACCAGAAAAACAATTAAGCCAGATTTTGGAAAGATCCAAATGTCGGGGAGGTCTTGGTTCTTAACTTGAGACACGGGGGAGCCATGTCTCAAGAAGATGACACCCCCAAAGCTTCTCCCTGGGGAGATGGACATAACAGGGAAGCAGGTAGCTGGAGACAGGAACTGGAAACAGAAAACCACCAGGCAATTGCAATACCTTTAGCCAAACGTGCGAAGTTGGGGTATTGTAGGTGAGAGATGAGCAGAGTGAAATTCGGGTGGGGAAATGAAAGAAACTTGGCAACAGATGGGAAGTTTAAGAATGAATGAAAGCCACAGGTGACTGGGCTGTGAGCTTGTAAGACTCATGTCTTTTTGTCTTTGGATCCCCCCATAGAAAAAGAGATTCCTTTTCTTAGAAGTCGTGGAAAGGAAACTAATCTGGGAGCTGCAAATGCTCAGAGAGGCCGTAAAAAGAGAGGAAATCTGGCCCAAAGACTTATTCTATTTGGCTCATTCAGTGTTCAGTTGGCAACATTTAAAAGCAGAGAGATTTCTCATAAACAGCCCATATTTCTTCAAGACTGCCCTCACTGGTCACCATGTCCCCCAGGGCACCCTTGGTTGAGCTCAGGTGGCCTTGTGTGGCTGCTCCCCAACACTCCCCCTGGCCTTACTCCCAGAGGAGTTCCCTCACTACCTGTGAGGGCAGCTGACCAGCTCCCAGACACCGCTCTTCACTGTAGCAGGAAACATGACGCGTTCCATCACAGATCTGGGGCTTCCGGGAATTGGGGTCAGGAGTTCTGCCCCGAGGACCTACACTCTCGAAATCTGATGAGACAAAGAGGCACGCTGGCACTTACGGCGCCTCCTGCCACCACTAGACGCTCAGGGTCACAGGGATCACCGGACACCACAAGGTCACTGCCACGGTGTAAATAACTACACCAGGGCGTATGTGGACTTGATCAAACTTTTATTGATACGTTTATCATGCCAAAAAAGTTTTTTAAAATTCAAATTCCATTTGAAAAGGAGGCCACAAATGATTGTTGGGGTCCCAGCCTGCTCCGGGACGAGGCCCCACGTTCATGAGAAAGCACGCACATGCTACAGCTACGTGATCTGATCACCGAGAACCATGGTCTGGGAAACTCCTGGCGATCCCTTGCAGGATGCCAGCTGTGTCTTTAGTTGGTAGCTGGGAAACAACAACAAAATAACTCCATTCTAAGACTTCTCAGAACATCGCTGGCTTTGAAACTATTGACCCTCAAGGATCTACCACCACCCAACCTAGAATATATGTATGTATGTGTGTGTATATATATATATTCCCACTAAAAAAATCACTGTTTTTGTTGCTTGCTGCTGGCACATCAGACCCTTAGTATGGCCTCAGCACTCCTGGCCTTCCTTCTTGGTGGGACCCCATGGATTCCGGCTGTGGATGGGTGGCCCTTCAGGAGCGCTTGGACTTGCTGCAAGTCGGGCACAGAAGCTGCCCCTTGGTGACGATGTACGCCCGGCCACTCAGCTGCTGCTCACAGCCCTCACAGACAAAGTGCTTTCGGTGCCAGGCCAGGTCTTCCACACGCTGGTAGTCCTCCGAGAATATGATCTGGGGAGGGGAGCAGAGGAAATGTACGACTCAGGTTCTGTCCCTAGTAGAGACAGTGAGTGGAGGACGAGTTATAGATGGTGGTTCGTCTTCCCCATTCTCCTCTTGACCTTTAAATGCGTCCCTGGAGGATTCTGACCTAAATCTCAGGCAGTAAGTACAATATCTGGCACAGGTCATGACTGCATCTTAGCTTCTTAGATGGAAAAAAAAAATTCTCTGCCACAGACAAGTTTTACTCTTTGGCCCAAATCCAAAGCCCAGGTGTGTTCTGAGATGGGATCACATACCCCATTGAAGACAGCCCAACGATAGCTAAGGGCCAATGGCCAGTCTTCAACAGCAAGGTCACACAGGGTCACGTGGGCTTGGAATAAAGTAACACTTTGGAATGTGTATATATACACTGAGGAGTCCCTGAGGAGAGCAGAAAAGCAGACTTATTAAATGTATTTTATGATTTGGGGGGTCAAACAGGAATCAGGGAACCAGCTGCATGACGTTGGGCAAATCACTTCATCTTTCTGTGCCTCAGTTTCCATATCTGTGGAATGGGGACATAAAAACTACCCATCCCACGGGGTTTTACGAGTGCTCTGTGTGTTACTACATATGCAGTACTTGGCATAGTGGCTGAGACATAGCCGATGCGATGTGATTGTCACTGACCTCTCTGAGCTGTTCTCGTCTCAAATGTAAAATGGAGATAATGACAGTCTCTCCCTAAGGGACCGTGGTGAGGTGTAAATGGCACATCACATGTAAAGTATGGAGCAAAGGGCTGACCCACTGTAAGCCCTTAATATTGGGTGGAGTGTTGCGACTCTAAATATACTGTTGTCCTCACAAAAATGAAGTTGTGGGAGAGGGGTGCCTGGGTGGCTCAGTCGGTCCAGCCTCTGACTTCAGCTCGGTCATGATCTCAGGGTCCTGGGATCGAGCCCCAGTCATCAGGCTCTGTGCTCAGCGGGGAGTCTGCTGCTTCCTCTCCCTTTGCCCCTCCTCTGCTCATGTTCTCTTTCTCTCTCCAATAAAATTTAAAAATCGTAAAAAATAAGGTTGTGGGGCAGGCCTGCTGACAGTCCTTTTCCCTCTTAACCTCTCTTGATCACACAGTATTAGATAAGACAGTCGTAGGGTTTCAACTTCATATAGAGAGCAACACGAGGGGAGGTGGGAGGAGGGAGGAGGCAGCTACTGGCTCAGAAAGAAGACGTTTCTAACTGTCGTATGTGCCAACGATGAAGGGAGTGAGTTTCCTGTCGTCACAGGCATGCAGACAGTAGTTACCATGATCATAATTATCACTGTCACTGTTAATATACCTTAGAGTTCCTCTAGCCTGAACTCATATTGGAGAGTCCAAGCCCTTTCATGGCATCTCTATTGTAACGAACTATAGAAGTGATCCTGAAAGTACAGGCTGATGGCATCTCTACTGTATTAAGCTAATGTTGTAGTACTATATCATAGCATATTATATTACATTGTAAGACTGCTAGAAGCTCCTGTTTATTAATTACGTAGGCCCTGTGCCAAACGTTTTCATGCATTATTCCATTTTATCCTCATAGCAACCCCTTGGGATGGGCCTATTTTCCTCCCATTTTATGAGTGGTACACTGAGGCACGGGAGTCAGGTAACCACACCACTAACTGTGCAGAGCCAGGTCTGAATGTGGGCAGTCTGCTTTCTGGCACGCCTCCCCCCACCATCGTGTTCTTCCGAGTACTTACTAAGTGCCGGGCATTGTGCCAAGGATCAGACCTGACAAGAACGATGTGTCCGACCCATCCCGAACAACCCCATGCGTGTGAACTAATTTCTGCCCCACTTTGCAAATGAGGAAACAGAGGCCAAGCGCAGGACGTGAGCTCTGAGCCTCAGTTTTCCTATCTGTGGATCACATTCTCAATGAAGCCACACTCACCCTGGCCTCTGGGTCCTCTCCCACAGTAGAGGGAGTACCCACCTCACCGCCCAGACCTCCCCCCACCCCCGGCTCTCACCTCATCGCAGCCAGAGCACCGGGGCCGCAGGCTCTCGCAGTAATGGCGGCCACACCAGGGTGCACCGTCCTTCCAGAAGTAGATGAGGTCCACCAGTGGCTCAGAGCACTTGACACACACAAAGCAGGTAGGGTGCCACTGCTTGCTGTAGCCTGCCCTGTCTGAGTAGACCACAGGGCTGTCAGCAGGCGCCGCTCCCTTGCAGAACTCACAGAACTAGAAGGGGAGGAGGACACCATGGATACGAGATGGTCAGAACATTTTGACACAGGTTCGAGTTTCCATGCATCTCTTTAATCCTGAGGGCCCTCCAGCAAGTTACTGTACCTCTCTGTTCCTCAGTTTTCTCATCTTCAAAGTGGGATAACAACATTGCCTACCTAGTAGGTTGTTGTGAGAACTGAATAAAGTAGTTGTTTAGGTCAGTGAGTCTCACACTTTTTATCCTCCAGGACCCTTTATATTCTTACAAATTATTAAGAACCACAAAGAGTTTTTGCTCATATGGGTAATAGCTGCTGAGATTTATCGTAAGAAAAATTAAAGCTGAATAAAAATTAAGTAATTATTTATGCATTTAAAAATAATAAATCAACATGTTAACATAAACATTCACAATTAAAAATAACTGTTTTCCCAAACAGAAAAATGTAGTGAGAAGAGAGGCACTGCTTTATATTGTTGCAAATCTCCCTACGGACTGGCTCACTAGAGGACTGTGGGATTCTCATAACTGCCAGAGCTCCTCATCGCTTGCATTATGTTGTTTTCTTTGAAGTATATGAAGGAAATCTGACCTCACACTGGTATGAAGTCGGTTAAAGGAAGGGAGAAGTATTTTAACAGCCTTTTCAGATAACTCTGGAGCTTCTTCCTTACTCTAAATCAAAACTGGGCAAGTGATAGTTTCTCAAAAGTCAATGTGGAGTCTGAACCGTATCAATCAACCTTTCATCCTGGTTACAGTAAAACCCACCGGATCATCTTGCACTTTGAATGGATCTTTTATCCACATATAATTATTTTTAATGAACTTTAAGTTTTAGAAGAGTTCTAGATTTACAGAAAAATAGTGAAGATAGTACAGAGAGTTCTCATATACCCCATACCTAATTTCCTTTGTTCTTAATGTCTTAGAGTAATAATGATATATTTGTCACAATTAACCAATATTGATATGTTATTCACTAAAGTACCAACTTTATTTAGATGTTCTTAGATTTTACCTAATGTCCTTTTTCTATTCTAGGATACATTACATTTAGTCCTCATATCTCCTTAGGCTCCTCTTGGCTGTGACTTCTCAGTCTCCCCTCATCTTTTTTATGGTTGTTTTGTTTTGGGTTTTTGTTTTTTTGAGAGAGAGAGAGAGAGAGTGCGTATGAGTGTGGGGGTGGGGAGCAGAGGGAGACGGAGAGAGGGAATCCCAAGCAGGCTCCGTGCTGATGTGGGACTTGATCTCACGACCCTGAGATCATGACCTGAGCCGAAACCAAGAGTCAGACACTCAACAAAATGAGCTACCCAGGCGCCCCTAGACTGCCCTTGGTTTTGATGACCTTGACAGTTGGCAGAAGCACTGGTCAGGTGTTTTGTAGAGTGTCCCCAATTGGGATCTGATGTTACTGTCATGATTACATCAGGAGGAAAACCACAGAGGTTAATTGCCATTCTCATGACATTGTATCCAGAGTACATACTTAATCCATCAAATCTTTTGAATCATTTTGGAGTTATGTCCTGCTCCTCAAAACTCTGGTGATGCTGACGCTTGGTGGCTCTAACATTTCCTTAAGACACATCTACGTCCAGCACTACGCTCAGGACTGTGCACGCCTTACTAATACCCCTTACAGAAACCCTGGAGAATTACTTCCCCTTCTAATTTAGCTCCCTTTTAAGGAAATCATTATTTCCCTCCAGACATGGCAAAACTGAGGTTCAGAGAGAGTCAGTGGTTGCTCAGTAATGTACAGCTGATAGGAGGCAAAGCTGGGATTTGAACACGGGCCAAGCCTGCCCCGGAAGCCAAGGTTCTTTCTACTCCACTGCGTGTAGGCGTCAGCAGACTGTAGCCACAGCCAAACCGGGCTGCTGCATATACTTGTAAGACCCACCAGCTAAGAATGGATTTTATGTTTGAACTCCAATTCAGTGAAATGTTTTTGCCCAAAAAAGAATTCCATTTTTTCTCATTAGTGGACCTGTATTATGGACTGAATTATGTCCCCCCACCCCCAAATTCCTGTGTTCAAGTCCTAACTTCCAATGTGACTGTATTTGGCCATAGGGCCTTTTAGAAGGTTATTAAGGTTAAATGAGGTCATAAGGGTGGGGCCCTAGTCAGACAGGACTGGTGTCCTTGTGAGAGAGCAATCACCTTCTCGCCCACCCTGCGTGCGCACAGTGGAAAGGTAGTGTGAAGACATAGTGGGAAGGTAGCTACGTACAAGCCAGGAGGGAAGGCCTCATCAGAAACCTATAGCACCTGGGGCGCCTGGGTGGCTCAGCCCTTAAGTGTCTGCTTTCGGCTCAGGTCATGATCCCAGGGTCCTGGGATCGAGCCCCGCAGCGTGCTCCCTGCTCGGCGGGAAGCCTGCTTCTCCCTCTCACACTACCCTGCTGGCGTTCCCTCTCCCGCTGTCTCTGTCAAATAAATAAGTAAGATCTTAAAAAAAAAACAAAAAAAAAAAACAAAAAAAAAAACCCAAAAAAACAACCTATAGCACCTGCACTTTGATCTTGGACTTGTAGCCTCCAGAATGAGGAGAAAATAAATTTCTGTTATTTAAGCCACCCAGTCTGTGGCATTCTGTTATGACAGCCTGAGCTGACCAATATAACCCGTATTACAAAAACCTATGCTTAATGCTTTTATCCTATGCTTAATTCTATTTTGAATTTCAGAAGTAGAAAACTTGGTGGAAATTTGTTTTCTCTCTTGTTACATAAAGTACCTACATGATATCATCTGTTTTAGCTCTTGGCCTACAACACCTGAAATATTTGCTACCTGGCCCTCCACAGAAACTGTTTGCAGAGCCTGGCTTTAGATGAGAACTTGATCTGACGAAGCACCAATTATAGGTCAGCCCAAACAGAAATACTATTTTGCCATGCAAAGACAAGTAGGCATATGTTAAGAGCCTAAACACTTGGTATCCTTAAGTTATAGACTTGAATTACATACTTAATATATATTTTTGCATATGAAGATGAAATAAAGGTTATGATGACGAAAAGTAGGGAAAGAAAACCAAACGACGAGGAACGCCCATGTACTAATAGGGGTCCCCAAGCACCGTAGTTGTTGAATGAATGGCTAGATAAAAAATGTGCTTGCTAATTGATTTGGACAGCCTGACGATGGTCCTTAGAATGTGCTGGACTTGTTTCAGTTATGCCCCCGAGAATGAACAGGGTGAGTCCTTTACCACAATGAAAACCCTGTTCCCCTGCACATGACTGAGTCCCAGCTCCCATGGAGCTCATCAGAGGGTCTAAACCAAAAACAAGTGATGAATCATCATTCACTTATTTTCACCCTCCCTTCGGCACAGCTGGGAAGTGTAAACTCTTTGGCAAGCGCTGTATGAGTACCAAGTGAGTTTTCTGTCTGGCTGGCTTTCTGTAGTTCACGGGATGAAATTTCCAGCCCTTTACCTCCCGCACAGAAGGGACTTAGTGTCAATCCACCACCCAGTTGGGTATCACTGGGATACACCAGTGGGGCTCCCAACTCCAGATTTCCCAGATGTTGCTTAACATGGAAGCAGGGAAAGGGATGAAAGCGCACCCGGGTGCGTCGGGGGCATCGGAAGGCGGCCACAACCCACAGAAGGAGACAGAGCGATGGGAGGTCACAGAGGCAGTTTGGGGGGCCGTGAGCCCAGGTTATGGTTGTGACTTCTGGAGGTAATGAGGAGCCATTACTGGTTCTTGAGGCTGGGGGCACTGTTTGGTTCACACTGTAGCGCGATAATTCTCGTGGCAACAGCAGTGTGGAGGGGGAAGGAAGAGAAATCCGTAATCGCAGAGATTCGTCCCCAGCATGTCCGAAAGTGCTGTCTCAAGGGCCTCCCTCAGTGAGGAGTATCCCTTCCCTCATTGTTCCCCCAGCATCCCTGGCTCATGGCCTCATTACTACCAGTAGCCTGCCCTTTTCAAAGCAAACAGTGTCACTGCCATTTTATGAAAACAAGATGTCTGGGTAATGAGCCCTGTCAGCATGTGTCAGGAACCAATTTCCTTCTCTGGACTCTGAGTTATTTTCTGTGCTCCTTTCCCTGTCATCTCAAAGGATAGTAGACTTGACAGTGTCCTGGTTCTGTCAGCCTGGTGGTCCTTCAGACATGAGGGGCAGGCTGGCAACCAAGAGTCAGAATGCCTAGCCTTTTTGGCTCCTATGATCCTGACCCTGCCTTTCTCTGCACAAACTTATTCTCCTACGACCTTGGTACTGAAATTGACAAATTGTAAACTGCAGTGGACGGTTGAGAGTGGGGCTAGCTGTGTGACTCTGGGCATGTTACCCAACCTCTCTATGCCTTAGTTTTTTTCACCCATCAAGTGAGGACACTAATAATATTAACATCATATAGTTGTTCTTTGGATTAAATGAGATAATTGAGTTAAAATCTCCTGTTATCCCTTCCCCAGTCCTCTTTATAGATGAGAGACCTGTGGCACAGAGGGGTTAAATCACTTTCCCAAGATGACAAAGACATGTTGAAGACAGGATGTGCTTTTGGTTCGGAGGCCTGGGGTTGCTTTCCATAACTCCAAGATCACTTAGGTCTACAGGAGGTCATTCCTCCTATCAGTGAGCTTTGTTTTCCCCATCTCCATTTTTCCCATCTGTGCATGGCCAGAGGATAGAGTTATGTGAATTGCATTGTCAGTCGCTACCCCAGACTCAACTACGGTCAGTCCCTTCTCCCAAACCACCCCCTATAAGACAGTGGTTCTCAGACCTGAGTCCACCCCAGCATGCCGTAAAGGGCTCGTTAAAGCAGACCATTGTGCGGAACCCCAGAGTGTCTGATTCGGACAGGTCTGGGAGGAGCACAGGAATCCGCAAGCTCCCGGGGATGCTGGTGTGGTCAGAGGACTCAGTTTGAGAACCACTACCATAGAGTGTTTAAAGATGAACTTAAAAATAAGCTCAGCAAACATGATACCACCAATTCTGTTCGGTTACAGCAAAAGCCAATTTGAATTCCTGAGATGCTTAAATTCTAGACAATTTTTAAGAAAGCCCACTGTGGTCATTCTCAGGCTACTTTCCCTGTGAAGAAGATAGTGTGGCCAAGTAAAAGTCCCTTGGGACTATGTTAAAAGGCATAGAGAAGAACATTTATCATTAGCATATCAGTTGGTTCTTATTCATACTCTCAACCATCTAAAATCAGAGCTTGCCCTTGAGAATCTGTCTAACATTTGCCAGATAGCTTAGTTTGCAGACTATTTCCCCCTGGGGGCAGGAGGTGTGGCACAAAAAAGGTGAAGTTTCTCCTTGTGCCACTGAAGTTTGGCCCTGGCCCTGTTCAAATAGAGATTCTGAATGAAAAGGGTCTAAATGAAAGGGTTTGAAAATTCTGTACTTTGGGCCTTTTGTGATGTGTAAAAACACCTGTTTGGAGAAAGCTGAGAAACATTTTAGATTTCGGTGCCTTGGGAGGTAAGACCCCGTAGGGAAATGATGTTGGCAAATTCTTGGACACACCTCCAACCAATGTATCTAAGTCCCTTCCTTTGATTGTGGCCCCTCCTTAATGACTTGCTTCTATTGAATAGAATATAGTGTGAGGGATGTTACGGATTCCTGAGGTTGGTCTTAAAGACAACACAGTCTCTTCCACTGGGGTCTCTCTCTATACACACACCTCGGGAGCCCTGAGCAGGCAGGAAAGGAATCCCGAGACCTCTTTGCCTGGGCAACCCTGTGGAGAAACCACACAGAGAGAGGGGAAGAGGCCCAAGGAGCCCCTCCCTGGCTGGTCCAGCCCAGCTATTTGTGTCTTCCTAACCTAAGCCACAGACCAGTGAGACAACGAGCTTCACAAGCCTCCAGCTCCCAGCCTGCAAGCTGCTCCAAATGATACCACATGGACAGAGATGACCTATCCCCACTGAACCCGGCCCAGATTGCTGATCTGTGAGCAGGACAGATGTTATTTTTTTTAAGCCTCTATACCTTGGGGTGGTTTGATATGTAGCATTAGGTGAGAAGAACAACCAATGTGGGCACACAGAATTATTAAGACTTCTGAAATGGGAGTAACCGAGACACAAAGTGTTTTAGGCAAGCAACAGTAGATTAGGGATAGTGGCCAAGGGTTACGTGGCCAAAGAATGATCTCTAAGGACGGAGCTGTGTTGGCCTTCAGAGAATGATCAACAGATATGGAGAACCCTCTGAACCAGCAATAATCTCTCTCTTAGGGTTGCCAGAAGTTCTGTCCCAATCATTCCGTTCTTTTCTGGAAGGCTCTTATCCAAAGGCCTACTCAGTCTAAACCCAGAGTGCCTTGTGAAAATCTCACTATTACAATATAGTAAATATTAACACAAGGGCCTTGAATTCAGGCGTTGGGTTCTTTCCAACACAAATACTCAACAATTTATTTATAAACAGCATCTCCCCATTTCCTCTTATGGTGATTATTCACCATCTTTGCTTAGCAGCCTCATGTATCGCAGAGTTTTTTTTTTTTTTTTTTTTTCATATTTTCTTTCCTTTTTTGGCCCAGTGTCATTTCTGGCATCTTTAGACTCTGCCTTCTATTCCTCCCCACACTGTCATCCTTCTGAGACTTGCCGTACAGACTGGGCAGGCTGGATGCAGTGGTTAGGGTGACGGGCTTTGGAATGAGATCACTGCCATTGCTTCATCACCGGTGAGCCCTCAGACAAGTCACCCACCTCTTTGAGCCTCAGTTTCCTCATTAGTAACATATGGCAGGCCCTGATTCATGGGAGATGCTTTACATATGGTGGTCACCGTTGTTAGTCAACCATTTCACCTCACGCTTCTTCTTGGGGCAGATAACTGAATATGGGGCTCTCTGCCGAGCTAGGTATTATGTTAGGCATTTCTAACTGACTCTCCCTTACCGCTTATCTGCTAAAGGGGGAACATGGAGCCAGGAAGGCCCTCGGAAGAGAGGCAGTCAGCCTGGGGTGTTCTCAAATCCAGCTCTGACTAGTGTGTAGGCAAGGACTGCTTCCCATCAAAGGAAAAAGACTGACATGGGATCATCTCTGTTGTAATGGCCATGCTTGGTGCCTGCAACTGCATGGGGGCTGTGGAAATAGAAGGTTCCATTCACTGGAGTCTTGGTGGGGTTTGGGGTAAGGTAGGCCTTAGTTTAGTTCTAGCTTAACTATTCATAAGCTAGATGACTAGAAAAAGGGGAAATTATATTTTGTAGGAGAATTCTTAGAATTCAGTAAAAACTATGTGAAGCCATTGGCATAGTGCTGGGCACAATCTAGACAGTTAAGGGATGGCAGCAGACATCGTCATCATCATCCTATTAACCTATAATAGCAAAATGAAGTTGGATAAAACCAAACTAATTCATAAAAAGCTAATAACCATCTTTTACAGTGGTTCTAGTTCTGGGGTGAGCAAACTACATCTGTGGGCCAAATCCAGCCCACCACTTGTTTTTACAAATAAAGTTTTACTGGCACACAGCCATAGTCATCTGTTTAGATCCCGTCTGTGGCTGCGTTAGGGCTACAAGGCCAGAGTGAGTGGCTGCGACAGAGACTGTATGGCTTGCAAAGCCTAAAATATTCACCATCTGCCTTTTACAGGAAAAATTTGCCAGCTCCTGTTTTAGTCAATGGAATATGACGCAGCCCACTCCAGAAAAAAAAAAAAAAAAAGATGCTTGTGAAGCTTATGTGGCAACATGGAAAAGTATTTATAGCATAAAAAGTGGGATAAAGGGAATTTTCTGTGGAAAAAAAAATCCCTTTAATGTCATTAAAATATCCCCATTGTAAAGGAGGGAGGCAGATGTTGAGAAGCTTGGTAACCATGGTGATTTTCTGGGCCTTTTGGCCTGGGTCCTCCAGCTCAGACAGAGCTCAGGATTCGGGGGTGGGGCGCTGGTTTCAAATTCCCAGAGAGGGGCTGGCAGGAAAGCCAGCCTGCCGAGCCCACAAGCCAAACATCTGCTGCACAAAGCTTTGGAAGTCCCTCGCCCACAAATATGTCCCTTGTTGGGGCAGGAGTCGGGCTGAGCAGCCAGCTGCTGTAAGTTTCCATCTGAGAGGCAGACCTTGATGGGAGGGGCGCTGCGGGGAAGGGGCTGGGTGGGGGGCACCCGGCAGGGATGATAAATACTAAAGGGTGGAGATTACACCCAGTGCTATGTTCTGGCTCTCTTTCCCCTTTCTTCAGTTACAAGTTTGGGGTGTAGGGAGAGGCGGAAATTCCACGCCCAGGAAATCCGTGTATTTCATTTCTGAGAAAATACCAAGTAAGCATTCTAAGGGCGGGGAAATGGTTTGGTGGGGCTGTTAACAATCAGAGCATTGAGGTCATTGCCCTCGCAGCCCAGGCGCTCATAGGTTCCATCCAGGTGGGAGAGGTGGGGAGCAGAGGGCCTGGAAAGTGGATACGGGGCTTTGCCATTCTGGAGTGAATATTCCAGGTTGCTGGCATTGGCAGGTCCCTGGCCATGGAGCCCTCTGAAGCCCTCCAAACCCATGGGTGGGATTGGGGTGTGGTGGGAAGGTCCTTCCATTGTTTTTGGCACGCAGACAAGAGGCCCCCAGATTCTTCACTGGACTGGGCTGTGGGTGACTCCAAACATTGCCGCTCATCTAGCAAACCCAAATACATGCACCTTTGTGGCATTGTCCCCACCAGCCCAGGGCCCCACCCCAGGGCTGCTCAGACCCCTCAGGACCGGTGACACACAAGGACCTGGGATGGAGTCTCAGCCCCACCTCTTATCAGCAAGCCTCTTATCCTCTCTCTGCATCAGGTTCCACATCTGTGAAATGGGTTAACAACCCCCTGACCTCTCCAGCTAGTTGTTAGGAGGGTTCGAAGACATGAATGAGTCTGCTGGGCAGTAACAGGCCCTCTCCCTCCTGCCCCCCCTTCCTTGCCAGCACATATACCTGGGGCAAGTAAAGAGAGGGAGGTGAAATATTTTGGGTTTTTAACTGGCATCACTGATTCAAAGGGCATGCTTTGGGAGTGACAGCAGCTGAGTTAGCCCCTGGGATTCTTCTCCTCATGAAGACAGATACCTGCGACAGCATTTCCCAGGTGTCCTGCCTCTCCTAACGTCAGTGTAATAATGACACTTTCAGAGGGCTGCTCAGAGGTAGGTAAGGGCAGCCACAGCTCTCGGATTCACTCTTCAGATATGCCTTGGATGATGTGAATTTGCCCCGTCCCTTCAGGGGGAGGCTGTGTGAGGGCCCGGAGCTAGAAAACTGGGGTGCATATCTATGAACCGGACTCAGATCTGAGTAACAGCTCAGCCCCAGCCACACAGGGGAGTTGGGCTCAGAGGGTACTGTTCCCACCAGCGGGCTGGCCTGGTCCACCCATTGTTATATGGCCTCACCCCTAACTCAGTCCCTGGGGGCATTTCCACATGGGCGATTTGGAAAAGGCTTCTGGCAACAGTGTTCCTCTGGTCTGGATAACCCTTTCCTCTGAGCACATTTTGGTGGAGGGGCTTGGTGAGGAGGACTCCACGGTCTGGCTCAGCCGTTGCCGGCTTCGGGCCCCTCCCAAGGTCTCTGAGGGAGGATATCACAGTAACAGGCTGACAGCAGCTTGACGGAGCCAAGCGAGCTCACTGGAGGACCGCCCTGCGGTGTAGGCCGATTGCAGCACAGAGGAAAGGGAGCTTGTGGCCTCAGGCTGCTGAGTAGTGTGGTTGCATGGGGGTATAAAGCAGTGTATAGAGCAGCTCTGTGTTTCCAGAACTCCCCATGGACCATTCAAGGAACGGGAGAGTGTTGTGCGGTGTCCTCAAAGCTGGACTCCCGAAGCCAGAGGCCAAATATGTCTAGAGAATGCCCGTATTGTTCTCTCTTCGATCCTCGCCATATGCCAGTTTAGTGACATACTTTTTCCCGAGCTTATATACTCCTTAGCAGTGGTTCTCAAAGGGTGGCCCCCAGACCAGCATCAGCATCAACCTGGGTGCTCAGTAGAAAACCTGGGTCTCTGGCCCCACCTGCCCCTCCTGAGCAGGGAGCTCTGGGGTGGGGCCCAGCCCTCTGGATTTTAACCAGCCTTCCAGGTGATTTTACTCTGAGAACCACTGCCAGCATCTACCATGGGCTCTCAGAAGTCCCATTACAAAGAAACCCAGGTAGTTTTGGTCACTCGAATGTCTCCTAAACTTACATGGCCATGTAATCCTTTATGGCCTAATATCCATTTAGCTTTCCAAGGAATAAGCTTTGGGCAACAAGAAAGATAGACTTGGGGTCTGATGGAGGTTGGTATAAATCCCACAGCTTTTCTTCAAGGCCTTTTCTTCAAGGCCTTTAAATCAGATACTCTAGTGCTTAGCGCTACCTTCCCCCATTGTAGCTGCTAACAATAGTAACCTGATCACTGGATGATAAACCAAGCTATGTCACCAATATAGTTCTAGGAAAATAGTTTTCGTGTGTCCTTCCTTTTGCCTCCATTTTTTCCCCCTAAATCGCCTCTTGGATTTGGGGTGTCAGCCTGAGTTCTACAATTTCCTCCCCATATCTGGGTTCTCAAATTGAACACCTTGACTACTTCTGGCAAAGTTCCCTGTCCTCATCGGGGAAGCAAAAATCAGGATTCCTGCCTGATGCTTGGCTCTGGTAAACTGTCCTATGCTGCCCATTATGAGAAACAGAAGGCACAGCACACAGGATGGCCAGCACCCATGTCCACTTAACTTGGCTACTCACTGGGGTAAGGCAGAGCAGTCCTGGGAGCACACCCACAGCTAAGTTTGGGGTTGCTGGGGACACACTATCTATGTTCTATGTCTATCTAGCTACCTTAATAAGATTTGCTCCCTGGCTTCAAGGAGATAAACAGGAAGTTATAAATGAGAGCACCCAGCCTTCTTCCTGGAACAGATCATGAGCAAGGTTTTATAACTCTGCATCATGTAGTAGGAAAAGTATCGGATCTGGGTTCTACTCCTTAGAAACTATGGGACCTTGGAAAAGTTACCTACCCTTCCTCTCTCAACCTCTGATTCCACACCTGTAAGATGGGGTTGGTGAAATTCACTCTACTAGGCACTTGTGTGATAAACAAAGATCCTGAAAGAGTGGGCAGTGTATCTGGCTAGCACAAAGCAGGTGCTTAATAAATGTGAACTTGGATCCCATCATCCTCCTGGGCAACATGGCCATCTAGATTGTCCCCATCGTTCAAGGCTCTATTTAGTTAGAACACTCACTTACTCATCCATTTGTTCATTCATTCATGGTTCACATATTTATTGAGCACCTACTATCTATATCAATGGCACCTGCTGAAGATACAGAGATGAAAAAGACAAGCCAGCAGCACCTAGAGGTGACACAAATACATGACATATAGACATGAATCCACTAATTACATAACTAGTTATCTAAGCAAGATTGGGGTTAGGGTAAGGAAGGAGAAGGCCATCTTCCCCAGCCGGCCCAGCCCAACCAATACGGGCTTCCTTCAAATTCCCTGTTTATTGTCTGATCTTGTTTATGTACTTCCAAACTGTCACAGCTACTTCCTAAAGTTGACAGTAGGCAGAGACCTGGGATCTCAGGGCACCTTTACCCCACCTCCATGCTGTACAAATATGTGGGGCTGAGTCAAGGATAAAATATGTTCTCAGATCAGCATCTCTCTCCTGGGCATGGCAATTGGGAACTGTCACAATGACTTGAAGAGATCGCCTTCCAACTTGGAATTAGGTAGTATTTATGCTTGAAGGACAGATGACTATGTGATAGAGGGCTGGCTGGAGAGGAGACTAGTTTATGAAACATGGTAACTGGATCTAAATTTTTTTTAAGTTGCTGGGACATATATTCTTCCTGAGAAATGGGTCTTTTCAACACCATTTCCGAATTTGTGGTAGGGAAAATAAGTTTTGTCCTTTTGTCTTCAAGTTCTCAGATTAGGGGCACCTGGGTGGCTCAGTGGGTTAAGTGTCTGACTGAGGTCGTGATCTCAGAGTCCTGGGATCGAGTCCCATGTCAGGTTCCCTACTCAGTAGGGAGTGTGCTTCTGTCTCTCCTTCTGTCCCGCCCCCTGCTTGTGCTCTCTCGCTCTCTCTCTCTCAAATAATAAATAAAATATTTCAAAAAAAAAGTTCTCAGATTAACAGTGTGTTCTCAGATTAATAGTTCACTGGATGGCAAACTCAGATGAATGTGCCAACACATGGGGGCTGGACATGTAGGACGTAGGTTTTAGATGACAAGTTTGAGTCACTGCAGGGAAGAAGGAGCCTGGCCCTCTCTGAACGCAGTGACACCATTATTGGGGCTTCCATTTCCCTGGGATGTCTGGCTCACACAGGTGACTGCCAGCCTGTTACCAGCAAGGCAGGTAATTTGCTTGAGGGCTCCCTGTATTTATCTCCAAATCTCAGATAGAGGCAGTTGAGACCAGTTGGCTGATAGGGGCAAAGGGAAAAGGTAGAAGGGGACCAGAGGCAGGAAACGGCAAACATCAGTCCTCAGTGGCACCTGCCTCAAGCTAGTCCTTTTACCACACTCTCTGGAACCCAGGCCTTTTGCACACACTCCCCTCTGTAAGGCAGCGTAGGCCTTCCCTGCCAAGCCTAAAGACTTGGATGCATCCTGGCTATTCTTCCCAGGCTGGTTAGGCCTCAGCTCCTCCTCTAAGCCGACCCTCACCCCAACCAAGGTTAGATGCCCTTTCTCTAAGCCATGACAGTTTGGTAGTCTGTGACCTCCTGTGGACAATGAGCCTCTCGAGCATGGTGATTGTGTGTTATTTTCTGCAGGACAGTGCCTGGCCCAGAGTAAATGAGCACCACATAGCTGCCGGCGGATGAACGCATGAATGAATGCATGAATGAGGGGAAAAGCCTGGAGCTGGGGCCCTGCCCGCTGGTTGGTGGTTTCAGCCACACCGGGAGGCAGGGGAGAGACTTACGTATTCTTTGGATGGGTCGCCGATGCTGCCGTTGGTGGTTGGGGCGGTGGTCTCCGTGCCCTCTGGCTTTTCCTGCTGCTTCCCCTCCTCCTTGGGCAAGCCCCCCTGCCCAGGGAGGGCCACCTCTCCCACGCCCAGCGCGTCGTTCTTGTACTGCTTGACAAATTCTTCCATCACTTTCACCTCGTTCTCCAGAAGTCCACGGCAGCGAGCGGGGTCCTGGTCGTAGATGGGGAGCTGGTGCATGAGCTGGCGGCGACGATAATAGGCGCCCTCGGTGCCTGTCACTGGCTGCTTCTCCTTCGGGATGAGCTCCATGTACTGTAGGCCCTAGTGGGGAGGAGATAGAGCAACCGTGATTTGCACACCCACACAGGATCTGGAACTGGTCAAGTTTCCAGCATCTTTGGGTTTTCTGCAGAACCTGAGGATGGTCAAGGCAGAAATGTCATGAATCTGGCAACACCCAAGAGAGGCCTAACTTTCACTCTGCCCCATGTTGTCACAGATTTCACATCCTGGATGAGAATGGGGTACTTTAAGTCAGTGTTCATTTTAGATTCATTGGCTCTCTGGCACATGTTTGGTCTCCTTCAGCACTGAACATTTTCACTTCATTTGCCTCTTGGCAACCCTCCTGATTAAAAAAAAAAAAAAAAGCCGATCTAGTTTAAAATTGCTTTTCTTAGAAAAGTATAATTAAATCATTATAGGCATAAGGTATTTTATGGTTTATTAATTTAAAAACAGGCAAAGACACCTTCTAATAGAATGAATTGACAAGGTCTCAAGGTAATAACATTTCCACATCAATATGACTGGTAACCATCTGAATATTAATATATCCATAGATAACTGTCCAATTTGGCTTTTTTTTTTTTTTTTAGTGAACAGAAATCTTATACTTGGGTGGGTGCCAGAAATAGGGAGATTCAGGGGAGATAAATGTCAATGTCAGACAGCATGAGAAAGTATGAAAGGCAAATTGTTTTCTTTGACAACTGTTCTCGGCTTCTGGGCCTGCCCCTGACTGTGACTCTGACATCCCTACCAGGTTGCCTGATTCCCACAGCCCAGGTGGCTGTTTCCATATTAACCCTCTTGGAACCTGCCTGCCCCATATCACATCACTTGGGGCTGGACTCATTTTGGAACTGAATTGTGTTAATCAACATGGAAACTTATACAGCAATTCATAATAACACCCCCGTCATTGCCTGATGTTAGGGAGTAGGGGTGAGGAACCCGAGGGAGGGGTATTTTGGTCCAGAGCCTGGTTTGCTGAGTTTCATAATAAATGAATTCTGGATGAGAGCAGTTTTGGAGAAGGGAGAGGCAGGTGACCCGCATTCCCATGGGACTCATGAAGCGAGTGGCGGCTGTGATGCCACCTAGGTGGCTCTCTCCTAGATCCTGGAGCACCTGGCTAAGCCGTCTTCTGACTCTGTGGGCTCATGGTACACCTGTTAATTTCCCTTCATCTGCACAGTCCCCAGCACTTTTCCAGGTGCTCTGCTGGTCAGGACAGGAAATTTGACCAGACAAGAACTGGCCTGGTGGTGGATGTGGTCTTGGGATGTCAGGAAATGTGGGGTTCTAGCTCCTGCCCTGTTGCTGTTCTCTGGGTAGCCTCAGTTTCATAATCTGCAAAGTCTGGGGTAGACTGCATGATCTTCAAGGGCCCTGACCCCTGTGAGAGTGTGTAGTGACCTCACGCAGTCCTTACCTCAACCAGGAGAGAGAAGCGGTGGCACGGACCTGACTCTACAGCTTAGGAAAGTGGCTCAAGGAGCCCATGGATTCTGGTTGGCCCAAGAGGCCAAGACCCCGACCCCCGCACATGGAAGAACAAGAAGCACCAGGGGGCCACACAGCTGACTGCGTGTCTGGCAAGGGCTGAGTCCTGACTCTGTCTGTAGAAGGCAGGGGGGATGTGGTTTTTCTCTGGGTCAGTATGAAGTTGCAGGGGGCTTTCAGCAGGAACATGCCAGGCAGGTAGGTGTGAAGAATCTAGTCTCACACTTTGGGGTACATAAGAATCACTGGATGGCCTTGTGAAAAAGCTTCCTGGGCGTACCCTCAACTCTGATTTAGGAATCTGTGAGGGGCCTAGAAGTGAGCACTTTTGCAGGTCTTCCTGGCTGAGTGTGAAGCAGAACATCTGAGGATCGGGGCCTCTCTGGGGACAGTGGGTGGTGGGACAGGATGTGACCATCAGAGGACAGGGAAAGCAGCAGACCAGCAGCCTACAGGCTGGGGCAGGGCACAGCGCCCTGGGGAGAAGGGGTAGGGACAGCTGTGGGGGGCAAATACCTACCCCAGCCATTCCGATTTTGTGTCTGGGGCCTGCCCTGCTCCCAGGATCTATGGAAGGATTTTGGAGAAATAGAAACAAGAGCATTGCTCACTGTGCCAGAATGGGCACCCAGACTCGGCCAACATCTCACTCATTCCGTGTTGAAGCAGTTCCAGTTGCATGGCTGATGGAGCTCATGGGAGCATAACCTCTTCTCCTAAGGGGGCCGCTGACTCCCAGGTTGAGTGGTTGAAGGCATGGTAAGAGGAGCTACCCCTTACATGGTGCTTCCTATGATCTGGGCATCCTTCTAGGTGCCTGACCCATGCTAACGCATTTAATTCTCACAGAACCCCTAGGAGGAAGGAGCTAATAATATTACCCCTCGAAACACCGAGGCACAGAGAAGGAACCTCTCACGACTCGTCTGTGGTAGGGACAGCTTGGTACTCAGCAGGTTGGGGCTCAGCCACGTGCCTACGACTTCTCCAGAAGGTGAAGGATTTGCCAAGAGAAAACAATGTCCCCCAGTCTCTAGGGGAGTCTCCTTTGGTCTCTCCGTCAGGGTGAGGAGGCTGTGTAAGCACTGCCTAGGGCCATGGTCCCCCAGTGTCTGGATGTGTCTGAGACTCCACCTTCAACAGCAGGCATCCCTCCCTGCTGAGCGTTACAAGGAACACTGCAGCAGAAATCCTGCAGCAGAGGCACTCTGCAGGTGCTGGCCACCTGCTTGTTGATCCCTGCATTCACTGTCCTTTCCTGGCTCTGTCCTGGCCACAGGTGTTTGTGGCCCGCAGAGCTAAAGGATTCCTGGCCAGGGCCCTGGAGACAGGGAGTGTTCCTTCCCCAGGAACCCAGTGTTCCCTTCGCAGCTCAAAGCCCCGGCCGGGTACCGCAGCACCCAGCTGCCACTGGCGGGTGTTCTGTGATGGCTGGCCTCGCCTGGCTGGCCGGAGCAGCGGATTCGCACACCTGCGACAGACTCTGTTCATTGACCCTGGGGAGGGTATCAGAGTCGGCCTCAACACGCCATTCAGACAACCACTGTCGGTTGGTGTGGGCTTGGGAAGGGGCTGATGGGGACAGGGGGCTGGGTCAGAGTCACCTGCCTGTGCCGCTCAGAGCTTGTAAGAGAATCTCTCAGGAATCTCTCCAGGAAGCTGATTAAGGTCATGTTCCCAAAACCTTTAGCAAGAGGTCTTTTCTCAGAGCAGCTGGAAAGGTTGGTTTAGGTTTCAGGTTTTTCACAAGGATCTTTCTGAGTCATTTGTGCTTTACTGTCTGGCTGGGACATCCTGGGTGAAGAGGTTCCCAGAATCGGGCTTTATCAGGAGAAGAATCAAAGGGCAGAGAGAAAAGTGGAAAAGAAAGGTGCTTTATGGGGCACCTGGGTGGCTCAGTTGTTAAGCGTCTGCCTTCGGCTCAGGTGATGACCCCAGGATCCTGGGATCGAGCCCTGCATCAGACTCCCTGCTCAGCGGGAAGCCTGCTTTTCCCTCTCCCACTCCCCCTGCTGGTGTTCCCTCTCTCGCTATGTCTCTCTCTGTCCAATAAATAAATAAAATCTTTAAAAACAAAAAATGAAAAGGTGCTTTATTCCCAGGGTTGGGCAGCAGAACACACATGGACTCTGGAATCAGAAGACCCGATCCCGCCTGTTCTTTCTCTTTCTCCAGCTGTCAGGCAAGGACAGACAACAGGCTTCATGGTACATGTCAATCCTAGTCAATAGTGGCTACTTGAAGTGCTGTGTCGAGGAGGATTCTGAGGCCCAATGAGGGCTCCATGGGAGACAGTGCCCTGACTGACCACCAACGTTTGCCAGGGGTATGGGAGTGGAGGATGAGGTAGGAGTGCCACACCTGCATAGGCTCCTCAAAAGCCTGTTTGCTCTCCCATAAAATGGGGTTATTATGCACATAGGGACTGGTGAGGAGTTGATGATATATCTTTATGTGTATATCTCTATCTATCTATCTATCTATCTATGCAGAATGCTCAATGGATGCTGGTTCCCTTCCTCTTTTCCTCCTGGCCTCCCCCCAAATCCTGGCTAGAGTTCAAAGATTTGCCTAAGTTCCCTCCCTATTCTTAGAAGTCTTCCCTTAAAAGGGCTAATCCAAGATACCTGCTTCTTTCTTCCTCTCCTCCTACCTGTTTGGTTCCTCTGGCCTGGCTTGGTAGGGAAGAGCCTAAGCTTTGGAGTCAGGGAGGCCTGCGTCCAAGGCCTGGCTCTGCCATTTAAGCCACCTATGGGCCAGTTGGCTAGTTGTGTCACTTCTCGGAGCCTCCCTCTGTGGATAAGCATAGTTATAGTACATCCCTAACGGTGTTGGAAAATTAGATGAGACCGTGTATGTACAGCCCTTAGCATACTGCTTGGCACACATAAGTGCTCAATAAATATTAGCCATCAGGTTTATTGTGACTAGTCCTTAAAAGCTTAAGAATTTCTCCGTTTTTCATTCTGGTTGGGAAGGATGGCAGCAAGATCCAGTCCCATTTCCAAAATATAATCAGTCCTGATCACTTGGTAATTAAAAAAAACGTCAGGAGGGTGAATAGGAAGGGAGAACTGTCCAATCTCAGAAAGGCAACTTGCTCAAGCAGGCCAGATGCGGGGCAGACAGAGGGCCCTTTATAGCGTGTGGTTTTATGAGCCAGCATTAATCACAGCCTGACGATGCCTTCCTCTGATTAGTCTGGGGCCAAAGTGTTTGGGGTTTTCACCAGCCAGTTCCTGACGCCCACAGCTAGCTCTTTTACGAGCTGCTTGCTTTAGTTTCCACTGACATCTTGGAGACCTGCTTGATGGCTTACCCAGACCTGGGCGCTGGAGGCAGACCCGCACTCAGAGCTGCCCGGCATGTCCCGGCACTGCTGTTGTTGGACGCCACCCTCTGTGGCCCGGATGTGCCCCTGCCTAGCCCCTCCAACTGGCAAAGGCCAATTAACCATGCTGTGTTTCCTTACATGTAAAATGATTCCTACTTCACAGGGTGGCTGAGCTCACAAACGCTGACATATTCTTTTAAAATATGTCTTCAGAAAGTATAGCTTTTTAAAAAGCATCTTGCCAATCTCCACTTGATCTAGAAGGGATTCCCCCCTCTTTCCCCCATTTAAGCTACAGCTTAGAACTGCACTGCTCAGACTCTCTATGGTGAAGGCTCAGGTTTTTTTGTTTGATTTTTCCACCTATTGCAGAATGATTTGTGGGCTCACTGCATGAGATGAGAATGTAGCTCATGCCACATGAGATTTCCACGTGAGTCTGACCACAGTGGAATTCTGTTCAGTGAGAGGAGGTCTCTGATCACATGCTTGATGTCAGTTGCTACTAAATTTCCCTGACATTTCTTCTCAATTTCTGTACCTCTCCTTGTGGGCCAATCCCAGGATTTTGTGGTGCAGTGTCAGTCCACAGACCACATGTGGCCAGGAGGGTGACGCAGCACAAATACTCATCAAACCTACTATGTGTTCTGCATGGTGCAAGGTGCTGGATAGGATGGTGCGCAGGACCGGCATGGTGTCTGCCCTTGATGATAACTAAGCAAAGACACACATCAGACAACTGCAGCTTGCAATCAAAGCTTCTAAAGAAGCATTGGCGAACTGAGAGAGAAAAAATGTAGCGGAAGGGTAGGTGGCATCTGCTGTAGATTGGGTGGTTCAAGAAGGCCTGCCTGGGACCTGACTGTCAGAAAGACCCAGCCACGCAAAGAGCAGGGAATGGACAGTTCACATAGAGGGAACAGTAAGCGCAAAGTCCCTTGAGAAGGGCAAAAGCCTAGAGTGTTCCGGAGCAGGAAAGAGGACGGTCAGGGCACTGTAAGGTAATGAGTGAGGGGTATAGCTGAAGCTGTGGGAGGAGCCTGTGGGGATATGAACATGTAGGATGCTGAAGCCTCTCCTTTTTTCCCCAGAAGAGATTTAATTAAAATGCCAGGCTTGCATCTCTAAAACTGTAGGACTTTTTCATCTCATTGATTTGTGGAATGCATCTAGGCCCTTGCTATTCCAGGTGTGGTCTGGGGGCCAGCAGGAGTGGCATCACCTGGGAGCGTGTCAGGAGTGTGGCGTCTCAGGCCCAGCCCCAAGCTTACTAGATGTACTTTGGCAAGCTGTGCAGAAGACGTACATGCTTGTTGAAATCTGAGGGGCACTGGTCTGGTCTGTTGGATCCTGAAGGTGGCTGCATGTGGGATGACCTGAGGGGTTAATTGCCCATGTCTGGTGATCCTGATCCTGCAACCTAGAGCTTCTGATTTACTGGTCTGGGCTGAGGCCTGTGCATGGGGACTTGTTAGGGGTCTTTGTCATGGTCAGCCAGGGTGTGACCTTGTCCTTCTCTGGGTGCCTCTTCCTCAGGGTTGTGTAAAGCTGGTTTGGTTCTCCCTTCCAAGCCCAAGAGGCCTCCACTGTTGGAGAGGAGAGAGGACTGTTTCTGTGCTCCTCCACGGGCCTGCAATGGGTATATCCCAGGCCACTCTGAGGGAAGACGAACATCTCACACATGAAGACAAGCACTCTGAGTTTAGAATGATAAACCATCCTTTGTCCAGAAGTGGGGAGCCCAAAGGGAACCATGGACGGCCCTGGACTAGAGCTGGAAGGGCCTTACAATTCAGAGACCCTTCTATCCATTTCATGGATGAGGAAAACCAAGGCCCAGAGAGTTTTCACTTCAAGATCAGATAGCGAGGCAGGAGCAGGTTTAGAACCAGAGCTATTCCTATCATTTCTATAATCTTGCCTTCTTCTTACCCTACCTTTGAAATTCAGGCATGACTAAGATTTACAAGGATAGGAAAACCACCACTTGGTTGGAGGAAGCTGCCTTACCAGTTTCTGGGTGACTCCAGGCGGGGCCCACTCATAGGTGATGGTGTCAAAGGTGGGATCTTTCCCAGTGGCAATGGGATTGGTCATGATCATCCGATTCCTCTTGTAAATCCGGATGCCGTCCCCGCCTTTCACCCGGGCCGTGAGGGTGGAATACTTGGAGTCCATCAGCAAGCGGCCAATTTTCCGATCGTCTTCCAGCTCATTGCTGAAGCAGTGGTCCTCGTGGCTGCATTTGCACGACTTGCATATTTTCCTGGGGTGGGAGGTGAATTGGGACACATGAGATCAACCTCCAGAGGAAAAGAGCAGAGTCTCCTGCTGGTAGCATCTGCCTTTTTTGAAAGCAAGTTCAAGGTTCAACTTTAGTAACTTGGAAGGGCTGGCAGCCGACAAGTGGTAACCTGAGATCAAAAGGCCTCTGGGATTGGGAACTGCATTTGGGAGACTATCAGTCTGTGGGGAATATGGGATGTGACTTTTGCTGGCAAAAAGAACAGCACATTTTTACTCACTTTGGGTATGACAGCAAAGCCTGGTTTATTCATTAGAGATGCTCGAAAGCAGGAGTCTTTATGACCTGTGGGGTAAACCTGGCCCACAACCTGCTTGTGTAAATAAAGTTTTATTGGAACCCAGCCATGCTCATTCATTTACATATTGTCTGTGGATGCATTTGGGCTACAATGGCAGACTTGAATAATTGCAACAGAGACCGTGTGGCCCACAGAGCTTAAGATATCCATGATCTGGTCCTTTATAAAAACGTTTGCTGACCTCTGCTCTAAGGAATTATTGAAATTGTCTCCCAAGATCCATGATCCTTGGAGCTTCAGCAACTTTCAACTCTTTAGCATTCATACTGAAGTTAGAATACAGCTGGAAATTTTCTTCAAGAAATGGGTGGATAGGACCCAGGGGGAAGGGAATGAGCTCAGAAAACCCCTTGGGCTGGAGAAATTGATGTTCACTGGCAAGGCTTTGTGGTGAGGCTCAGAGAAGGAAAAGCATCCTGGGGAAGTGTCAAATTCACTTGAAAGCCGTATGGTTCTCTCTGACAATTAAAAACTAAAGCAACTGGCTGCTTTGTGCCATGCTGTTCAGGTTTCAAAATCCACAGTGTTCCCAGTATAGGGGAAAACCGCTTCCCTCCCTTTCTGGCCTGACACCTGAGGTGTGCTCTATCTCCGTTGCTCTCACGCATGAGATTTAAGAACTTGTTAAGTAAAGTGAGCAACGTCAAGACCTGCAACAGGGATGAGGCAGGCCCAAGCAAGAGACGTGTCACTGCATAGCACAAGACCTCACAGCCAGGCATGCCCAAAGCAATCCTCCTTTTTTCCATCAGTCGTTCTTTTTTTTTCTTTTTTAAGATTTTTAAAATTTATTCATTTGACAGAGAGAGAGAGAGAGAGCGCGCGGCAGGCAGAGGCAGAGGGAGAAGCAGACTCCCGACTGAGCAGGGAGCCCGACTCGGGACTCAATCCCAGGATCCTGAGATCATGACCTGAGCTGAAGGCAGACACTTCACCAACTGAGCTACCCAGGCGCCCCTTCCATCAGTAGTTCTAAACTAAGGTCACACCCCCAGGAGGCATGTGGCAATGTCTGAAGACACTTTTGATTGTCACTGTCACAATGGGGTGCTACTGGCTTCTATAGCGTAGAGGCCAGGAAGGCTGCTAAACATCCCGTAATATAGAGGACAGCCCCCTCCACAACAAAGCATTGTGCTGTCCAAAATGTCAATAGTGCTGAGGTTGAGAAACCCTTGCCTAATATAAAAGGAGGGAGGCCCCAGTGCAACCTTCCAGGAGCCTATAGTTGGGGTGGGAGAGGGAGAGAAAATCCAACGGACACTGTAACAGAGAGTAAGGTTGGGCCCTGTGAGGACTGCACATGCTCGGGCGGGGCGGGGGTTCTGCTGGTCTGAACCAGGGCACGTGGAAAAAGGCTCAGGGTGATAAGTATGGGAGACAGTGGGTTACAGAAGGTTAAACACATTTCTCCAGTGCAAGGCTGATTCTTGTTTTTAATGCTCTGATATACAGCGTGACTTTAAGGCAGGGAGAACTCAGTGTTTCCAGTGTTATCTGAAGAGAAGCTTGCAGTCCAAGTTCACGTGCAATGGGCTACAATTTGAGAAATGGTAAAATCGATGACCTCAAGGATAATTCCAGTATTTCAATACAGAATATGACCCTGAAGATGATGCAGGGCAAAACAAGAAGTCTTTTCTTTTTGTTCTCATAAGAAGGGATTATTCATTTTACAGAATTGGGGCATTTTATTCATAATAAATATCCTCTTGCCTCTCCCTTTTACAAGCCAGGCACGAAGGAGACTATCTCTCTAAGGTAGGGGATAGCACAACCAGTTTACACATGGGGAGTGACAGCAGCAGAGGGGGAAGTGGAAGGCGGAAGAGGAAGGAAGTAAGGGAAAGCCTGGTGTCCCACGAGATCATCTGAGCCCCAATGCCTTCCATGTATGGAGCTGGGTGGGGAAGCCGCCATTTGCTTTTTTGGTTCTCAGGATGCTGTTAGAGATGTGGCAAATGCAAAACATTTTGAAATGGAAAATGTTGATGGATATGAGATGTTCTTTAAAATTGGGTCAATGTTCTTTTGCCCTTTATTCATACCATCATGTTGCCAGGCACTGTTGCTGGGATTCTACAGATGAGGAAGATAACCCCCTACCCCACTCTACTCTTTCCAGGCACCCAGACTGAAGGGGGCACAGACACACCCAGAAAGATCCTCAATCGTATTAAAATGGCTATTTCTGCAGTCTGTCCTGGGCTACCTACAATGCTGGAAAAGGCAAAGCCTTGAACTCTAATTCCAGCCTGAACGCTTGTCCAACACAGGCCCACGGTCAAGTTTCTTATCTGACAGTGAGAGAGTTGGTCTACATCAGGAGTTGGCAAACTACACTCCATTGGCCGAATCTGGTCCATCCCCTATTTTTGTACAGCTTTTGAAGTAAGAATAGTTTTTATGTTGCGACATGGTCGAAAAAAAAAATTCAGAAGAAGATTACTATCTTGTGACACAGGAAAATGATATGAAATTTGAATTTCAGTGTCCTGAAATAGAGACTTATGGGAACATAATCACATTCATTCATTTACATGTTGCTTAGGGATGCTTTCACCTACAAGGGCCAAGTTGACTAGTTGTGCTAGAGGCCATATGGCTTGTCACACCGAAAATGTTTACGAATAGGCTGTTTACAGAAAGTTAGCTGACCCTTGGTCTATTTGATGAGTTTTCAAGCTTTGCTGCACATCTAAATCACCTGGGGAGCTTGGTAAACTTGGAGATGCCCCCCCATGGCCCCAGCTAGTCAGGTTCCATGGGTCAGGAGTGGGATCTGGGCAGGGTACTTGTAATCCTGTTCAGAGGTGATTTAGATGCCCATCAAAGTGCCAGAGTCCCTAGTGGGTGCCTTTCAGGAATTTAAGCAGCTCTGGTTGACTTTCTCTAGATTGTCTCCTGAAAAGCACAGTGGGCAGAGTTACCAGTAAAGATTCACTGCCCCGGGGAGAAGAGGCAGAGTTAACACTGTAATTCCCGGTGTAGCCACCTACACCAGCATGGAGACAGGACCTCATCAGAGGGGGTGCCACGATGAGGACACGGGGAGAATCCAAAGAACGACCCCTGAAGAATGTAAAATTGGGTAATCTGAAGAGCCAGTGGTCTGTCTCCCATTTTTCATACTATGTCCCCTACTTCCCTCAAACTGGGGGTTTTCTCTACTCACTGAAGTCAGTGTGCATTTTAAAAAAATAAAGCTATTAGGATTATGATAATATTAAAAAAAAAAAAAAAGAATCCCTGCAAGGAAGAGACTTTCTGTCGGGCTCTGTCTGAAAAGCCTGGAGTCCTGGACATGTGTGTGCCCCTGCCCTGAAGGGCAGGTCAGCATCCTGAGGATGGCTCAGAAGGCCAGGGGACCCAGCATGTCCATCAGGGAAGCAGGAGGCTGCAGGCTGCTCGGGGAGCCTCCCCTTCTGTTTTCATGAAAGTCTGCTTTTGCCTTCACTCTGTACCCTTCTCTCCAAGTAATTCTACCATCTGCGCCACTAATACTAATTACCATTCTAATTCTGCTAACCATGTCAATCACTAATTTGATTATAGACAGCTTGCCCGAAACTGATTTTAAAGCCAAAAGTGGAGTCTAGAGCACATGGACTCCAATGTTCCCATTTTTCAGATGGGAAGGGTGAGGCTTACAGAAGGGAAGTGTTTGTTCAAGCTGAGTCAGCACGTGAATTTGTCCTGTGATTATTAGTCTAGAGACTTGCTCATTAAAGCAGGCTGGCTGTCACTTCGGTCATTCAAATATCTTTCAAACTACAGAAAGTTGTTTGAGAACTGGAGCATAAAAATTATTTCATGTGGTTTCACCCCTAAGGTTCTGGGACCTCCCTGCTCCAGTATGACATGAATTTAGGTCCCCATTAAAGTTATTCAAACCAAAGACAACACCTGACATTGGGGGCCAGAAGCTATAATCTGCATTTCTCAAGGATCAATTTACTTGACGTTCAAGTCCTTTGTAGAATGGTGGGGGAACGTAGGGATTAAAACAATGCCGACATTCCTGCTTATAGTCCCGAAGAACAAGGCCCAGAATTCCTCTCTTGCCATAAACAGCTAGAAAACCAGACAAAATATGTTGAATGAACCTTTTCAGATGTCAGGCAACAAGCAGTAAGGGACTGATCCTTAAGAGGGGAAAGCATTATCAAACTGAGTTGGTGGGAGCATTCAGCGAACCTTATCCCTACCCTAAGGATTCTAAAAGGAGCTATCCCAGCTGTCTTCGGAAAGCTGATGAGGAGTCAGCATTGTTCTGTGACACCCTGAGGGCAGATTCAGGACCAGGGGGTGAAAGGATAGGGAAGCTGACTCTCCTCAAGCCCAGAAAGGGCTCCAGTGGCCAGAGTAGATGTTCAGGGCATTCCCCCGATGGGGAGTGTGTTCGCTGTGGGAGGAATTTGTGCAGGTGATGGAGTGGGGTTTGGACGACCTTAAAGGTCCCTTGCATCCAGAAGACTATATGAGCTCCTGTGAGGTCCAGGGCTGTCAGGGAATGGAGTCAAGGAACAGTTTTGTGCTTCGAAGGCTTACGACCCACAGTACTGCCAAGTGTTTGAGAGCATGGGGGTAGGTTTCATGAAGACCCAAGTTTGAGTTCTGCCATGTACTGGACATCTCCCTGCTACCCACTCTGAGTTTCCTGACCTGAAAAATGGAGAAAATGCTACCTACTGCTCAGGGTTACTTCAACATTTAAATGTAAAAGACTTGGTTCAGCTCAGCAAATGTTTTTGCAATTGCCCTCTCACAATGGAAGTCAACAACTCTGAGATAAAAACCTCCAAATTTTCCTCCCCCATGGAGTGTCCAAGGAAACCCTCTGGCAGAGGAGACAAAAACTCCCTCTTTGTTATCGTGCCCTACAGAGATTAACCTCTCTCTCCCAGGGCTGCGGGGACAGTCACAAAGGCTGTGCCCTACACACCTCCAGTGGGCGCCCTCCATGTAGATGCTGATGGTGATAGCGCCCAGGAGCTTTGCAGTGGGGCAGCCCTACCTCCGGTTTTCAGAGTCCTCAATGAAAGACAAGAAAAACTCTGCAGATCCCAGTCCAGCTGGGTCTTATGGCCCTGCCTTGTGGGTATGAATGCACGACGGCCTGGTTTTTAAGTCCTGCGGACACAGTGACTTTTACTTCTGGCCCAGGGGCATCTGAGATTAAAACAGGGGCAATGACATAGTATGGGGAGATCAACCACATGCACCAAGCCCCAGGATAGAACAATCCAGAGAGGACCAGGCACGGACTAACAACTGCCCGTATCTTCCCAGTGCAGCCTTGGTGGGCTGAGTTTGGTGGCCTCCGCCTTGAAATGGTGTGTGAAGCACTAAACTCCTTCTCATCTTGGCTCCCAAGGGCTTCTCTGTCATTTCTGAATTAGGCCAAGCAGGAGTGCATTCACTCCGGAGCCAATCCTCCCCGAAACGCATGCATCTTAAGCAGTCCCAGCAGAGAAGAATGACCAGGGGTTCCCAGAAAGGACAGCCAAGAAATGAAGGCCGGCAGAGCCTCTCCTGACAAACTCCGTTACCTCCATGGATGTGGCTCAAAGCCTGAACACGTCCCCTTGCATTTCAAACAAGGCACACCTCTTGCTGACTGCTGCTGGCCCAGGGACATCTGGAAAAGGAGACAGAAAAGAGGGTGTTTTCCTTCTAAAAGTCTTGGACCGGGGATCGCTTGACCTCTAAAAGACTTGGCATGCCAGCAAAGGGATTGTGTGGGGTTCAAAGGGCTCGAGATGAATAAGCCATCAGTTACTGTTTACCAAGAATGGAGAAGACCAGCCAGGGAAGTGGCCATAGGGCAGGCAAGTGTGGAAGGGTGGGGCCCTTCCCAATAAAAATGGAACGAGGTGGGGGCTTTCGGTGCTGTTGCCAGCCAGCCACCAGGGCCCCGCTGGAAATCCCCTGCTAGTGAGGGATCATCTCCTCCTTCTTCCATATTCACCAGCTCCCCTGGTCCACTTGTCACTGGAATGGAATCTTCCAGCGAGTACCTCCTCTCCCTCCTTTGTGATTTATTGATAGGGTGTGATTAAACCAAAGCTACAGGCACAAACAAATGTTCATGCTGCCAAATGTTTATAGCTCAAAGCATAACTTAAATATTTTGCTAAAACACGGAAAATCAGGAGCATTTGAAATCTGGTGGTCCTTTGGAAGGAAAACAACACACAGGACAGGTTTTATTCTTTGTCACCAGCTGCTGCTGCTGCTGCTGCTGTGTTGAGACCCAACTGGCTCTCCAATGGGGTCTTCAAATCAGCAGCATCATGGGAAGCTTGCCAGAAACACAGCCCCTCAGCTCCCGCCCCAGCCCTTCTGATTCAGAATCTGCACTTTCACGAAATTCCAGGAGTTTTTTATTACATTAAAACCGGAGAAGCAGGGGGTTAGTGTGTGGATCTGCTGGCTGAGAAACATACCTACCCCTCCACTGGGGGTGGGGAGGACTTACTACAGTTATGCACGTGTATTATGGTTTTATCAAGAATAAGGCTTCATCAACTCATAAGATAAAGGGATAACCTCCTCACTCAACAGACTGTTGATTCATTTAACCATTTATTTAGCATATGTCAGGCACAGGGATACATCATAGGACTCGGGTGTACCCTAGAGGTACTCAGAGACCAGAGGGAGATGGAAAGACACATACTTATCACCTGCTTCTGGAAGGGATAAGTTTGAGGCAGAGGGAGCTACCTGTTATGTAGCAGAAAGGCATGGACTTTGGAACCTGGGAGACGTGGATTCCAAACCCAGCATCGTGACTCAAAACGCATACTGGCCTTGGACACACTGGGCTTCAGTTTCCCTACTTGTCAAATGGGTACAAAGGTAATATATATAAAGTGCCCGTTCACACTGGGTACTAAAATCTGGTAGTTGGTGTTATTTTGCACGCAGACTTTAGGTGCATAGAGGAAGGTGTGAATAGACCTGTATGGGAAGTCCAGGGAGGCTTCTTAGAGGAGGTGACTCTGGATGGGGGTTATGCAAAAAGAGCAGGCAGAAGAGGAGACGGGGGTTCCAAGATGGGAGAAAATGTGCAAGGGCAAAAAGACACGAGAGGACATGATGGGTGGGATGCTGCCATCTGAGCATTACTCCTTAGTCTCTTTGCTCTTAAGTGGGGGGAAAACAGGCAGTGGAACTTGGGAGACCGTCTGCATCGCTACGGTTAGGATCCGAAGAAGTACACGAGAAGACACACTTATTCTTCACCATATTTCTCTTCTGTACCTCAAATCTTCCCACAGTGACCCTCGCTCCCCATCTCTCACTTGACAGCTGCTGTTTGCACACGTGCTCGCGGACTGCGCTGTTCTGATACATGTTCACAACTCTGCAGAATAAGGGCCGTGCTGCACGCATTGGAAAGAGAGCATGTTCACATCTGCCTGGTCAGTGCTAGATTCTTGGTAACAAAGAAAAACACGAGGATGCTCACCATCAACTCATTGTCCGAAGCTGGGGAGCTTCCCGTCACAGGCAGAACTTTGTTCTCTAGAACCCTGGCATCCAGCACCGTGCAAACCTCCACCTCTACTGCTTCTGACTCTTGTCACCTTGGCTTCTACCAGTTGAAACACAGTGATCCTTTCACGCTTCATGTTTGAGTGATTCAGTGGTTATTTTGGAAGGTATACAACTTATGAATAAGGCTTCATTGTTGGATCATTTTAGAAAGACCCAGAGGCAGCAAAGCCTGGAAACTGAAGAGCTATGTGGAAGCATTTCATAAGTGGCAAAGCACCCTGCGTGCGAGCACTGCTGTTCTTCTAAAGAGTGGCTGATTTAACAGGCATCCTATAAGGGGATTAGTCCTGATGCTTGGCCCAAGAGTTGAGCTGCTGGCTCAGGGTTTGCTTAGAAATAGTGATGCGGGGGCGTCTGGGTGGCACAGCGGTTGAGCGTCTGCCTTCGGCTCAGGGCGTGATCCCAGCGTTATGGGATCGAGCCCCACATCAGGCTCCTCTGCTATGAGCCTGCTTCTTCCTCTCCCACTCCCCCTGCTTGTGTTCCCTCTCTCGCTGGCTGTCTCTATCTCTGTCAAATAAATAAAATCTTAAAAAAAAAAAAAAAAGAAATAGTGATGCGAGGCAGCAGCAAGCCACAGAGCATGGGCCTGCGGGGCAGGGGGCTGGCTCTGTGGTGCCAACTCTGACATTTATTAGCTGTGCAGCTTGAGGCAACTCATTTCCTCTCCCAGCCGAAGTTGCTTCTCTGTAAGATGAGAAAACTGGCCTGGATCGAGGTTGCTAGAATCCTGTTCCACAGAATCCTTGTTCAGTGAGATGTTGCAAAGGGGTTGTTGATGGCTGGGAGCGCGAAGGATTACATGATCAAGTAAAAATGGTGGACACTGGGTGTGTGCAACGGCTTTCACGGCCTCTGAGGTGCTAGCCCATGTGAAGAACAAGACAAGAGGTGGGGAACAGGCAGCTATTTCAAGTGAAGAGGTCCAGGCTTTGGGGTCACAAGGTCTGGATTTTAGTCTTAAATTTGTTCCTTTCTTCTGCGGGACTTGGGCAAGTGACTGGACTTGGCAGAGTCTCTGTTTCTCCCTCTGGTAGTGGAGATAATAGGAACCAACCTGCCTCATGGAGCTACTGTGAGGGTTAAATGGGTTGCTGCAGGGAAAGGGTTTGGCATGCACATATTATGCACTGAGTGTTTGTTCTCCTTGTCAGCACACCTCGTGTAAATGGTCTGAGAGACCCTGAATCAGATGTTCTAAAAAAAATTCCCTTTCCAGCTTCAGAATTCTAGGGAACTTTAGAGGAACTACTTTCTTTTTTTTTTTTTTTTAAATTATTTATTTATTTATTTGACAGAGAGAGACAGCCAGCGAGAGAGGGAACACAAGCAGGAGGAGTGGGAGAGGAAGAAGCAGGCTCCTACCGGAGGAGCCTGATGTGGGGCTCGATCCCATAGCGCCGGGATCACGCCCTGAGCCGAAGGCAGACACTTAACCGCTATGCCACCCAGGCGCCCCTAGAGGAACTACTTTCTAACTCCACACCTCATATACTTTCTTACTGTCTCCTTTGCTTCATATGTCTAAGTGTTGCCTCTCTGACTAAGTGCAGGAAGCAGAGAGTTGGCCTTAGTCTCCATCCTGCTAGTGGGACAATTTCCATGGCGACAGAAGTCCGTGGGAGAGAAAAATAAATGGCCTTGCAAGGAAGAAGCAGATTTGGGCCATCAGGCCACACTTGCTGCCAGTTTCCTGGCCGACTGCTTAACACAATAAATAGCCATTTGTCCCCTACATGTCATTCATCCAGGAACCAGACAGACCTGGCTATGTCGGACACAGAAAATGATGATCCTGTTTATTGAGAAGAGGAAAACATCAACCAGAAACAGTGTTTCAAACAAGATATTCTGGTTTATAAACAGTAGGTTTCTCTGATGTGGACTCTGTCTTGGATGAAAGATGGTGCAGTGGCGGCTCACAGTGGCTCACAGTAGCTGGAAACAGAAGAGCTTAAAAGGAGCCATCACTTTAAAAAAATGGGTTCCTGGAATGTAGCATCTATTCCATCTTTTTTCCTGAGGGGAGATAACATGTTTTGACAATTTTCTTTGGCTTGGGAAGAGTAGGATGTTGTGGAACTGGAATAGCATCAGGGACTTAAAAGGACTTAGGCCAGGAGCCCTGGGGACACAACGGCTGGAGAACAACAGGGCCTCCTCTCCACTTTGAGCATTTCCTTCAGGTGAACCCCCAGGGGAAGTCTTACAGGGGGAGAACAAGGTAGGACAGACATGAAGAAGGGAAAAGAAGAAATGCAATATGGAGTTTAGGAATGGACAGAGGACATGGGGTTAGACAACAGAAACTCCCCTCCCATATGTAACTCGGTTTCCTTCTCTCCAAACGGGTTTTCCCTGCCTGTTTTTGCCTCCACAGGGCTGTTGTGAGCATTAAATCAGATTAAAAGGTTGTTTGTAAAGTAAAATATTTACCATTATTAAAAAAAATTATCCAAAACTTGAGCATAAGGCAGAAAAGTGGGTGGCACGTCCTCTCAGTGTCATATGGTGGCAATAATCCCCTCAATGATTATCTAGACATATTTACTTTGCTGTACTCCCAGACTTGGTGAAGCTACATGTTAATTTGGAGATTTTTGTCTGGTAAAGATACAAATACAAGGAGTTTTTATCTTTTTGAAATAGATAACCTGGAAGGTTATGGTTTATTGTCGTGTTGGGCATTATATCTAGTTATGTACCTAACCCATCAATCTTGTCCTAACATTAAATTGCCTATAAATACCCAGCCCCTCAAATCCTTTTTGAACGGGTCTAAATATCTTATTGATTACTTCATCAACTAATGAGTTGAATAAAATCTTTGCTAAGTTTTATTTTATATTTGCACAGGAGTCGTGATTTTACGTTTTTGGAAATTCTATCTTCTCATCATCACATGACCTCCTAACCATCCCTGGGTTTGCTTTCTGAGCTAGGGTGTTCTGAATCTTAACACTAAATTCTATTCCAAGTCAATCACGCTGATTTGTCTTTTATAGGTAAACTCTATAGGCATATGTGTCATTAAAGATTATTAGCCACCATGCTTTGCTACTTGAAAACAAACCCTTTCCTCCCTACCAAGGAGAGACGTGGAGTAAGGGCAGTGAAGGGTGGGGTGAGGTGAACATGACAAGGTCCGGAAAAGAACTTCCATCATACACAGAAAACAACAATCCAGAAACTCCTCTCCTGCTATCACCAACTCCAAAATGTGAACAGCTTAACAATCCATGGAGTGATTTTACTTACTGAAGCATTCTTTTCCTGAACACTTGACAACCCTGTGGAGTGTAATAATTGTTCCTAATCAACAGAGGATGCATGACAGAGAGCAGAAGCAACTTGTCCATTCAGAATGGTCTAGACTGGAGATCCTATGGAAAAGGGGGGGGGTCTCCTCACTCTACCCTTATCTGTACTGGGCTTGAAGCAAAAATGTTATAGCTTTCTTAATGATTCCGACTGAGCTAACATTTATCGAGTACACCTTATGTGCCAGGCATCTGCCAAGCATCTCATAATATTTATGCTTGACGAGAGGTACTTTTTGTGACTTCGTTTTCAGATGAGGAAGCAGGCTCAGAGAGGTTAAGTCTCTTTTTCAGGATCCAATAGCTAGTGAGTGGTGGAGCCAGGAAGTGAAACCAGGCGGGTCTCACTTCAGAGCTGTGCTCTCCTCTAATCTGCTGTGGTACTTTCCACTAAGGGTACAGCACTTGACAGTTTACAAAGTGTATTTACATTCCTTATCTCACTTGGTTTTCCCAACAACCTTAGGATGTAGACACTTTGCATTTGGCTCATGAAAAAAAAATGCTCATAGAACTGATGGGATTTGCTGCTGCTCAGGACATAATTCACACTCATGTCTTTGGAATCCAGATCCTATGATTTCCTACCACACTGGGAGTCTGCAGACCTCAGACAGCCTCCTACGAGTCTAGCCTTGACTCTGGGCATCAGGCCAGTTGGATCCAAACAGACGGGACAGTGTGTCTGTAGGAGTGGGAGGTCCCGGGTTAGGGCTGGGGGCAGCAGGACAAGGCCATGATCACCTTGGTCCCAAGATTTCTACCATCCAACCCAGTTCTGCTAAATAAACTAAAGTACAGATGTTCAAGGCAATGGACAGGTCTCAGAGGCAGCTGGAGAGGCAGTGGCCAGAGGAGAACATGAATCAGAACCACAGGCAATGCCTATGGCAGAAAAGCACCAAGGCACTGGCTTCCCCCCTGGAAGCCCAAATGAAACACAAGAGGTCATGTGTGCTTAGTACCAGACCAGGGAGCTGGAGCTCATGCTCCAACCCCAGGCCTGCAGATGACTGGACAGACAGTGGCTTGGGGTCAGCATGCTGAAAACTGTCTTCTAGAAACTGCTACCACTTAAAAAAAGAAGAAAACCATAATAACCAAGAAGCAAGTCATTTCTGGGTTTATTCCCAACTCTTAATAGTTTGTTTATATTAAGGATACTAGCACCCATCTCATTGTGAAGTTGTATTGAGCTGCCTTTAAAAGGATAAACATTGTTGAGTGTTAGATGTCACGGGGCTCCCATGATGTGGTCCACCTCACTGGGCCAAGTGTATCTATTTCTACTTCCATATCATCTACTCCTTCTACCCAGTACTACTACTTCTCTTTCCAATCACCCGAGCCTCTTACACTTCTCCTAAATATACACTGGGGTTTTGGTACATGCTCATCTAAACCTCAGAGAGCTCACCCCCACCCACTCTTTAGGGACCAGTCAAGTCCCATCTTTTCCATAATAAAAATAGTTAATAGCAGCTGTAACGAGTACTAGGCTTTGCAGTTTCCTAGTCACTGTGCTATGCCTGAGCTCAGGCAAATCTTACACCACCCCTTTGAGGTAGGGGTCTTGTGGTGGTTCGCAAGGTGTGGTCCCTGAGAAGCACCTCAGAACTTGTTAGTAGTGCAAATACTCAGTTTTCACCCCAAACCCACTGACACAGATACTCTGCATAGGGCCCAGTCATTGCTGTACAAGCTCCCCAGGTGATTTGGACGCAGAACTGAAGTCTGAGAACCACTGATCTTTGCTGGCATCCCCAGGCAGTGTATGAAGTAGCTGAAGGGAAACCGATTCTTGGTTGGCCTGAGACTGAGTCAGAGCCTGAATGTAGGACTTTTTGTGCTGAAACCAGGAAAGCTCTGAACCAACCACGATGTGCTGGTCTCCCTAATTAAGACTATTCAAAGAAGTCAAATTAAGGTGCTGGCGCTTAGATTTGAACCCAGGTTTCTCTGAGTCCTCAGTCTCCATTTTAATTAAACCAATGCACCATAGGTGATGCCAGGAAGACTTTCCCAGATATTTTGGGGTGCTTACACTTATTTCTCAAAGAGCTCCTATAACTGTAGAATTACAAATGCAGTTGGAGCCAGGAATTAGAAAAAGAGTGTGCCATGAGTTGATACTTTAGTAGGGGGATTTGGCCTGGTCTGCGTGTGTTTGGAGGTAGTGACACTCTGATTAGCCTAAAGATCAGCCGGGCTCTAGCTAATAGGAAGATTCTGGTCTTGCAAGTCTGGCGTGAGCCTGATATTCCAGTTCTGCTGACCTCCCAGCAAAAGCTGCTGCTGCCGGTCTGGGGACCACACTTTAAGGAGCAAGGGGCTACATCAGAGGTTCCCAAACTTTTCTGCACATTAAAATCACCTGGGGAGCTTTTACCACTTCCAAATTCCAGGCTGCATGCCGGAGCAATTTAGCCATAATCCCTGGGGATGGGCCACAGGCTGCGGTCATTTGTACAGACAAGTTTGGGAACAACTGGGTCTCCCCATTGTACCCTCAGCCACTACAACGTGGACTCTGAGGCTCTCATCTCATTGGTTCGACATCTTCTCCCACATTCTACTTCCAGACCACCATTCCATACAAGGGGTGTTTTTAACAGCACTCCTGACTTTCGTTATTTCATTTTGGTCCCTTCTTCCCCTGGCACAAGCCCGGCTCACAGGCTTTCATGCCAAGTGCAGGAACTCTCTTAACAGTTAGACAGGAGGGAGACAACAGCCCTTCCTCTGCTTCTAAATTTCATTGGCTGCCTGGCTCCCTGAGGGACTCACACTGATGTTGAGACCCTTTGCCAGGCCTGAGGTCGGGGTGGTCCCCCCCTAACCCAAGTAGGGACTGAGAGGTCCTGCCAGACAGAGGTGCCCAACCTAGGACCCCTACAGCCCAGATGGTCACATGCTGCATCATGGAAAGTTGTCCACTCCCCTGCCCCCCCTTAAGAAATGTGAACATTTTGGAGAGTGTCCTGGTTGGGAAGTATAATGAGAGCCTTACATCCACTTCCCCATTCAAAAACCCCATGGTCTTGACAAGGTCTGGACTTCTTCCATTTTTTGAAGCTCCCCAATGATTGGAAGAATGAGTTGCTAAACAGCCTTACAAAATCTTAACAGAGTAATGAAATCAGTACACTAGTATAATAACTGCCCATCCTTGATGTCAAAATGACATTTGTGCCCTTCCTGAACACAAACCGTCCCTGTGACATGTCCTGTATGCTACCAGAGATAGAGACTGGGGCCCAGGAGCCCAGGGAAGCTGGCTGAACCGCACAGACTCTTTCCAGTCTGTCTGCTCTTACATTCGGGGGACTTTGGGCATCCTGTTCCATAATGTATATTTATTTTCTTTTCATGTAAAATGGGCATTCCCTATCTTGCTCCCTCCAATCTTAGGCACAACTATTGCTCTGTGTTTGTCTTCTGGCTCCTGGCTCACTCCCCTCCCTGTTGATGCTTGTACTCTTCCTGGGGAAGCCTCAAGCTATGGCTTCAGTTTGTGGCCAAGAAAACCCTGTTTCCCCAAATAGGACACGAAAACTGGGATTTGTAGCCCCAGTCCTGGAGGGTTCTATTTTTTATCCCACTTGGCCTTAAGATGGCTGGCTTAGAATATGGTACGCCAGAGAAGTGAGCAGACCTGGCTGCTGGTGGTCTTACTTGTTCGAATTTCCATTCTGCACTGACTGACCTATGCTCTAATGCCATGCAAATTAGCCATGGAAACAAGTTGGGGTACAGCACCTTCTAAAACCAAGCAAGTCTCACAAAGGCAGCCACAAAGACTGTGTCTACATCAGAGATCATATCTGGGGGGCATGAATATTCTTCAGGGGACTGTGTGTACATGGATGGGTGTGCAGATGTGGGTAAATATATGTGTGGGAATGTGTCCAAATCTACTGTTTCTACCCCAGGGTTGCTCCTTGGGCACTTCTAGTCTCCTGTCCGGACAAGCACAGACGTAAAGAAATCACTTCAACTTAGATACCCTTTTCCTGAATTGTGTAATAAGGATAAAAATGCACAGACTAAACAAATTGAGATTAGCCCAGCCGATCTCGTACTCAGAATTCTATGGACGGAAAACTTGTTCTTTTTCCTTTTTGTTTTTAAATACCAATCTTATTTAAAGCAACAGAAAAGGAAAACATTTGGTGGGTGATGAGCTGATGGCAGAAATGCTTGAGTTGTCAGTATTTCAGGGTACGGATTCGATTATCTTTCCTAGTCAATGGTTTGTGTGTATTAAATTGATTCCATGGGCCAGCTGTGGTTGACAGAGTTAGTCTGATGGATTTAGCCCAGGATGTTAGGAGTATCTAGTGTCCCAAACAAAGTTTTGCACAAATGCCCAACAAAAGAGTACTTTTTACTCTCTACTAAGAATTTTTTTTTTTTCCTCTTCTGTCAAGATAGTTTGTCCAGGCTTGACTCTAGAAGAATTTGTGTTTGGGACAAAATACACTATCCTTCCCTTCTCAACACATCATGTTTCACAGGTAAAATTAAGTGGAAATCAGGGCAGCCAGCGAGGAGAGACAAATTCACAGAATCCAGCACATGCTAGAGTATGTGGGAAGTTAGCAGAATCCCTGGTGGTCCCAGCCCCTTCGGGGTGGTGAAAGAGGCCTGTCGCTCCCCTGTCTCCCCCACAGCTGTCCCTGAAATGGGTCCCAATCCCTCTGTTCAGGGTGCTTGATGAACAGTGCCCCTGGGGAAGTTCTGGAAACCACTGGCCAGTAACTCCTATCACTTCTTCAGGAAGCTCTCCCCTCTCCCCTCCCCTATAAGCTCCTAACTGCCATGGAGGACCTGTTACACACCCTTCCACATGCATGCACACACACACGTGTGCATACATCTCCACACGCACATGCAAACACAGCCCTCTATGGAACGATTCTATACTTGTCATCATTTGTTTGGTTCTGTCTTCCCCTCCAGGGAAGGAAATTATTGGGGATTCCCAAGATTCACATCATGTGTGAACAAAAAGGGTTAACACAGCTATGAAAACTGAGTAGAAAAGCAAATCCATATGTGGACAGGGAAATATGAAATGAAAGGTTTCTCTGTTTAAGACCCTGCTCTAGCCTCCTTCCCCATCCCCCCTCCTCCTCTTTCAGGCAACCTTCACTGACTTGAGGCTGGTTCCAGAAAAGCAGGAATGCCCAGACCCTGGGCCATGAACAGAGTAGGCACACGGAAGCCTGCCTTTGGGCAACAGCTGATCCCATCCGTAACTGGCTGCATCCTGAATATCTCCTCCCGAAGAGAACGAGCAATTGCTATCAACCCTGTTGTCAGGCTTGGCTGGCTGAGTCTGTTCGTAATGTCTACCTCCTACCACATCATTACTTGGCATAATGGAGCAGACACTGTCGGAGCTCCGCTAGCCGAGATAGGGGATTATCTACTCCTTTTTCTTCCCTTCCGTCTGCCTTTTTGGTAATTTTACTCTTATTATTTTTAGCACTTTCATCAAAAATAGGCAAAGAAGCAGTAAGACTCAAATTAGTATGTTTTCCAAGGGTTTGCAGCTCTTGGAAAGGCCTGGTGTGAGGGAACTTTGGCCAGAGGAGCTCTAGCCATTCCAGGAGACAATGCACATGGCTGGGCTCCTTTCCCCCTCGGCACTGGCCTGAGCCCTTGAAGGTGGGCAGCCTCGAAATATTCATAGAATATCTCTTATCTTTCAAAGGTGAGGAGGCTGGACTCATTTTGAAGAAGAGGAGTATGGAACAAGACAGAAAGTTCCAAATCCTACATTGAGCAGTTGATGGCAGGCTGATGGCATCCGTGTGATGGCAGGGCATGAAAAATGCAGGAAATCATCAGGCCCTGCTCAGGACTCTGACTCCTTTGTTTGACATTCCTTTGGCAGAGCAAAAATGATGTTGACCAAGGGAGGGAGGAAACCAGCCTCTGCACCACCAGCTTCTTGCTGACAGCTGATGGGTATGTGTGGTTGAATCCAAAGCAGGTCCACAAATTTTATGTATGAGGGACCCCGCTGGACTGAAGTGATAGGATTTTTAGGATTGAACTAATATTTTCCTTTGACACCAGCTCCCTTTGAATTAGCTACAGACGCTGCCCACTGACAAACCATTCTCTCCCGTTTTTGAGAATTACCTGTTTTTAGACAAGTCAGCCCATTATTTGGGGGCACACTGCTTATTTGAAATAGGCAGTGGGAGGAAGGTCTTCCTACCTCCCCCCACGTGCAGACTTTTTAGGGATCTTTTGAGACCACTAGGTTCCCAAAGTGTGGGCATTGTTTTCATTGACTGCGAAAGGGATTCCCATAGCGTAAGAGTGGGACCCGGCATTTCTTGCCAAACTGTTTCCAGAGGCTCTAATGCTATCTTTTTAAAACTTGTCTTTTTTCTTTCATGGATAGGCCCTGCCAGTTCTTGGGAAGATGTAAGTAAAGCCACGAGTCTCACTATGAGCCAGAAGTAATCCAAACCCCTTGGGAATTTTATCAGAGATTTACCAAGTGGTTTGAGGGAAGTTAAGATAAAAGAAAATAAAGTCCTTGTAGGGTTTCTTTACTCTCCCCTCCCCCATTTCCTAAAGGAGAACAGGCTGTTGGTGTCTCCAGGCCTAATACCTTCAGGCCATACTTGGAAATTAAAATCTAATTAGCTTCACGGTTCTTAGGTTTCAGCCCTTAGTAGACTCCTTCTCCAGGATAAGACTGCCAGCTTGAGGCTGGCAATACTGAACTTATTATATCTCCCCAGTTTTATTAGACCCCTGATTTTAGCAGTCTAATGTCTTAAGAACATCTTCCTATAAGGATGTTAATTTGGTATGTGTGTGTGTATGTGTACTTGTGTCTGAATTCTTGTAGCATTACTGATCTAAGGATAACACACTTTTATTGAGTTAGTTGTGAAAATGGAGAGACTTAGCAAACCAAGTTGGAGAATTTTTAATCTTGCTTATCTGAATCTTAATATCGTAATAGTAAGTGTGTCATGTAAAAATACAGCACTGTTATTAAAAGTCTGGAGGCTTTGCTTATGCAAATGATTCCTGCTGGGAATCTCACATGTAAATTCTTAGGTTAACTGATGACCGTGGAAGCCTTGACACACACACACATTTCCTTCAGCCAACTTTGGTGCCTTGATGTTAAGAAACCACTTGTGTTTTGAGTGCCTCTAGCAAGATGGTTTCTTGGTTTAAAACAAGTACCCTTCTTATAAATGACTTCCCTCTTCTTTATCTTCGCATCATCACGTTTTCTTTTTTTAAAGATTTCATTTATTTATTTGTCAGAGAGAGAGAGAGGGAGAGAGAGAGAGAGCACAAGTAGGGGGAGCAGCAGGCAGAGGGAGAAGCAGACTCCCTGCTGAGCAAGGAGCCCCGTGTGGGACTCCATCCCAGGACCCTGGGATCATGACCTGAGCCAAAGGCAGATGCTTAACCCATTGAGACATCCAGGCATCCCTATCATCATATGTTTTTCAAACTAACGTTAAATACATTTTCAAATATTTCATCCTTCCCTTGATTTTCCCCCTCCATAATGAACTAGTTGTACATACTTTATACAGTGGAATTCTATCTTTAAGAAAAATCTGGCATGAGGAAATCATAGATTCTTAGAAATGAAAACACCTTAAAGAGTATTTAGGTAAAGTTTTTCTAAGCCTAGTTTTATGAAACAGAAATTAGCAGATGGTCATTCACTTTGCCAATAACTCACTTTCAAGGACTCACCTTTGCAGCTCATCTAACACAATTAAAATGTAAAATCAGAACTACAGAAGCCAAGTCACTTTCCAGAAAATGATCTCTTGAATAGTTTTAGGATATTCATTTAACCATATGCCCCAGCAAAGATGCCACGTTCCTCTGAGCCTGCCCATATGCAGTACTCTCTGCTTTGAACATTTCTCTCTCCCTTCACCTGACTTCTATTTGTCATTCAGGTACCTGTCTCACACGGTCTTAGAAAACCCTCTATTTTGTACCGCTTTGTAGTACCCATCATGATTGTAATGATTCAATCCTGAATGGAACTCTTCAATGACATTCTCTCCTGCTAGACTGTAAGCTCTATGGGGGCAGGGTCCCTGTGTAGCGAGTTTATTGCTCTAACACCAGTGCCTCAAGTACTGCCTTGCACAGAGTAGCTCCTCAGCGAACATGTTTGACTAGCTTCTTTTATAACACTTTCATTTGTGCCTTCGATCAGTGCTTGTTCCGTGTTAATGTGAAAAGCTATTGCATAAAGGTATCCTTCATCCGAGGCTGATGCCTTGTGGGAAGAGTTGAAAAAACAAGAATCCCGCTGATTTCCTAGTTTCAGGGATTCTAGCCTCCACTGGTTGCCCGACCCTTTTTGGCCCTCCTCAAGGGCTCCCGCCTCCCCTCTAAGGTTCTAGCACTGGTCCTTACCTCCTCTAGATTCTCAACATGCTTCTCTCTTAGGCATTGATCTATTCGAATGGCCTTAGGTATTCTCTATGGCTCTCAGTGTTACCTGCAGGAGTGTTTTCAGCTCCTGAAATCTCTTTGTGGGTAGACTGATGGAACCGCACTCTTACCTTCTTTGCCACCAAACTCACTGGTTCTCCCCTGTTAATGTATTCCTGCCGGTCCAGTCACCTAGACCTGTGGTCTGAATTCGGGTCAGTTATTCAAGGCAAGTAGACATGGAAAGAAATGCTCTTCTTTTTGGGCAGAATCCAACTTTTCCTCTTTGAGGGGCCCATTTCTAGTTTGTGCCATCCCGTCTGTGGTGTACCCCTGAAGGTAGGAGATGCTCCCTGGATGGGAGAGCCATTTTCTGAAACTTCTGGAAGGTGACTCATCAGAGAGAGAAAATCAGACTTCTCTAGAGCAATTCAGAATTTAGCAACCACAGGCTACTCTATGAAACAGAATATATACAAGCACTGGGAAACTGAAAACTCAGGTCAGCCCATGAGAGTCGTTAAGCTCTGTAGACTTTCCGTGGCGTTTCTGGTCTTGGCTCATTGCTTTGGAATATCCCTTTATCCACTTCTGCCCTTGAAATGATTTGCTGGCGGGGCACTGGGGGAGCACCATTCATGTTGGAGCTGGAGGAGTTGAACCCAAGCCCTGGCTACCTTATCACTACCCATGTGACCCTGGTGAGCAGTTTCTGCTCTCTGAACCTTGATTTTTTTCACCTTTAAAATGGATCATAATTCCTACCAGCTTCATGGGGCTATTGTGAGAATCAAACATGATACTGCATGTAAGATGTTGAGAAAATTGTGAAGTGCTATAGAGATCAGGGATAATCGAATATTAGGTGTTTATGAAACCCTATGAATTCTGTCCTCAATACACCACCTGTGTGATTATTTGTTTTTCTTTAAACAAATTACTTAAAAAAACTTACTTCTTGAAAAATAAAAACCTTACCCTTAAAATGTATTAAAACAGAAGGTAACGGTAAAAAATACAAAAATATGAAACATCATTGAGTTCAAACTAATACCATTGTCTTTTAAAAGGTCTGAGCCTGAGGGCTACTCTCTTCATGGCCCATCTTTCTGGAACCCTACAAACATGTTACATATAGATAAGAAATGGCATAAAGGGAAGAGGGAGAGCTGTGGATTGAATTTCATCCATTTAATTCATGCTCATCATCTAGCTATGTCACCAAGGCAATTTATTTAATCTCTCTGAATCTTACTCATCTGTAAAATGAGATTTCTGTAAACATTAGGAAAAAAAACTATGTACCACAGTGCCTGGCCCATGGCCTGTGCTTGGTAAGTGCAGTTCATATGCCTTGTGCAAGAGAGGAGCTTCTATTTTAGTCCCTCATATCAAGGGCAGAACTTAATGAAAGTTTTTTTGCAATTTTGCTTCTGAGGAGTATGGAGTGACTAATAAAACCGAAGAGGGCCATTTGTCAACTAGCAAAGTAAAGAAGTGAGTTAAAGTGATTAACCATCCAGATTTTAGAAAGGTGGGAAAAGTACCAACCAGCAAAGCAATTTCACCCAGCTAAACCTTGAAGAGACTTACCCACTCTTTCAAGAGTGTTCGTGGTGTCCAGGGCTAGGCTAAAATTAATAAAGCACTGAGAGGTGGTGATATTAAGTATTTTTTTAAAAAAGGAGTGCCAAATCTAAGTTTTCGGGATGAGAAGAAATATGATGGGTCCAGGGCCTTCTCAGAATTTCTTGTACTTCAAAGAGCATGTACTTGGCAATGATTCCGCTACTTTCCTGAGTTTGGTCAACGTGGCTGAGGGAAGGCAAAACTCTTAAAATCCACACAGATGGAACTTTTCCACTGGCCCTATTTTGGTATAAATATTCATCAAGGACTAGAAACTTAAAGTCGATATGGGTCTGAGCTATGAGTGGTTTGGACTAAACTTCAGCCAATTTTCAGTCGTCCCGCTGGCTCTTGTCTCTCAGGAGGGCCAACTCTCCTGAGATGCGGCTGCTGTTGTCCAGAGACCTGAGCCAACTGCCTCCCCAAACCATGGAAATCACTGGAGTTTGTTCTCAAGAGACTTTCAGCCAGAAAGAGGGGGACCTCAAGGGTCAGATGAAGGTTCAAGTCAGTCGTTTGAAGGAAGGAAACAAATCAAGGTTTGGCTCATCCACCATCCTAAAGCCAATCCTTTCGTAGGCGAGTCGGCAGGAGGATAATAAAACTTGGGACCAGACATTAAAAATTCAGAGTCTGGTTTGGAATGGTGCCTTCCCCAACCCTCTCACTTTCATTTCCTTTTCATCTCCAGATTCTTCCTACATCTGCCAAAGAGTCTCCCTCCCATGCCTCCGGCCCCACTCCTACCATGCCAGTTCTAATCTTGAGCCATAGGTCAGAAGGTTTTCGATTAAGCCACATGGATGAGGATCCCACTGAGGGGTGCTGGTCTCACTCTATTCCATGTCTGTCTTGTATCCTTTGCCCTCATGTTCTCTGTACCTCTTTCTACCCCCTCAGGATTCTTTGTCTCTACCAGTTTCCCAAAGTGGTTGTATCTTTTTAAAAATTTTTTAAAGATTTGAGAGAGAGAGAGAGAGAGAGGGCACGAGCACACACACGTGCATGCACACGGGAGGAAGGGCAGAGGGAAAGAATCCTCAGGCAGACTCTCCACTGAGCGCAGAGCCCCACACAGGGCTCAGTCTCATGATGCATGAGATCATGCGTCAAGCCAAACCAAGAGTCAGACGCCTAACCAAATGAGCCACCAAGGTGCCCCAGCAAAGTGATTATATCACTTTACATTCTTCCCGGCAACGTATGAATTCTAGCTGCTCCACGTCCTTATCAACACTTTTGCTATTGTCAGTATTTAATTTTATTACTCTTCTGGGTGTGCAATGCTATCTCACTGTGCGTTTGTGTTTTTCTGATGATTAATAAGGTTGAATATCTTTCCCTACACGTAGTAGCCATTTAGACATCTTCTGTCACATGCCTGCCTGTTCAAATCTCCATCTATTTCTTTAAACTGGACTGCTTTTTAAAAATTGATTGAAAGGAGTTATTTATATATTCTGGATATAATCCTTTGCCAGATATATGTACTGTGAGTATTTTCTCTTTGTGGATTGTCTTTTACTTTCTTAGTGGCATCGTTTAATGAAAGCAAGTTGGTTTTGGTGACCAGCCTTCATATTTATTTTTTGAGCATTCTCTCCAGATGGAAAAGTCACCAGGATATAAAATTTACATTACTCTCTTACTGCTCTAGCATTCCACATAGTAATAAATTATGACAACTTGGCAAATATTTTTTAAAGCTTTTTAAAAAGATATTACCTCTGCTTATCAAGGTTTTCTTCTTTTCCTTCTTAGTCTTCTCTGATTTCTTATCATCTCCCCCTGCCTCCTGCCCTTTATAAATGAGGTACTTTACATGTGGTACAGTGCAGATTTTTCATGAGTATTTATGATGTGGGTTTGGAGTTCCTAGTGCTTTAGGGTTGCCTATCCCCTTCTCTTCTGTCATGTTTTTGTACTGTAAAAGCTCTGCTCCAAGAAATAGAAGTGACCTTCCCAACTGGGTGCGATTAGAAGGAGAGGTAAATATGCTGCTCAGATGGAGAAGGGGGCACAAGTCACAAAACTCATGTCAAAACAAAAACTGGGAGCTGTCTGTTGGCCATCTCACTCAGCTGAAAGCTGACAATAGGTCTCCCAGAAGGCAGGAACTAACCAAGGAAACAGATGCTTTGACCTTCATCCTGAACAATATGTAGGACTTGGTTAGTTACCAGAACTGGAACATTAGAAAAAAGTGGTCACTGCATCCTTGACCTGGGGAGCTAGGGAAACAGAAGTGATGGGAAAAAGTTGCAGAGAGAGAGATTAGCTCACAAGAACTTCTAATATTTAGAGGGGTTCAAAAAATAGGTCCCGTCAGGAGCTGCACATGCTGGTCAGTGGTATTCTCAGAGGATCTGGCTTTTCTGTCCAGTTCATCTCATGTTTAAGGCTAAGGATGGGATGGTTGAACAGAATAAAGTTTTAAAAGTCTTTCTGAACATGAAATGCTATGAGACCTCAAATTCTTACCCCAGCTCTTCTACTAACTAGCTCTGCGACCTGGAGCAAGTCACCTGACCTGCTAGATCTGTTTCCTTGTTTGCTAAATAAGGAGGATGACCTAGGAAAACTCTGAAGCCCTTTCTACCTCTTAAAAATTAATTGTAATGGCTGAAATATACAGTACAAGCATTATTCGAATAAGTGTATCATGATTTCCCTTGTGATGGCCCCAGCCCTGGGCTGGACCCAAGGAAAGGTGCAGAGGCGGGTGACAACAGCCATTCTCAATAGCATGAATCTTATTACAGGGTGTCTCTCCCTATGGGCTGTTTGGGCATGTTGGCTGTGTAGGAGGACAAGGAAACACAGCTTTTCCATTAAACTTTGCTTCTTTTCAGGTCCTTGCAAACACAGGCATGATCCCCATAACTTCATTTTCCAGATAACTGAGAGGAAATCTTCTGGGATTTTTTTTTTTTTAACATATCATATACAACTGACAAAGATCAAGAGCAATCATTCCAGTGGCATTTTGACATCCAAACCATGTGTTTTTCATTTCGATGCCTCACCTGCTCTAACACATGGCAATGAGGAACCCACACTCTCAGGCCAAGTGAGAAATCTGAAGAACTTTACAGAAGGTATTGTTTTGATGTAAGATTCTGGATCTTGTTAAACAAGTTCCGTATTTCAAAGGGTTGATTTTCTTTCACTTATTTCATCAAAGAGTCCTAGTTGGTATTTTTCCTCCAAGTATCAGAGTTTAAAGGTGAATAAAACTTGGGGTGCACAAACACGCCCTGTGACGCTCTGGATCACTTTCATGCTCTGCTCACACGTGCAGTATGCTGAATTTCACGGGGTGTGTGTGCGTGCGTGTGTGTGTCTGTTCCTTTCTTCCTATTGATATTGCATATTCTCAGTTATCTGAACCTAAATCTTCCTGCAAAAATTCAAACTCAGAGGGGGTGAGTTGGCTGCATTTCCTTTGCTGGAACTGAGAGAGTCTCAAGCCACTGCCATAAAGCTTTCTGGGTGCCAGTTTGGCAGGGCCTGCTATCCTGATCACTCTCAAGTGTTCTGGTTGAGAGGCAAGAGGAGCAAGTCCTCAGATGAGAAAATAAAAGACACATACGTGGGGATGGATGCATACATGGAAATAGATTTCCCCACAGTTCAAGATGGAGGACATTCCCCAAGTTAGAAGTCAGGTAGGATGGAGAATATACGTGCCAGACTTGGAAAGCATAAAGCTGGACTATGACCTGATCCTAACAGCTCATTTATCCTTGTCTCTCAACACTTGGCTCAGATGTCGTCTCCTGGGTAAGTCTTCTCTGACCTCCCAGGTGGGGTGAAGTACTGCCTCCTCTGATCTCCCTCAGTTCCACACTTGTACCTCTGCTCGAGGTTTTCAGGCACTGTTCATTCTCTGATGGCCACACTGGCTGTTCCTTTCCCGAAACCATCAGCTTCCGAGACTCTTCTCCTTCTACTTTTCCACTTAACAGCTTAGTCCCTTTGTCCTAGCATATAATAATTGCATATAATACATGTTTGCACGGACTGACTTCTTGAAGTGTGCCAAATTGGAAGTGGAGAAGTTTCACCAAAGTAATATTTTTATTATCTTTACCATTTCGCTCTCATGCGCTCTTTTCATAGTGATGGTAACTCCTGTTTAACATACAACATTATTTGTCAAGTACTGTGCTAAGAACTTAACAGATTGTTGTTGAGGACAACTTTTAGGCCCGTTTTACTGATGATGAAACTGAGGCTCAGAGGTAATGTGACTTGTTCAAGATAATAGGAAGTGAGTGGCCAGGCTGAGGTTTAAAAAGAGCCTCAGATCTCAATCCACTACAGCTATATGTGTGGATGTGTGTTTATATATGTACATATTTGTGTATATGTGTATAGAATACTGTTAAAGCTTTATTTTGACAGAGGTCTTAATATATTTGGGCTCCTTTGGTTGTCTGACATGAAAGCATCCCTTCTCAGAACAATAGTTTAAATGCATGAAATATGTAGGATTACAGAGGATAGTACCAATATATAAAAACAGGTCTATGATTTAGTAATATACATGCCTTTATTAAGTTAATTAACAAGACTTAGCAGTGGATTTATTGTTATTTCAGAACATGGGCAAGTATAAGTGGTACATTAGACATCTATCTTAGCTGGAATAGGTATGAAAGTATTAGATTCCATCGGTATCAAGGGCACAGGGCCTATATCCAGCTATCTTTTTCTAATGTCAATGTCTTGTACAACAGCTTTATTTGGTTAAAAAAAAAAAAACAGAACAAGTTAAGGGGCTGCTAAGCTGTCAGGGCTTTTACCTTCATTCATAATTGAAAGAAATGCTGAATCAGAAAGAGGTCGGGTATATAAAGGTGCAGTTTTTCTTCATTTACATTCCTTGATACCCTCAATTCTGTCCACAGATCCCTGGTTAAAAATGTCTCCTCTATCTGCTAACAGGATTTAAAAAAATTTCCTTGACTTCCTCTAAAATAAGCTCCCAAATGCTGACCCCTGCCCCTGTTATGGCCAGATCCCCTTAACAAGGACACCGGCTGGCCACAGGAATGTCTCGGCAGGTGGATGGCCCTCCTCCAGGATGAGGGCAGGGCTGGGCACCACTTTCCCTCTACTTCTTCCAGCCAATGGATTAGCCAGGCCAGTCACCTTGGTAGTCAGCCCCATGAATCAGTACCTGGACATGCCACTTAGTCATACAGCCCAAATAGATGCTGTCTTCTTAAGGGCAGGTTATAGGGGTGTTAGTCAGCCAAAAGGCCCTTTCTCCATGCTCCTGTCCTTTGGTGCCCCTGCCATCAACACCACTAAGGACAGAGCCTGGGGTGTTGGGCTGCCTCTGAGGACATAGGCTGAGCACGGACAGTTTGTCCAGCACCATGTCTGCAAGGCAGCTGAAGGGGCTGCTGGTTACCAGAAGTACCTGAGAGCAGCCAGTAGTTTCCCCTGGCCTCAGACTTTTCACCACTAAATACCCTGTTTAAAATGCACTAACTAGGGGGTGCCTGGGTAGCTCAGTCTGTTAAGCATCTGCCTTTGGCTCAGCCCACATCCAGCTCCCTGCTTAGCAGGGAGTCTGCTTCTCCCTCTCCCTCTGCCCACCGCCCTCACTCTCAAATAAATAAATAAATAAATAAATAAATAAATAAATAAATCTTTTTTAAAATGCAGTAACTGGGAGAATTATCAGCCTCATTCCTCTGTTACACTGTAGAAATGACTGGGGTCGGATGTGGCTCAGATGTGTGCAGTGTTGGGAAATATGAGGGCGGGTAGCAAAGGAGAAGAATTAAGTGTGTAGGGGTGTGTGTTTGTGTGCGTGTGTGTGCATGTGCGCATCCGCACACACAATACAGGTGGTCAAGGAATACACCGAATCATAGAACACTGACATTATTTGGCCTTTATGCTACCTTTATGGGAAATGAATTTCATCAGACTCAAGTTTACATGGCAGGGACCAAAACTTTCTTATTCACTGACTTCAGCACAATGCCTGGCACATGACAGATGCTGAATAAATATTTGCTAAATGAAGAGATGAGTGACTATTACCTTGATTTATAAGCAAGACATCTGAGGCTCGGTGAGGGTGAGTGCCTATCTAAGATCACATGGTTGGGGCCAACCACTGGTCTCAGGCAAGGGGAGGGCTGCTTTCTAGAAGTGTAGCAACCAGCCACCCAAAGCAAATTGTTGCCATTGTCACGATTTTGCATATGATGCAGCCTGAGTATATTTATGGCTAAGTCTAAGTTTAGCTACAAAGAGAAAATCCTGCAATCTGATATCTTAGAAGCCACATGTGACATGACGTAGGTAAGTTGAACTTGGTTTCCATGCTCCGGCGCTTAACTACCTACGGGATTTCTGTGCTGTACTGAGGAGAGAGGATACCAGGAAGCAAGAGGAAATATTTTTTGAGCACTTACTAGGCATCCAGGCACCTGACGTGCTTTATCTCATTAACTATTGTTTAGATGTAGAACTATTGTTAACTCTCTTTCTCGAATGGGGAACCAGAGGTCCAGAGAGGAAAAGCAACTTGGCAGAGGTTGCAGACCTAGCAAATGGCAGGACTATGAGTCACACCTAGATCTCCATGCTTGCAAAGGCTATGTGTTTAACCACTTCTCAATTGGCCTCTAAATCTTGTGGCCAGAGCTAAGTTCATAGCCAAAATGTTCGCTTGACCTTCTGAAGTTTGAAGGTATGAAGCCGACATGAAATTAGAGTACTCTGGGCATGGAAGTGACAGAATATAGAACATACCCTTTCCCCCACATTCATAAAAGATGCTGTGAATCAGTGCATCTTTCAGCTACGTCTCATGTAAGTTTTGGATATGCTATTTCTCCCCCACGTCCCAATTGCAACACAAAGGGACTGACCAAGCCAATCCCTAGATTCTGCTCAGCTCTTTTAAGTAATGATTCATTTGCATTTTTCTCCAAAGATTAATTTTATAAAGAATCTAATGTTTTAAAACAGAAGGAGAAAAAAAAAAATCCATAAACAGATCATGTGGATTTGAAACAGCCGCCATGGGCTGGACCCCAGTACTCCTTTGTGCTTCCAAAGAGTTACTTGCCAAATGGAGCCTTTGCTTTTCTCCCCCTCAGCAATCTTATTTCCTTTTAAAGCATGTCCTGGTGGGGGCTTGGCTGTGTTTTGCTTGGTCCTGATTCACGTGTTATTGGGTAGACCATGAGTCAGGCTGACCAGGCATGTAGAGATACACATTCCAGAGGCCAGGCTTATCCCCAGGCTAGAATTTCCTGGAAGCTCTGGGACTGGGATCTCTAGGATTTTTTTATTTTTATTTTTATTTTTTTTTGGTCAAGGGTCACTGCTTCTTCAGTAATTTTAGGATACTGTTGTATGCTTCTTTAGACTATCTGTCTACCAGCCTCCTCCCTTGAGAGTTCAATCAGACATCTAGAAAACCAGGAACCAGGTGAAATCTAGAAAGCCCTTGTTCTATACCTGGAAAGGGCTTTGACTTATTGTGGGTGACAGGAGACACCGACTAGTGACCAAGAACTACCAGAGAGGTACAAATGCCTGTTAGCATTTGGCAAATGCTGGGCAATTCCTGAATCAGATGTGTAGAGAGACCTTGATCTCTGAGTGAAGCGCGCAGTGATAATCAGAGCTCCTCTCTACCAGACTGCTACTTCTGAGGAAAGCCTTATTTTTTCTTAGAGTGGAAAGAGCTTAAGGTTTGGGATCAGAGAAGAGCTTAAGGTTTGAGTTCTTAACCCGCCATCATATGATCACTTAGTCTTAACTTACCCATGTGGAGAAAGGACATTCACATTTTTGCATGGTAGTCCTTAAGGCTAAATGGGAGGTGAGAAATGTCAAGTGCCCTGCATGCGCTCAAGAGAGGTCTTTCCTTCCTTTCTGTGGTCTTTCCTCAAATTTGTCAATGCTAGCAGACAACAGATGAGTCTTCCTTCAGAGTTCTTAGGGGACAGGAGTCCAAACAAATGATAAAAGGAAGACCAAACATGTCCCTTCTGAGAAAAAACAAAAAAGGGTTTGCTTCTCATATAAAAGGAGTAGACAACGAGTGAAGAGTTGATCTGGGAGTTTGACAAAGCTTTGTACTTGTTTTATTGTTTCTGTTTTTGAGAAACCACCATCAAATTTCTTCATCAGATATTTAGGCCTAGATACCAAGTTTAAGTGGTGGCCACCGAAAAAGTCTCAGTGAACATATGAGACCTAATTCTTGTTTGTTATTTTATTTAAAAGCTTTATAGAAAAGAATTCTGGAGCTGCAGCAGATCCAGGCCATTGATATATACAAAGCTCCAAGAATGGGTTTAGGACATCTTGAATGTTCCATGTGAAGTTACAGAAATATCATAATCTCGAGGGACTCCTGTCAAATTGGTTGGTGGCCCTGGACCTGGCAAGATCGTGGCAGCTGCCAGCCAAATCCTCTTCCTGATAGCAACTGAAAGGGTGTGTGTGTGTGGGGGGGGGGAGTACTTCCATAAAGAACAACAGTTGTCTCTTCCTTCTGGATGTCCTGAAAAGCTGTTCCACAATTCTACCTTCAGTGGAACAGAGTTTTAGGCCTGTTTTTCCAGAATCACTTATTATTTGGGAGACAGCATGGTGTATAGGAAAGGTCAGTGGACTGGAGGGAAAAGGAAGAATGGTCCTCATCCAAGGTCTGCCACTTACTAGGGAAAGTGACCTGTCTAAAGTCACCTGGTAAATAAATGCTTGCGGTTATTAGAATGACTCAACCCCTGCCAGAAAGCGTTTCTCATAATACATGTTTAAATGGTGTTGGATGAACACTGGGGAGTTAAGAACTCCCAAGGTCTATACTCATCATGCCAGATTTCCACTTTATTATTCACACACTATTCACACTATTTTGAATGTGCAGGTTGGAAAGAAAAAATGATTCTTTCCAAAGTCAAAGTCAAATCGAATACCTCTTCTGGAGCCCTGTGACTCCAGTGGGTTGCACGAGAATTATCCCCTCACTTCTTTGCTCCTTACCTCTTCCTCACCAGAAGTGGTAGGCATTGCGGTGGGAAGAATGATGCACATGTGAGTCTGTGTCAATGTCCCTCCTTCCTGGTCCCCAGCTTTTGCTGAACTCAGCCTATTCTTTTTCTTCTTTATTACTTTTGGCCAGTTAATATGGAGAGAAGATCAAACTACGGGCCCTTCAGAGGGGAATACCAAAGTCCTTTTCCCACTGTCCTGCTTATAGCATGGTGGGTAGGCCCTGGCTAAGAGAAGGTCTTGGAGCCTAGGTGGCTGAGAGTAAACCCTAGAGATGGTCTGTGATTAAGCCTTTCCCTGCCTCCCATCTCCCCAGATGGTGGATGCACTGGTGAAAGTCAGTCATCAGCCCCCAACCCCATATATTCACACACGTCTGCACAATATGACAGGCATCTGTGATGTACAAAGTAATGGCTTCAGCATCTGTTTTCGGAGATTCTTTAAGAAGGACTTGGATAATTTCTTTCTCTCTTTTAAAATAAGTCCTCTCTTTTGGGCCAACTTGCTTTTATACACCTATGGGCATGTCTCCAGTGCTTGGCTATTACGGTCTTTAAGTGACAGCTTAATATATTTTTAATATTGAGGGAGCCAACAACAATTCTCGAGGAGCTGTGTTTACATTGGATCGGCTCGCTCAGGCAACGTGCCAGCAGTGTTGCACGTCGCAGGAACTGGAGGTGAAAGCAGGAAGGGCTGAGGACAGAGGGGAGGATGAAGCTGGAGGACAGGAAAGCCAAGAGGGAGGGGATGCAGAGAATGGTGTGGGGAGACGCCCAGCTGAACCTGGCATTGCACTTAGAACCATCATTTAATGCTCCTTTGACATCGCGTTGAGGGGTGAAAAAGAGAACCTTTTGGAGCCAGTCCACTGGCACATGCACAGTCCACAGTGAACATGCTCTCAGATCTCTTTGTTCTTGTCCTTTCTAAATTCCTGCAAATGGCTCCTTGGCAGCCAACGGGCCTGTATTGTTGCAGAGCCTAAATGGGCTTCAGCACATCTTCTCAGCAATCTCAGATAAGGAGCTTGACCCCTCTGGGCCTCAGTTTCCTTGCCTAAAAAGTGAAAAGAGCTCCCTGTCCTCTTGCAGGCCTAAAATTCTGTGACTCCAGAGTGAAATGACTGGTAATCTCTGTTCCATGTAAGCAGATTTTGTATCTGTTGGGCTAGAATGAAGATGAGATCAATGTTCAGCTTATCAAGACTGAGCAACTCACTTTGGTTCAGTGGAATGAAAATTAGCTGCTCTTCAGAAGGGATAGTCATAAAGAAAAGTGTGTCCTTCATTCACCAAAAGACTCCTTTCAGCATTCACACCCCCATCAAAATATACCATTGCCACCAATAATAATAATAACAACTAACTCTATTTGAGAGCTGCTGGGCTGAGCCCTTTATATACATTATCTCATTTAATGATCACAGACACCTTGGGAGGTAGATGCTGCTATTGTCTCTCCAATTTTCAGATAAGGACACAGACTTAGAAGTTAATTAGGTAGTACACAAGAGCACACAGCTAGTAAGTGGTAGAGCTGGGGTATGAACCTTGATTTGGTTATAAGAATAGTAGTACCAGTATTCTTAAATATGTTTAATAAACAATAGAAGAACAAATCCACAGTAGTGGTTGATTTCACTGAAAGAAATGGCATTTGGCCTTCAAGGCCCTTTATTACCAAGGAATGTTGACTATTCTCAGGGAACTCTCTGTTCTAGGAAATCTTCTCTTTCCCAGTAGAAAAACAAATGATGGCTCAAGAGCAGCCATTGGGAGCATTTAACTTAGCACAGATGAGAGAAGGCAGGTAACTGTTTCTAAGCTCTGCCGCTAACTAGGTATGTGATCCATGGTGAGCCACTCAGTTCGTCTGGGATTGGTTAGACGATCTCTAAGGTTACTCCAGGTTTTGGATTTTATGTTCTCTTGAAGACCTTTTTATGACTTTCCAGCTGCTAGGGATTCCTCAAACCCCACTTCCCCTTGGGGTTAGGGCAGTAGAGACAGTCTGTATGCCATTTTAAGCCATTTCTTATTTTGTAAATAGGACCCTTGCAACTCCAAGAGTCTATGAAATCTTTTCAAAATGCTTAAGTGTGATTATGCATCCTGAAGCCAAATGTTATAAAACCCCCCACTGCTGTAGATTTAAAGGGTAAATATGCAATAAAAGCTTTTCAACATGCTGTTGGCATGACATGGTGTTTAATCACTATTATAACGCTCAGCAAGGAGAGTTTCTCCCCCACTCCTTTCCCTTCCTTTGACTTTTTGAGTTGAAGACATCGGTTAATCTACATAGTGTTGATTGTCCTCCTCATTGCCACGGTCCCAAGAAGTTAAAAAAAAAAAAAAAATCCACCCTTTCATCTCTACCCACCACATTCTTTCTCTAAGCCTGAAATTGGATCTAAATGGAAAATAAACCCTTTGCAGGCCAAGGAAGTTGGCACTAGAGGGTGACAAGAAGGGGAACATGTTCCACCTCTAATCCAGATAATCACACTCTCCGATGCAAAAGAAAATAAAAACAAGGCTTCCTCCAAGTGGTGGCTTTGGTCCTCAGCAAGGAGGAGGGTTTCCATGTACTGGGTCTTACTTCACCTTTTATCTACCCATCAGCTTGTAGTAAAACCACCCCAAAATCATCTGACTTTCTAGAGGACCATGGGGCTCTGCCCCTTTAGTTCTAAACTCTTTTACCTCAGCTGAATTTCAGGAGGCAGTTCAGACACACAAATATCCTGGTGCTATAACAAGCTAAAGAACGTTCATGTACAAAATGTACTGTCCGTGAACGCTATGGTCTTAGCTGGACAGATATTCAGTGGTTCACTGGTAGTTTATTGAGTCCTGCTGTGTATGGTATGCTGTGTTGGAACAGAGATGAACGGTTTGTCTTCAAGGAGTTTAGAAAGATGTATAAAGAAATAAAAGCTGTGCATGCATGACTTGCTACTAGGTAGAAATTAACAGGTAGCTTACCAAGGTCTAAAGTGTTGGGAGAAGTCCATAGAAGGAGAGAGGACTTGATTCTCTAAATAGTCTGGCAAATGTGATGGGACATGGTACATTCCAGAGAGATGCCCTGATTAAGTCTGACTTGGTGTACACATTCAGAAGGGTCTGCTGGACTCTGTATGGGAGTCTGGGGAAGGTCAGCTGTGTACTGGTGCAGCTATAAATCAGATGCATGAACTCTGTGCCTCTAAGTTATGTGGCTTGCATTTTTATTTTGATTCTGACATACATTTGGGGTTCTTTCTTTCTTTCTTTCTCTTTCTTTCTTTCTTTCTTTCTTTGTTTTGTTTTGTTTTGTTTTTGCCTCTCATTCTACTCCACAGGTAATGGCAGAGGTCTAAGGAGGACTTTGCCCTGCAAGAGTTTAAAAATGACTGATGAGCACTGGGTGTTATACGTGACTAATGAATCACTGAACACTACATCAAAAACTAATGATGTACTATACAGTGGCTAACTGAACATAATAAATAAAATAAAAATAGAACTACACTATGAAAAAAAAATTGACTGCTTTGGGAGATTAACCCACAGTGTACTACTGCTGTTACTGATGCTGGGAGAGAAGAGGGACTATCATCCCCAAAACTGGAGACAAGAAAACAGAGGCACAGAAAAGTGATTTGGTCAAAACAGTACAGCTAAAAAGTCCAGGGCCAGGGTTTCAGTGCCTATGGCTTTCCATATGCTCCACTGCCTGCCGGAACCAACGCTCTATAACCCTGGGCTTCAGTTCTCCATTGGCTTAGACTGTCTGTGTCTCTGCCCCCTTCCAGCTCACTTGTCCTCTAAGCCTCTGGCCTGTGCCCTCTCCCAACTGCATCCAGGTAAGTAGCCGGTGGGTGTTGGAGCTACAAGCACAGCTGCAGGCCCCTCCTGCAGTAATTCACCCGTGACCTTCTGGGCTCCTGGCCAGCCCCTCCTGAAAGGGAAACGTGCAGACCTGGGGACAGAAATTAGTTCCCATGTGCTGGAACTGCTGCCATGGCCAATATCACCAACTAAAGAAACACGTGTGTGTGTGTGTGTGTGTGTGTGTGTGTGTGTGTGTGTGTGTGAAAAACACAAAACACCAGGATGACCGCAAGAGGGAAGATTCCTTATGAGTAAATATTACCCTCCCCCCAACCTTCACCTCATTACCGGGAGGGGAAGGGAGGGTTTTTTTCCTCTCTACAGACAATAGGATTGCTATTAAAAAAAAAAAAAAGTTTTACTTTATTTAAATTTTAATTGGCATCATGGAAGAACTAAGATTTTTTGCAAATACTTTACACAATGGCTTTTAAGAGTAAGTTTTGGGGTGTGTGCCAGTTAGTTCAAGTATGTATTCCCAACTGTTCTGTTTTCTGGGAAGTCTTGGAATTTAATGAGTTTCATTCTTATGTCTAGGTAAGTCTCCGCGAAACCTGGGGGAGGGACACGGGGAAAAGGAAGAATGTGGGTAAGTTCAGGCAGATCGCAGCTCACCTTTTGAACTCCTTGCTTGAGGTCCTTAGCCACCTTTGCCATCTTCTGTGGTGCAGGAACAGCGCCTAGCTTCTCGGGCAGAGGCGCGAGGGCGCGCAGCGGGGACAGCGCTGGCTGAATGGCCAAGTTCGCGGGCCCAGGGGGAGCTCTGCGCGCTGCCCCGCGCCGCGGGGTCCTTTAATTGGAGAGCGGGACTCCCTCTAAAACGGCGCCAGCCAATCCTCGCGGGCGCTCGCGCTCGGCCAACCAATGGCAGAGCGCGGCTCCCCCCTCCCTCGGGGCGGCCTAAGCCGGGCCGGGCGGCTGCGGCTGCGCGAGCGCTGCCCTGACGTCAGTGCGGCCGCGGCCCCTGCCTGCCCTGGCGGCTCACATCTGTCCCTCGAGCGAGCGGCAGGAATCCGTCCCCACGCCCTTCTCCTTTAAAGGACAACGGGCAGAGGGTGGGGAGGGCCGCTGGGCCCCCGCGATCCATTCAGGTCAAAAGGGAGAGTGATCAAACAGGAAGGCTGAGGTATTTTTAGTGAGCTGGGTCCAAAAATAAATGCTGAGCCGTGTTCCCCTTCCCACCCTTTCTGCCTTGTCCTGGGGGGAGGGGGGTGCGGGGCGACGGGGGAGGCAGGTGGTGTGCGGCTGCACTGACTGGGCCTGCTAACTTTCCCAAACCGGGGCAAGTCCTCCAGTCACCAGACAGGAGGTGACAACACAGTGAGATAGGATTTTTTTTAAAATTAGTATTTGTAAATTATTAATCTGCCTTTCACAACTTGCTTTGTGTAAATCCTCCCAATTCAGGGAGGAGAATACAGTCCTGATTTTGTACGCGCTGAGATGTACATCTTCCTAGTTTCAGAATTACCTTAGGTGTTGTTATGACCGTGATGATGGTGATTATCATTTGCATTTGGTAGATGAGGCCATAGGCTCACAGAGGGTGACTGGTCCAAAGTTGAACTCTTTGGCAAAGCTTTAAATCTGAGTTAGCGAGAGTGAGAACTTACCAGGGGAGAAGGGGCACAGGATGACAAGAAGCCATAAACGAGGAAATTCTAGTTAAACTCCATAAATTGGGCTATGGAGATCTGGACAAGCAAGATTCTGTCTGTGGATTTCTCACATCCTTGGGGTGAAGTGTTTGGCAACATCTAACATAAGTCCTGTAAGACAGTATGAGCAAGGTCTTCCCTCACTATGCCATCTCGTGTGCCTAGAAATCTACATTTGTATACTGAGCCAGTTCCACAGACCTGGGGTCCCAGAGGCATTTTCTTCTCTACCCGACAGAGGACCGAACCAGCCCCTTTTTACCCTGTGGAGAATACTGCTCTGTCATGAGGTTTTCCGTCCTGTAACTCACGTTCACAGTACCCCCTGCCAGAACAGGGCTCAAGTGAGCTACCATAAAGCTAGGTTGCAGGGAGGCTGAAGGGGGGGGTGTGTCTCAAAGTACTTCATATGACTGATTTAGGGGGATGGGGAACTGCAGGTCACATTCTAGGGCTTTCTCTCTTATTGGAGGTACTTTCCTTCTTAAAGCCTCCTCCGTTTTGGTTCTTAACACCTCATCATC
>NW_024423786.1:9496272-9512511 GCF_017311325.1 Ursus maritimus
GTGTGTGTGTGTGTGTGTGTGTGTGTGTGTGTGTGTGTGTGAAAAACACAAAACACCAGGATGACCGCAAGAGGGAAGATTCCTTATGAGTAAATATTACCCTCCCCCCAACCTTCACCTCATTACCGGGAGGGGAAGGGAGGGTTTTTTTCCTCTCTACAGACAATAGGATTGCTATTAAAAAAAAAAAAAAGTTTTACTTTATTTAAATTTTAATTGGCATCATGGAAGAACTAAGATTTTTTGCAAATACTTTACACAATGGCTTTTAAGAGTAAGTTTTGGGGTGTGTGCCAGTTAGTTCAAGTATGTATTCCCAACTGTTCTGTTTTCTGGGAAGTCTTGGAATTTAATGAGTTTCATTCTTATGTCTAGGTAAGTCTCCGCGAAACCTGGGGGAGGGACACGGGGAAAAGGAAGAATGTGGGTAAGTTCAGGCAGATCGCAGCTCACCTTTTGAACTCCTTGCTTGAGGTCCTTAGCCACCTTTGCCATCTTCTGTGGTGCAGGAACAGCGCCTAGCTTCTCGGGCAGAGGCGCGAGGGCGCGCAGCGGGGACAGCGCTGGCTGAATGGCCAAGTTCGCGGGCCCAGGGGGAGCTCTGCGCGCTGCCCCGCGCCGCGGGGTCCTTTAATTGGAGAGCGGGACTCCCTCTAAAACGGCGCCAGCCAATCCTCGCGGGCGCTCGCGCTCGGCCAACCAATGGCAGAGCGCGGCTCCCCCCTCCCTCGGGGCGGCCTAAGCCGGGCCGGGCGGCTGCGGCTGCGCGAGCGCTGCCCTGACGTCAGTGCGGCCGCGGCCCCTGCCTGCCCTGGCGGCTCACATCTGTCCCTCGAGCGAGCGGCAGGAATCCGTCCCCACGCCCTTCTCCTTTAAAGGACAACGGGCAGAGGGTGGGGAGGGCCGCTGGGCCCCCGCGATCCATTCAGGTCAAAAGGGAGAGTGATCAAACAGGAAGGCTGAGGTATTTTTAGTGAGCTGGGTCCAAAAATAAATGCTGAGCCGTGTTCCCCTTCCCACCCTTTCTGCCTTGTCCTGGGGGGAGGGGGGTGCGGGGCGACGGGGGAGGCAGGTGGTGTGCGGCTGCACTGACTGGGCCTGCTAACTTTCCCAAACCGGGGCAAGTCCTCCAGTCACCAGACAGGAGGTGACAACACAGTGAGATAGGATTTTTTTTAAAATTAGTATTTGTAAATTATTAATCTGCCTTTCACAACTTGCTTTGTGTAAATCCTCCCAATTCAGGGAGGAGAATACAGTCCTGATTTTGTACGCGCTGAGATGTACATCTTCCTAGTTTCAGAATTACCTTAGGTGTTGTTATGACCGTGATGATGGTGATTATCATTTGCATTTGGTAGATGAGGCCATAGGCTCACAGAGGGTGACTGGTCCAAAGTTGAACTCTTTGGCAAAGCTTTAAATCTGAGTTAGCGAGAGTGAGAACTTACCAGGGGAGAAGGGGCACAGGATGACAAGAAGCCATAAACGAGGAAATTCTAGTTAAACTCCATAAATTGGGCTATGGAGATCTGGACAAGCAAGATTCTGTCTGTGGATTTCTCACATCCTTGGGGTGAAGTGTTTGGCAACATCTAACATAAGTCCTGTAAGACAGTATGAGCAAGGTCTTCCCTCACTATGCCATCTCGTGTGCCTAGAAATCTACATTTGTATACTGAGCCAGTTCCACAGACCTGGGGTCCCAGAGGCATTTTCTTCTCTACCCGACAGAGGACCGAACCAGCCCCTTTTTACCCTGTGGAGAATACTGCTCTGTCATGAGGTTTTCCGTCCTGTAACTCACGTTCACAGTACCCCCTGCCAGAACAGGGCTCAAGTGAGCTACCATAAAGCTAGGTTGCAGGGAGGCTGAAGGGGGGGGTGTGTCTCAAAGTACTTCATATGACTGATTTAGGGGGATGGGGAACTGCAGGTCACATTCTAGGGCTTTCTCTCTTATTGGAGGTACTTTCCTTCTTAAAGCCTCCTCCGTTTTGGTTCTTAACACCTCATCATCCCCAGCTATCCCAAATCTTGACCAATGATTCCAAATTATGATTCCTTTTTCACATTCCTGGAAAGGGCTTTCTGTTTGTGATTCCCCTTTTCTTCTTTCATGGATCTGCTATAATTGATGTTTGTTTTGCTTGCTCCCATCTATAGCCCCAACACCTAGCATGTGCTAGGAACACGTGTGTTGAATGAATGCAGGTTGGGTTCTGGCTTTTAATCACCAGTGAGCCGGCAGGCAGGACTCGGAAGAGATGGTGCAATGCTACACCTTGGTCTAGTTTGTCCAAACTTCCAAGGTGGGCTGCACATTAAACCAGTGTGTAAATAAACAGTGGCCAACAGAAGCCTGGCCTGGAAGAGGTTTCTATGTGAATAGCCCATTCAGTAGCAAATCCTAGGAACAATAGTGCTGAACTGGGATGTCATGCCAGAAGCCTTTATATTTCAGAGTTATAGGAACAGAAGCCAGGAGAAAAACAAAGACATGCTTTATCCCTTGTGAACTGGGCAGAAGCCTTCCCAGTGAAGTCATTTCTCACTGCCTCCCCAGCCACCATTCTTGCCCCATCTTGAGAAATTATTGTTCCATGGAATAATTCTAATTTTACTAACTTTAACGCTGTATAGCTCCAAACTCATGGCCCCCTTCCCCTCCTTATTTTTACCCTTGGCTCCTGTGTCAGTTAAGGAGGCACATATTGTGACTCTTTCTCAGAATGTGAGACTCAAGAGCTATGCTTGGGGTGGCCCAGTCTCTTTTTTCTGGAGAATAACCTGTTGTGGGCAGGAAGGTGACCCCCAGTCCCTGCTAGTACTTACTCTTTCCCTGGCTAAAGATGCTCACTCTGACTCTTTGAACCCTACTCTTGAGCCAGATGTTTCAGGGGGACCTATAGCCAGAGTTTTGGCTGGACAGCTAGACAGACTATTATAATTTGGGACATGCTGGAAAATGGAGGAGATGTGGCTATTATACCTCAGCCTCATTCTAGCACTGAGATCCTTTTGCTTCTCTTTGGAAGAAAATGGGCTATCTTTTCTAGGTTGGAACAGTGAGAGATCTGATTTTCCCAAGGCTCATTGTTTCGTGTGCTAGGGCTTATTGGAAGCTTCATTCATCCACCAGGTAGTTTTGGGGCACCTGCCTTAGCCAAGCAAGCTGGGTGCTGGGGATACCCTAGGTAAATAAAAGAATCCTTCCCTTCAAGAATATCTTGATCTAATAAATGTCATTGGGGCTCTCCAGTTGACAAATCTCTTCTCTTACTTGAACTTCAGGACAATCACAGAATAATTCTAATTATTCCATAAAAATTCTAATTGTTTTTCTTGGAGAAAGTGGGGATTGGTGGCAGTCTAGGGCTCTATCCAAGGTCGCACAGCAGTATGTGGCATAGCTAAAATTTGAACTCAGGGCTTCTAACTCCAAACTCTGTCCTTTTAACTATACCACACTACCTCCTGAACAAATCTTAAGGATTGACTACAGGGAAAAAAGTAAGCACTTGAAGGAAGATGGTGTTGTTGTCATTGTCATTACCAGTGGGTTTGTCCTGACTGGAGTTTTTGGCTCTGTGTCTCATTTACTTTTCATTGTTCATTCATTCATTCATTCACTCATTCAACAAACGTTGAACTGTGAACTACAGTGGGTCAGGAGGCCCTGAGCTGAGGTTATGATAGACCATGAATAAGACAGGAAAGTTTCCTGCCCTCACACAGCTTCTATTCTAGTGGAGGGAGACAGGCATTAAACAGGTGAACAGATAGTTAGATAAGGTAGTTGAGGATGGCAGTGAGTGCCTTGGAGGAAGTAATGGAGGAAAGATTCACTGGCTATGTTGTCCATTCACATCAGGTAACGGCCTGACTGAAGGGGTCATGTGAGCTGAGACCTGAAAGAGAAGAATGAATCAGCTATGAGTGGAGTCGCCATGGAAAGAACATTTCAGAAGGATGGAGTCATGAGTGCAAAGACCCTAAGGTGGGTACAGGCTTTCTATGTCTGCAGGATCATAAGGTTGCCATGGCTGGAGGGTAATGAAGGACAGGAAGAATGCGTAAGGGGATCCGAGAAGTAGGCAGTGACTGGATCACGTTGGATCCTGCAACGGAGGCTAAATTCTTTTCTGAGAATAGTGGGGAATTACAGATGAGTACTTTCCAGCTGAGACATAATGTGTGCCAAATATGTCATTTAAAAATTTCTAAGGAAACAGGTGAACTAGTTATAATATATTTTAGTTAACCCAATGTATCTCAAATGTGGTCATTTCTACGTGTGATTGAAATACAGCATTATTGAGATGTTTTACATTCTTTTTTGGTGCTATCTCTTTGAAATCTGGTGTGAGCTTTACACTTGCAGTCCACCTCTGTTGAGATCAACCACATTGCAAATGTTCAGTAGTCACCTGTGGCCAGTGGCTACCATATTGGACAGAGCAGTTATAGAGTTTTAAGCAGGGGGCCATGACAGTATCTGATTTACTATTTAATTCACAGTAAGGACACCCAAGAGGTACTAGTAGAGACCTAGCTGGTGACTAACAACCTCTCATTGTCAGGTGAAAAGACTGAGGGTCTGAGAACCAGTAACTACCTGTCTGGTCTACTGTGTTTCAGGCACTGTACTGGGAAGGACAAGTGATTTGCCCAAAGCCACAAAGCTAGAAAGAAGCCAAACAAACCTTGAACCCAAATCTTTTGGCTTCATGTCAGACACTTTAGAAAATCTCCAATGATCGTGGCTCCTGAGGATGCTTTTATTGTTACATTGTTACATTGTAGCAAGTGTGGCTTGGTTGTTTTAGTTTGCCAATATGAGTTATGGCTTCTATTTGGTTATGACTTTTTAGATATATTGTGTTCATTAAAACGCTCAACACTTCAGAGTGGGTATATGTGAATAACCCAAGAATCACCTAATATATTTTGATGTGTATTAATTGGTACAAATAATCCCTGAGCCATGTAGTATATTTTAGTGTATATTAATGGATATAAATATGCCCCAAACCACTTATATGTTTTAATTTGTATCAACTTGGACCATCATTCATACCGTATGTATGTGAATTGTTCACAACTTATATTTTTGGTTTCTTTCCTGTCATTCTTAGAGTAACTTTAATTTTAGAATAACTATCTAATTTTCTCCAGATTTTTGAATGGCTTCCTAGATCAAGAAAGTCTTTGCCTATAAGGCCAAAACATCTGAATAAAAACAAAACATGGTTGTTGGACCCAAGCATTCTCCTGCCTTATAGCCTAGCTTTGACAGGGACTATGAAGGACATGAGGAGAATCTATCCATTGTGAAGGAGCACTGGATCAGAAGTCCAGAAACCTACATTTTGATCCTAGGTCTGTTAAAATGTTGTGGCTGGCCATCATCTCTAAGGTTACTTGCAATCAAATGTATTATTATTTACTAGGAGCAATTGATCAATTTTCTCTGAGGATCAGATATATATCCCACTTGATGGTGCAATGGAGCCATTCCCTTCTTTTCCAGGTCAACAAGAATATAAAGAGCTGCTCTTTAGTTAGGATCCAAACCCAACTGGGATCACTCACGAGATGCCTGGCTTTACCATAAGGGCTTAGCTTGGACAAGAAGGGGAAACAGCGTTCCTTACCTTTCAGGATTGTTCTGGATGTTTTCTGTGTTTTCCTCCAGATCCACTCTTTGCTCTCCTCCTCTATTTCTGTGTCTGGTAGGCTGACACACGGACTCCCTACTTGGGCCCCTTTGCTGTCTTCCTGGGAGCAGGAAACTCTGGTTGGAGATCAGGGTTGAGTATATTTAATCTCTCCTCTTCCTCCCTGTTGGCCTGGGTTTTGGAGGTGGTAGTTATGTTCTTCTACCTCTAGCCACAGCTCCTGTGAGCCTGGAGACAGCTCTCTCCCGTGACCCCTTCAGGCCTGGGGATGGTCTCTGCTTCCTGCTGTCACTGGCTTCAGGGTGCTTCTTCTCCTTGTGTGGGTCCACTGAACCCCGTTTTCTTCTTCATTAATAGTGCCTTTATTAAACTTCCGTTGGTTACCTCTTCAAGTGTTTCTAGCCAGGACCCTGACCCATACAGAAGCAAAGTGGGTTTTAGAGATGATCTCAGTGTGGCCTTTGCTGGATTGTTGAGATACAGAGTATGTGTGGGTTTCTCATGTAGTTTTTGAAGTAGTTAAAATGATTTGGGGTTTGGCAATTAATTAGAATAGGAAAACCAGTTAGAGGTACTGAGAGAAACAAGACAGAAATTTGGAGACCTTCCCTCGGGCAGGTCTGCTAGCTGACCATGGAGTTCTTCAGCCATTGACAGTGACTTTAGGTATATAACTCCCTTGTGCCTCTGTCTTCTCCTGTGTCAAATGGGACTCACTGTGAGGAGTGAATGTGGGGTCATATGCAAAAGTTTGGCTTAAGCCTGACGGCCCTTCCAAATGTTCCATTCCCATGCCAGTGTTCCAGCTGACACGAATCTAGTCTTGTATCCTTGGGAATGAGGCTTGAATGTGAGATACTAGGGAACTTGAAGCAATTTGCTGAGGTGGACCCTCTTGAAACATTGTAATTTGGTAACCTGCGTGTAAGCCAAGATGTACCAAAATACTTGTGTTCTACATGGCCCACTGGGAGTGAGGTGTTGGTATCGCTCACTACAGGGAAAATATCTTGAACGGAAAAAGGGGCAATATTGCAGCTCTAAGTTCCTAGTGTAAGAATGATCTTGATATTTGGGGGAGTGGGGTAATGGTAGGGGTGGACTAGCTTGGACAGGTTGGGTGGTGGGTTGACAGTGGCCTATCAAAGGGGAGCTTGTCCAGCTTCAATGAACATGCTCAGGATAATTGGTACCAAGTGCCATTTTTGAGCTACACCAACATGACCACCCAGCTTTTTCCATGGACAATTGTATTGCATCCTCCCAGCACCTTCCTGAGGCAAGTGGTCTTATTCCCATTTTACAGAATAGCAGACTGAGCCCTAGAGGTGTTAAGTAATGGTCCCAAGGTCACATAGCTGGTTACAGAGCAGGAATTTGGACCCACATGTGTCAGACTCCAGAGATGGTACTGATGAGAAGTACAGGAAACCAACTAAAGCCCCAGCAATCATTTCCTTGGCGCCATGTGCCAGGCCATGCTAATCACATTTAATTCCTACAGGATAGGGTTTGGATCCCTATAATAGAAATAAACCTCCGCCCCCCTCACTACACACACACACAGACACTTAACACCTGTGGTCCAATTGTAGGTGTCCTTCAACAACGTAATTATGGGGACCATTTAGAATAAAATTCTATTTTGGAATAACTTTGTATATACTAGATAATGGGGGAAAATCAGGCCTGTTCAACCCATTAGGGTTGTATAGCCAGGGATTGGGGGTAGCATTGTAGCACCCGTGTTTCCCAGGAGACAGAAAATAAAAATCAATACAGTTAAAGGCATCATCATCATCATCATCTCTTATTATCACATTTTCCATTCTGTTGGCCGTCTTGGCATTTTAATTTTCCAAAGCCTTATGAACCTGCATTACCTGGTTGCATCTCCTCATGGGATATTGAAATCATGGGGAAAAATGGTGAAGTTGCTTCTGTATATTACCTTTAGGGGCAAAATTGACATATGTGGGTTTTGTTCAGATTAAAATGTCTGAGGGCCTATTTATGAACTTGCATCACTCGTAGTTTGGAACCAGTTCTGTGGCTTGGGTTCAAGGCTAAAAGTTCTACTTGCATTGTGTGGGAGATGATGTCTGACTTGATCCATTTCCTCTCTGTTACCTGCCTTTGCTCAGTGATTAAGTTGCCTGTCTGAGCATTGCATTCCGACCTACACTCTTGTGTTTTACTTCATGCTGCAGCTTCCTTACTCCTCTTCTGCCCATCATAATCCACCTGTCCTAAGTACTTTCTCTCAGCCCCCTGCCCAACCTCCCTCCCTCACTGGGTTTGGCAGCAAACTGTTGAGAAAAGAGTGAGGGTTTTGAAGTCAGGCATATCTGAGTTTGAGCCCTTACTTATTAGCTATGTGGCCATGGGAAAATTAGCTTTGCTCTTAGACTACTTTAGCTGTAAGATGGAAATGATCAGCCCTACTTCCAGAGGGTAGCACTCCGCTTTATGAGTGAGCACGTGTGAAGCACCCAAGCCATTCTTGGCGCAAAGTAATACCCATGGTTTCCTTCCTCTCACAAAATTTCTCTCCCTTCCAATGTCTCCCCTCCCCCCCAGTTCTTTTGTGTTCATCACAAAGAGATTCAGAGTAACAGTTCCCCGCTGCTCCTTCCTCTAGCCTCAGGGAGATGAAACTTGCATTCTGCAGACATTGTTTTCCTTGCATGCTTGTGCAGATGGTGATTAGGTGCAGGCATGGGTAAACTTCTCAGATGATTAGTGGGCACCTACCCAAAGCAGACAGAGGGCCAGGACCTCAAAGGTATCCCACCTGCTGCTGCGGCACCTACCTCCTGCTTGGATGCTTTCCGTGTTCAAGAACTCATTCTCTGACCAGACCTATCTAACAGTTTTGGACGTCTCTCATTGTTAGAAGGTTCTGTGTTGTTTGGCTGGCATCTGTCTTCCTAGAGCCATCATCTACCTGTTCTTTCCAGCCTTTGCAATCTAGCTAGTAGAAGGGCTCTCCCTTTTTCACACGATGACAGTTGATCGATTAGAAAACTGTTATTCATGTGTTCACAAGGTCTTCAGTCCTCCAGACTTTAGGTACTATTTTATCCTGCCTAAGTTATACTCCATTATTCCATTCCACATTGTCAGCAGTCATGCTTTCCTTTATCTCAGGAGCTGTGTTGCAACCTGTGGAGGGGTAGGGGCATCAGCTTTGAAGTCAGGCACATTTGGTTCAAATGCCTCCAAGGGCACCTACTGGAAACTTACCTATCTGTAAAACTTACCTATCTGCAAAATAGAAGCAGTAATACCAGTATCATAGTATGCCCAGGCAGATTAAATGTGCTGACGTATAGAAAGTATGCAGTCTCTTGCCTTGCATGGAAAAGAGGCAGTAGCTGTATAATTATTATTTATAATTTCTAGGAGAGTACCCACCATGCTCGGTTCTCTTAGAAAATCTTCCTAGTGACCTTTAAGGCTTTCATCAGCCTGGAAATGGGAGTTTCCCCCCCCCCCTTACACCAGGAAAATGGCATTAAATGAGTGTTCTGTTTACTTTGTTACAATCACAAGATTCTTAGGAGGAGGATAAGATAGTCCAAATACCATTCCATGGTCATTTTAAGTATGTTCATTCAAGGCAGGTTTTAATTTAAAAACAGTTTGGATAGTCTGTGGCTAAACATGTACATTCTAAGAGGTCCTTTGGGATTGCAGCAGAATGTTCAGACATTCATGGGCAGAATTCCAGAACGCTTGAAAGATGAGTGTGTCCTGTGGCTGATGAACAAGGTATGAAGACACCAAATCCCCCTGATGAAGTCCAGCAATGCCATGCCACTGATCGGCCTTTCTGGAAGGACTAGATGAGCTCACCAAGAAGAAAGGAGTTGATGGGAGATTTCAGGAAAGATTCTTAGTTATCAGAAATTAGGCATTGAAAGAGCTGGGGCTTCCTGTTGATTCTCCAAGTTGTTCTCACAGCCCAAGACACATGGTTGGGCCATGATGTCATCTGACATAGATAGACACGCTGAGGCCAGAAACTGTCAAGCAGATTCTGGATCATGATGGAGGGTGGGAGGGATGTGCAATTTGAGGGCCATGTGAGTGTGGAATGAGTAATGTTTTCCAGGAGGGTATTATCACCCATCCTATCATTGATGGGGGTGGGGGAAGAACTGAACTCTAAGATATTCAAAAACAAGTATTATATATCCCCCTAAAGACCCTACTTTTCCAAGTTAAAATCCTATGTTTAGTAGTCTCATATATTGTCATGCTAGGATAATATTTTCATATCCAGTTGAATTTAGATGACCAATCTCAATCATTCATTTGTTCGTTCATTCCTTCATTCATTAAATCACTCAGTTGGTCATTCAGTTATTTGGTCTGTGGTTCTAGCAGTTATTCAGTCTGTCCCTTCATTGGTCCATTAGCTGTTTAGTTTTTCATTCAACAAATACCTGTTGGACATCTTTTTCTCTCCTAAGAGCTCTGCTGGGTGAGACATGCAGCAGTGAAAAAAGATTCACCGAATCTACTCTCCTGGGAAAAACAGATGTTAAACAAGCAATTACAACAAAAGGTGATGAATGGGGAGCATTAAGATAGGAAAAGCACGGGCCCTGAGGCAAATGAAGTTCAGTTTGGCTGGAGATCACAGTTTTCTATTACCTAAAACATCAGATCCCAGTGGCTTAACTTCCTGGGTGTCTAAATACGTAACCCCAAACACTCATCCACTAGAAAGAACAAGAGCTAACATTTGTGGACCTCTTGCCATATAGCCAGCCACTGAACCAAGTCCTTTACAAAGATGGTCACACTAAATCTTTCCTGAGTTAGGGACTCTAAGTATCACCATTTCACAGATGAGGAAGTTGAGGCTCAAAAGGGATAAACGGCTTTGGATAAGGATAAACTACAGCTCTGCAGTCACATAGGGCAAGTGGCAGAGCCAGGAGTTGAACCCTGGTCTGTTTGATTCTACAGCTCACAGTAATAGCCATGAACGTTTCCCTCCTCCACGTGTTTAGGAAGTGGAAAACCCGTAACAAAGACATTGAGAAGTCAGGGCAAAGAGAGCCTTCGGACCTTGCTAGTGTACTCCCAAAGAATCAAGAGCTCTGTAGTGAGCCTCACAGCCCATGGGAAAAAGAGCAAGAACTTGGGGTGACCAGGTCAGAGAACATCATGGGGCAAACTCTGTTCTTGCATCCCAGAAGCATGAGAAAGCTTTGCGGGAAGTTATTTGTAACAGCAGAAAGAACTTAGGCAATCCAACCCAGAAACGAATCAATCTTATGCTTGCATGTACATTTTAAATGCAGTTAGAATAATATAAAACCGAATTAGAAAGCCTAATATCCACATGATATCTTTATTTAGTGTAAAGCAATCCATTACACACGCTCTCTTTCCTTTTCGGTGATTAAAAAAATAAAGTGAGTCAGTCATCTTTGCAAAAATAGTTCCATATTTCAAAAGAAAATAGTTTTCTTAGAGAACATAGCCTTCTCTCTATTTTTTCTCTCTCCTTATGTCTCCTCCTCCAGCTCAATAATAAATATCTCCTGCCCAGATGTTAGATCATGTTGAGATAATTTGGAAATCTTAGTGCTTAATTTAGACATGATTCATGTACACATTGAGTAGTACCTAAGTTTGGCCAGGGATGAGGATAGTTGCTCGTGGTGGTGGTGATTCAGGCTTGCCCGTGAATGATCCGCCTTCTATCACTTGAGATATTACTCAACTGCTGTGATGACTCAGCTTGAGTCGGTGCAACTGTGAACACAATGGTGAGCTCCCAAAGCAGCTTCCCTTGGTGTTCCCCATGTGGTTGGAGATGATTCTGTGCTCACTGGCACTTGCTGAGTTTGTGCCATGTATTCTCGATGAAGGCACGAGTGAGTCATGTTTCCATGTGTCTTGCTGTCAGGTCTGTTTGGTATTCTGTGGTTACCACAGGTCTAGTCCATACATCATCTCCTTATTCAAAGGGATTCTTTTACCTGATGTCTTCATTATCATCAAAGAATCTCCTTTCTAGACTCAAGAACCACGAGCTTCAGAATCCAGCTCATCTGCCTATATCCTGTATTGGTGTACAATGGTGTTACTTCTTCTTGACACCAAGTAGTACTACTCTACTGGTGTAATACTGCAACTACCATCAGCACCACCATGAACAGCATTTCTCTTCCCACTAGGAAGCAGGATTTGGGAATACGTAGAATGTTACAAATACTGGTTGAGTTCCTTATATGCTTTATCTCAATTATTCATCATAAAGTCATATGTAGTATTTATTTATTTATTATTTATTTATTTTAGAAGATCTTATTTATTTGAGAAAGAGAGAGAGAACGAGAGAGAGAGCGAGAGAGCGCACAAGCAGGGGGAAAAGCAGAGAGAGGGGGCGGAAGGAGAGGGAGAAGCAGGTTCCCCGCTGAGCAGGGAGCCAGACTTGGGGCTGGATCCCAGGATCCTGGGATCATGACCTGAGCTGAAGGCAGATGCTTAACCAACTGAGCCACCCAGGCACCCCTACATATAGTATTTAGATCCCGATTTTGCTTAGGAATTAAAATCAAGGCTTAAATATGTGAAGTAACTCACCTATGGTCTCATTGTTAGTAAATCGCAGAGGTATTATCTAAACCCAGCTTATTTGACATGAAGCTTTTGACCAAGACACCAGTGTTTTCTATCTTCATGATCTTTTTCTCCATCTCATATCATCATTATCACCCCTGTGCTGTTAATTATGTAATAGTGGCTGCCTGGTACTCACTACAGTCATACGAATAAGGCTGCAAGAGCAGACAAGTCGTTTGCAACATGCAGTACTTGTAACCTACTGATACTGGGACCACAATCTGCATCATCTATCAGAATAAATCCCCTGAAGGAAAACAGAAATCCTGCATTAGCATGGGCTCTGAGGGATGACATTCAATCTCCCAATCTCTTCTCTCTGGCAGAAATTTTTCTTATCAATCTCCAGGCAAGAGAGCCGTTCTCTAGGTAGTTCTTCCTCTTTGCTACATGACTTCTTTACCGTACTGTACTATAATTTTGTTTTCTCTAGTGAGGACCTTAGTTCTTTCTAGGAACAGTCTCAGGCCATCTATAACATTTTGTTCGGACTTTATTTTTCTGGGTTGAAACTCTGCCCACAAGGACCTGGTGGTGTATTTGGAAATTGGAAATTATCCTATGGTTTCTAATTTCATGGGGACTCTAAAGAGTGGTGACTCCTAGTACTGCCTTTAGACTCAGGCAAGAGTGGCTCCTGTCCTGTGGATTCCACTATGGTCTGGTCCTCTGGCCACCCATCCCTTCCAGGCTAGGCATAGGTTCCATGGACCCCTGAATTCTCTTCTTGAAGGACTCCAATCCCATTTCTAGAAAAGAGTGGGCCTCTGCCATGGGGCCATTGGACCAAGAATGGACCTTGTCACAGTTTACCCCTAGGCCCCAGGGGGAAACCAAGAGGTGGTTGCTAATGGGATGTGGTTAAAGTTTGAGTATCTGCACTTATTTGAGCAAGACCCCTTGCGGTGTGGGGCAGAGCTAGGAGTGGGAAGAGAAAGTGGAGACAGACCAGAAGCCAGAGGGGAGTCCAAGAGCTTAGAACTCAAACCTAGCTTTCCAGGTTGTTTTGAAGACATTTGTCATGGTAGGAGGATAGAACATATTTTTATTAGGCAGTGTGTTAGCTTGATTTATAACTTCTGTATATTTGACACATATCTTATGGGCCTGCACTACTACCCTTTTGCCCTGGCTCCCTCAAGTGTTAGGGATAGGCCTGTTAGCAACACTAGGGCAACCAGTCATCCCAATGTATCTGAGACTAAGGGGTTTCCCAGGATTCAGGATTTAAAGTGCTAGTGGAAAAAGACGTGGGGAAACTGGAAGAAAGTGTGTTGATCACCCTAGACCACCCACTCCCTATAATGTAGTGAATGTTGTTGATTTATATAACTGTACAGAACTCAGACTCCTTCCTGGGACAGAAAGAACTTCTATTTACATTTTCATCATAATAGCATGCAAGAAATTCCATTTAATGATAGACCTTCTCTCAGAGGCAGGAGATAATTAAAGGTCATTTAACCACTGGTAGGCATCCTGTCTCCAGGGCAGGATGCAGCCATTAGCAGTGTCCTTTGTAAAATTGCCACTAAAATCAACAATGAGCATTCATTGACCACTAGAAGAAGGAATATCATCAAAATTGTTGCTGGAAGTCATAATAGCTTTGTGGACTGTCTTATTTCTTCAAGAATGAGGAGAGAGGGGATGTTTCCATGTGACATTATTCCCATTGATACCTAGTTCCAGCTTTCCAACTTGGCTACAACTGCCTAAAGCAACTCCTTTCTAGGGGTGCCTAAGAGCTAGGAATATTTTGAAGTGTTTGGCAACTGAAAAAAGGGGAGATGGAAGCATCTTTAGCCAAACACCTTTCTGGGAAAAATTGAGAGGTAGGTGTAGTTAATTTCTACCCATGCTGCTGTTTCTACTTTTCCCACCATCTTGTTTCCTGAATTTTTAGGAATAAGACATTCATTCATTTATTCATCCATCCATTCACTCAGCAAATGAGGCCAAGAGTGGTAGCACTGCGTGGAAAAAGAAACAGCAAGAGCAAAGTCTCTGTGGTGGGAACATACTTGAAGATCTAAAAGCAGACTAGAGGGGCGGGCCAGAAAAGGAGGAAAGGGGAGCAGAATAGGTTCCAAAAGTTGGGTGAGGGTCAGGTCACATGGGACCTTAGGGGCCACAGTACAGACTTTGGATTTGATCAAGTGCTGTGGATTGATAATGCCCAGAGATAGCCACATCCTTGTCTGAGAATCGTCCACGTTACCTGATACGACCAAAATGGACTTTACAGATGTGATTAAATTCAGGATCTTGAGACGGGGAGATTACCCTGGACTATCCAGGTGGGTCCTATCCCTATCGTGAGGGAAGGGGAGACTGGACAGACAGAGGAGGACAAGGCAGTGTGACTATGGAGGCAGAGGCTGGAGTGATGTGGCCACAAGCCGAAGAAGCCTGGCAGCCTCCCCACACTAGAAGAGGCAAAGAACAGATTGTCCTCTAGAGCCTCCAGAGGGAGCATGGCCCTGCTGACATGCTGATTTTAACCCAGGAATACAGATTTTGGACTTCCGGTCTCCAGAACTGTGAGTTAATAAATTTTTGTTGTTTCAAGCCACCACATTTGTGGTAATTTGTTACAGAAACTAAAGGAAACTGATACAGGCAGTTTTTGGCTTTAGGCTAGGATATGACCTGATGAGATTTCCATCCTTCAGTGACCGCTTTGAGAGCTGTGTGGAACAGAGATCAGAGGGGACAGAAGTAGGAGTAGAGAGACCGGCTGGGAAGTTCTTGGCAACCATGTGCACGAGACACAATGCCCCTGTGGAGGTGGAGAGAAGTAGAACATTCAAGATTTTCTTTGGAGGTAGAATGCCCGGACTTGCTGACAGATTGCCATCAGGAAAGCAGGCTTTGAAAAGTCATCAACAACTTAGTCTGAATGTAAATAGGCCTTTTCCTCCAAGGGAAACTTGTAATTTTAAAAGGCAGCACAGGGATAACCCAGCAGTGGGATTTTAGGCTCTGTAATACACCAAATGTGGAGAAAGGGGCTTAGTGGGTTATGGGCTTGTGGCGTTTCCCTGCAGCCCATTCTGTTATGCTGCTTTGCTGACCGCCTGCTCTGTTCATAATCTGTCATAAATCCTTTTTTAGAAGTAGATGGACCACAAATCAATGGATGATATTTTCCATGTTGTCTCAAAGGGAATTTTCTGGGTTGGAGAGGCACCTGAAAGATGTGGTTTAAATGCCCCATTGAGGTTCTTATGACATTTCAAAGGTTTTCTGTATTAGTTCTCAAACTTCAGCCTGTATCTGATTCACTCGGGGAGCGTCTATGTCAGGCAGAGTTGAGAAATGTGGCTCCAGAGATTTTGATCCTAGGTGGGGGAAGATTCTAGGACAGTGCTTCTCAGACTTTAAAGGTTCTGATTCTGCAGGCCTGGGTGGAGCCTGAGATTCTGCATTTGTGACGAGCTCCCAGGTGATGCTGACACGGGTGGTCTCTGGACCACACTTGGAGTAACAAGATTCACAGGGATCATTTTCAGAGCTTTAAGCCCCCATGTGCCAAGGATGAGTCTGACTCCAGTTTGGATGTGACACCACACGTGTCAGAAACAAAGGTAGCCCAGACACACTGCCAAACCCTTCTGTGTGATGGCCCAGCTGTCATCTTGGTGCAGCAGATTCTTTTCCCCTCTAAACCGGTGACACTCTGCATTCTCTCCTGCTGAGCTCATAAATGCCTCCTTGCCAAACCCAACAGGGGCCAGCTTCCCAGACTGGGTTACGAGGGTGAGGTTTGCCAGGCTCGCCCCTTCCGTGAATGCTGTGGGCCAGACGGCTTCCTTAACGCAGCGCTCTCTGTCTTGCTTGGGGCCCATGAGGGTTGGCATGCCACAATCATCATGCTGTTTCCAGCACATAGTCCCGGCCACGCTCT
>NW_024423786.1:9512516-9525306 GCF_017311325.1 Ursus maritimus
CACTTCATACCCTGCCCTGGCCCTGGTCAAGCTCACTGGCCTGCCCACAAAGTTCCTCCTCCATCTCTAGCTTTTACAGTCTACAACCCAGCCAGATAGAGCCACCGTGAGTTCCTTGTTTCATAGGCTTGATTTCTCTTCTCACCAGGCCTGAGTCATAGTTTAACTCAAATCATCCTCACATGATGGTGAAGGATACACACAGTAAAGAAGGAACAGAGCTGTGACATAAAGAGAGGCAGTGCAAACCAGTGGTTAAGCACAGGCTTTAGTATGCATCCCAGCTAGGTCACACCTCAGCTACGTGACCGTGGACTAGTCTCTGTGCCTCAGTTCTCTCCTCTTTAAAATGGGGCAAATAGGGGCATCTGGGTATCTCCGTCAGTTAAGTGTCCAACTCTTGATTTCAGCTTGGGTTGTGATCTCAAGGTCGTGCGATCGAGTCCTGCATCAGGCTTGCACTCGGTGCCGAGTGCACTCTCTCCCACTGCCTCTGCCCCTTCCCACCACTCCACCCTGCACTCACATGCTCTCTTTTTCTCAAATAAATAAATCTTTAAAAAAAAAACCAGAATGGGATAAATAGAATCTTTCTCACAGGGCTGTCAAAAGGACTTAATGAGCCAATGTACTTAAAAGGCTGAATTTTGTGACAGGCTGTAGTAAGGGTGGAAATTAGCAATTCAGATTAGCCACTGCTGTTTGTCATTCTCTTCCTTTCTAACCTTACCATTTTCCCCCTTCTCTCCTTGTTCTTCCCCTTGAGATCTTGCGTCTTCCATAGAAGTACAGTTCTTGGCATTTTCTCCAGGTGAAATTCCGCAGGGTTGGGAAGTATCGATTGTATTTCAGAAATTGTTTTTGGTAATTGACCAATAGGAATTGTTGGGACTGTTCGCTTCGTTACATTATCAGCGGCACTCTAAAAGGAAATGAATGGAAATGCTCATTATTCCGGCCATTAGACCAAATTTGGAGCAAACAGGAATCTCTGGGTCCAAACATTTCCCCTGTAAAGCTTTGTTTACCTTAGAGACTGAAGTCAACACAATGGGGTTGAGATATCAACAACACGGAAAGGCTTGAAGTCAAGGGCAGCAGAAGCCTTTAATGAAGCTGGTGTCCAGGGCCACAGTGAACACCTTTCTCTCTAGGCTAGGAACGGGGGGTGGGGGGGAAGGGGGGGCAGGCGGGCGGAGCATTTCAGGGTTGCCCCATCAGACTGAGTAATCATGAGCTGACATTAGATTCCTGATGAGATTATCACTAGAATTATGGGGGAGACTCTATACAGATACGGTCCAAAGATGAGCATTTGCTGAGGCCCAGCCGTCACCACTGCCAGGCAGATGAGACGTCAGTTGTCCAGGGAAAAGAAGTAGAGGCTTTGACTAGGGTTCATTCACGCACATTAATCAACAGATGATTCCCAAGTACGTGCCAGCCACTGTTGTAGATGCTGGTGGTGCAACACAGTAAAGGAAACACACAGAAATCCTTGCCTCCATGCAGCCCACGTGCTACTTAGGGAATATCTTTAGGTCTTAGAGAATATCTAAGTGCCCTAGCCTGAATTCAGAGACCTAAAGGATTCTAGATCCCTTTGGTTCATTATCTTTCTTAGGGTCACATGTTTCTTAAGGAATATTGTGGAAGCCATGAACCCGTGAACTTCTTACCTCTCGAGTTATGCTGAGTTCTGCATTTAGTTTCAGAGGGTTTCTGTCCTGTCTTCCCTACCTCCCCAACCTTCTGATCCTGTTCTACCATCTGGAGAACATTCCTCAGCATCCTTGCTAAGAGAGGCTTACCCTAAGGTGTGGATTTTTTTTTTTTTTAAGAGATGGGAGACTTGTTGCCTCTCTAGGCAGCCATTCTATCCAAGTAATGGATAGAGGCAGCTCTACAGACTACAGACTCTACCAGTTTCCTTTTCCACCCTGTTCCCTGCCTCTAAACCCTGAGACTGGGATCTGGTGCAAATAGGACTGGCACCCTGTTCACTGGTGTTCTGTTTTTTTCTTGAAGGTGCAAAGAGAAATGCCTACTCCTACCACCCTCCTAGGTTTGGGGACTATTATGGGCTTGGCTACTATCCTTTCCCTGAAAGGGAAAGACTCCAGTAACGTTTCTTCTCATAGTCTCTCTATAAAGATACTAGCCTAAGACAGGCCTCCTTAATCTCCTCCACCCTCTGTTTACCTTCTTATCTGAAAATATGACTGGATTTGCAGATTAGCCAAAGGAAACAGAGACTTGTTTTTAAGACTGGCGACTTGCTTTTTGAGCCTGCCAGTATTTATAAGGCTTAAATGACTTCTCTGTTCCTTGTGTTGTGTGGGAGGAAAAAGAAAACTCTTACCTACAGCCGGGTGAGAGAGCAATGTCAACAAGGTACCCCCACCCCCCTCTGCTGAAAGCCAGTTTTTCTTTTAAACCAGAGTCCAGGCCATGTGAAATCCTTCAGGAGGACAGGACCAGAGACCCGACCCTGAGGGTTCCTTCTGAAGGGAAGGTAGTACAAGCACGTGCCAGCGCTCTGAAGAAGTTGCTCTTCAAAGAACGTTGGCTGAAGATTTTGGAAGTAACTGGGTCTTGTTATCTATCAGACAAGAGCTGTGTGATCTTGAAAAGCAAGCCCCCCCGAGAGGGTAGAGAGGTTGCACTGATTCACAAAATCAGTGGAGCCGTGAGGCAGAGGGAGTTGGAGTGGAAGGAATTTTGTTTTCTTTAGCTCACTCCAAGCTGTTTTTGAGCCACATGACACGTAACCACCACCTCCCAGGAGTTGAATGTTACTGTGCAGGTGCCCAGGAGCTGGGCCGCGCGTTTAGAATCCTCACAGCAACTGCACCAAGAAGGAATCCTTGTTGTCATCATTGCTCTTCAGCTTCACAGAATTAAATGGACAGTGACTCTGGGTTCATGACACATGCTCAGAATCACATATTTTAATAATGCCACAAACACTCATGACCCTGGAGCTAGAACGAAAGCCCAGACATTGACACAGACTCACATCTATGGGTGTAGCTCCCTCTCCCATTTCATCCCTGCGCCTCCATCAGAGGCAACCATCGTCCTGAACCCACTCTCTGGCTTTCCTCTATATAGTTGTGTTGTATCTGTGTGTGTTATAAAGATATATGTGTCTACTTCATTTTAGTTGGGTTAACTTTATATAGAAGGCTACTTACTGTACTTGGCACAATTTCGGTGTAATACCTTGCTGAGATCCATCCACATTGTGTGCTCCTGTGTAGTTTATCCGTAGTGATGGCTCTGGAAGATCACACTGTGGGAATATCCCACAGTTTATTCATTCACTCTTCTACTCATGAGTTTTTGGGTGGTTGCCAGCCTTCTGCTCTTGTTAACAGTGTGGCCTTTGAACAATCTTATGTGTCTCAGTTTTTCCGAATGGTTGCACCAATTTGCACACTTATTGGCAGTGTGTGAGAGAGCTTCAGATTCTGTCCAATGCAATGTTTGGAATGGTGAGATTTAAAAATTTTTCCCAAGCTAATAGACATAAAAAAATTTGTCTCCCATTGTGGCTTCGATTTGTATTTCCTTGATCACTAATGATATTGAACATCAATTCATACATCTTTCTTTTGGCTCTGTTTCCTCTCTTGTGAGTTGTTTGTTTCTTATGCCTGCTTTTTCTATTGCATTGGCTGTATTTTGCTTACTAAATTTTGGGGTTTTTTTTCCTTATGTTCTTGTTACTAATCCATATAAAAGAATTAATATGTGCATTTTATCAGTGGAGAAACTGAGTGTCCTAGAGAGTAAGGGACTTGCTCAAGACCATGTAGCTATCCATGGAGGACCAGTTTGACTTGGTATATATTGAGGGTTCCCGGGCTACACTGTCTTCCTGTTGTCGAGTCTGTGGACATGGAATGTGAGGTCTGGTTCTGGTCCTGCTATACCACCAGTGGGCTGGAGAGCATTGAATTAGTCCCTATGTCTTGGGCCTTACTTTCTTCATCTGTACAGTGACAACTTTTCTTCCAGCAAAGCTCTGTGGACTATCTTCATCTTTTTTTTTTTTTTTCCTTAGGATCTGTTGATTTGAGAAAAGGGTGGGGAGGAAGGGGCAGAGGGAGAGAGACTCTCAAGCAGACTTCCCACGGAATGTGGAGCCTGTCGCAGGGCTCGATCTCATGACCCTGAGATCATGACCTGAGCTGAAACCAAAAGTCGGATGCTCCACTGAGTGAGCCACCCGAGCATCCCTCCATCTTTTTTGATTCTCACAACTTTTAAGAACCCATGTGTCCAATGTGCTGGGAGGGGCTGTTCCCCACCCGCCCACATTCCACTTTGTACTGTCCACAGTGTGGTGTGCGTGGTCTCGAAAATTATGCCTGACTGGCAGCTCTAAGGGTTTTGCTTGCTTTGGGGTGTGGGGAGCCTGGAGTGAACATGGATAGTACTAACATCTTTCTCACTTTTCCTTGATTATCGTTGGCCATCTCTGTCTCCAGGAAGCCATGATTAAACATAGTGGAAGGGAAGATTAAGGATATTGTCATGATGGGGCGCCTGGGTGGCACAGAGGTTAAGCGTCTGCCTTCGGCTCAGGGCGTGATCCTGCCATTGTGGGATCGAGCCCCACATCAGGCTCTTCCGCTATGAGCCTGCTTCTTCCTCTCCCACTCCCCCTGCTTGTGTTCCCTCTCTAGCTGGCTGTCTCTATCTCTGTCCAATAAATAAATAAATAAATCTTTAAAAAAAAAAAAAAGGATATTGTCATGATAGCTTTCTAGTACCTTGTCCATCCAACAAATAGTTTTTAGTCACTTACAATGCATCAGGCACACTGGCAGGTAGTGTATTCAGGTATCAGACAGGCTTTAGTTCAATGCCTTTTACTAGTTGTGGGAACTTCCACCAAGTTTTTCAACATTTTGGGGTGCTTCCATGTTTTGGCCCTAGTGAATAATGTTATTACGAGCACCGATGAGTACTTTTTTTAATAGGAATTTTGGGAGGGTAAGATGAGATAATATATGCCCCGGCCCATAATACAAACTCAATAAATAGTGGTGATGAGGGTGGATCCTAGGAAGGGGAAGAAATGTCAGTGAGAAAGTATCAGAAGCCTCCCTGAGGAACAATGGGCTGGATTACTAGAGTCCATCTAACTACATGCATACTGCAGAGAAATGCATCTTTACTCAGAACATGTTATTTAGGGCTAGACGCTGGAGATAGAGACTAACAGAAGTGGTACACATTTACACATCACTCACCATGTGCCAGACCCTGTCCTAAGGGCTTTAAATATATTAACTCAATGCTCACAAGAACCCAGTGAGATAGATGACAACTATAAGTCCCATTTTACAGATGAGGAAAGTGAGGTACAGAGAGTTGAATTAACTTGTCCCAAGTCACAGACTAGTAAATATTTGAGACAGGGCTGGAACCCAGGCCGAATGGCCCCACGGTACCACTGCAGAATGAGTGACACCGAATCCCTGTCCTAGGAGAGTTCACGTGTCCCAGGATGGACATTTTATTGTAGTGCAATCAAAAGTGTCTAATGGATTCATGAGTGTTCATGATGATTACCTCCAGGAGAGACACTGAAATTTATCTCACTTTTTATCTCATTCCCTCATGTATTGTTAGGATTTTTTTTTAAACATTTGACATCTCTTAATTTGGTAATAAAATCATACGGGCAGGTACAAAACAAAGAAATATGGTGGAGGCGACCACAGAGATGTGGGCTGCTGCTGTGGGAGCCTGGAGGAGGCAACTCCTAACTCTAGAGGAGGAGGTGATGGGGGGGTTTGCAAGATGGGTAGGAGTGCACTTAATAGAAATGAGCAGAGAGATTTATTCTAGGAAGAAGGACCACTTGGATAGAAGCAAGTATGGTTGCCCTCAAAATAAGAAAAGTGTTGGCCCAGATTGCGGGACATAGTTGTGTATGGTTAATATTAGACTCCCAGTCCAGTGCCCTGGGATACAGGGAGTGGCCATTTGTTCCTCTCTCCTGGATTCTACTCATTAATATTATACTAGTTAGGATTAAGATTTCTTGGTAGCCATTTTCAAAGAACCAAACTGTGTGTTTCTTATGGCACCAATCCGGCCACACAGGGAAAACTGAGGTTATATCTGGCAAAAGAGGTTGAAATCATCAGGAGTCTGTGTCCCCACACACCTCATAGCTTCCTTCTCAGTCAGGATCCTCATCACAGGCTCCCCCTGTCCCCTCTTGTAGCTGCAGACATGGGAGGAGGGGAGGTCTGCCCTTCCCAGTAGTTCCCCCAGAAGCCTCAGACTCTCTTTGAGTGGCCCAGACTGAGCTGTGAGCAGGTCCTGAACCAATCCCAGTGGCCAGGGCAACAAAACATGCCCACTGGTGGGACCAGGTTACGTACCTCAGATGTCCTTGGGACTGGGACTAGAGTTCTCCTCTCCTGGACCCTGGAACACAAGAAGGAAATGGTTGCTCCCCTCCAGGAACACTAGGATGATGCTCCCAGAAGAAAGGATAGATGCTAGGCAGGCAAAACCAACCCAAACCAAACAGAAAAAACAGGTTTTTAAAAATAAAACATGGTTTATTAGGATATGAGTTCAGGTAGGGAGCCCCTGGTACATCCACATGGAAATTCTTCCTGTGTCTCTCCAAGCTCATGAAGAATTAGAATTAATGAGGGGAAAACTATCATGGAACATGTTCTTTCTGTTTCTTCCAATTTATCTCTCTTATCTCCATTTTTGGATATTTTCAGACTGGGGAAATGTGACCCTTTGGAATACATTTTTAATATTGTTTCTCATCCAAAAAGTGGCTTACTTTTATAGACGCTCATTCAGATCCGCTGTTGTCATTGTTTTCATTCTTGGTGTTTCCAAAGGTGAGCTCTAAAGGCTGGGTCAGGGCAGTTGTGTGAGGGGGTAGTGTTAGTTACCAAAGTATTTTTAAAGCTTCAGGGTTACCATGGGTACAGATGTGAGCAAGGTCATATGTCTCAAAGAGGTCTAGGGTGTCTCCTGTGACTTTGAGAAATCTATGTTCTTTAGAGAGCTCTTTTCCTGACTGCTAACCACATCTCAGCTGGCATGATTGGGCTATAATGTATAGACATCCACAACCTAAGGAATCGGCACCTGATCAAGGATTCAGACTCTGCAATCAGGCTTGTGTTCAAATCTTGGCTCTACTGCTTATTAGCTGTGTGATCTTAGGCAAGTTCCTTAACCTCTCTGAGCTTTACTTTTTCATCTGTAAAATGAGGATAACATTAGCATTGAGAAGACTAGACGACACAACGGGAGGAAACTTAACCCACGGAGAGAACAGACCAAGTCTTTTTCATCGGGAAGTTAATAATAAAGTGACGATTAATAAAATGACCAAAACCCTACAGTGTGTTACAGCAAGAATGCAAATGTTGGCTTCTAAGTCTGGATTCCAACCCTGGCTGTCCACTCAACATCTGTGGGGACTTGACTCCCTGAGTTTTACTATTCTTATCTGCAAAATGGGGATGAGGAGACCACCTTGTAGAGTTAGTAGGTGAATTAAGTTGATTTCTGTCAACCGTTTGACATGTCTAGCATAAACCAAGTGCTCAGTTGGGACACTAGCTTCTCCCTCCCTTTCTGTCTGAGAAGCTGGGGCCAGCCCACATCCCTGCACAGGGGAGGGTTGCCCGATATAGGTACAGTGCAAATCGCTGAATTCACTGGGGTTGAGAAGACAGGGTATTTCACAACAGATGCTGTCATTCAGTGCTGAAAACTGCCAGATCCCCACCGCTGGGTACCCAGAAAGTGCTCATTAAATTATGTCCCCTTGTGACAGGATTTGACATGCAGAACAAATGCTTCTGTCATGCCTGTAGCAAGTGTCATCCGCCACGGAGGGAAGCTGCATACCAATGACCAGGGTGACCCCAGCTTTCCCTGCATGGCCAGGGCTGCACACCATGGTAGCTAGCACCTCACACAAGCTGCCTCTCTCACTGACTAAGTTCCCAGGCAGCTCTGAGCGCAAAGCCTGGGTGGCATTTCGCTGCCGTGACCCCACCTAGGAGAGCACTCCGGGGATAATTAATTGCAGTATGAGAGTCTGGGTGGGAGTACTCGGCTTCCAGAGTGAATAATTCACTCAGTACAAACAGTCCCCAGCTGCGTCCCACCGAGAAGATGCTGCTTCTCATCCTGGCACTGCTGCCACTCAGGCTTGCTAAGTGAGAGGCAGACAGCAGGACAGCAGGATCAGAAGGAGGAATGAGTGTAGAAGATAGGTTTGCCTGGAGCTGAGCCTTGCAGATTCCCTTTGGGGGCCTTAGGAGTGGGAGATAGGAGACAACACGATGCTTATTGCTGGTTACTTCCTTCTCTTATCTGATGTCCCTTGTCCATTCAAACTTTTCTTGTCTGTCCTCTCTATCTTGTCTCAGAACACCCTGTCCTCTGTGTCTCTCTCATTGTCTGACCTGGTAGTGTCATAGCCCTGCTCACAGTTGGCTTGAGAGAAGCAGAGAGCTCCTCGTCCCCCAAACTGATCCCCCTTAAAATATACAGTAGTCCCCCCCTTATCTGCTGGGCATATGTTCCAAGACCCCCAGTGGATGCCTGAAACTGCAGATAGCAGATGTAGGGCTCAATACTATGTTTTTTCCTATACATACACACTTGTGATAAAGTTTAATTTATGAATTAGGCACAGTAAGAGATTTGCAACAATAATTCATAATACAGTAGAACAATTATAACAACATACTGTAATAAAAGTTATGTGACTGTGGTCTCTTTTTCTCTCAAATTATCTTTTATTGTACTTACTCTTCTTGTGATGATGTGAGATGGTAAAATGCCTACATGATGAGATGAAGTGAATGACGAAGGCATTGTGATACAGCATTAGGCTGCTATTAACCTTCTGATGATATGTCAGAGAGAGGATCATCTGCTTCTGTACTGCGGTTTACCACGAGTAACTCAAGCTGTGAACAAGAGGGGATGGCGGTATTTCTAGCTGTCTCCTTGCAAGGCCTATCTGCCATAAGACATTGGGATTTCAGGAGGCTTATGNTGTAGGGAAAAGAAATCACCCAGGAGACTAGCATCACTGATGCTCAATGTACTGGTTAGCTATCGCTGGGTAACAAATAAACCCAGAATCTTGTGGTGTACAACAATGAGTATTTATTTTACTCATAGTTCTGTGCATTGGTTTAGGTGGCTGGTTTGGCTCTGCTCCTCGTGGGTTCCTTCTGGGAAAAGGCTGAGGGAGTGGTGTGTTCCTGAGAAAGCTCATTTCATGGGGATGGCAGAGCTGTCAGAGGGTAAGGTCAAATGCACAAGCCCATTTCAAGCCCCTACATGCATCATGTCTGCTCACATCCTGTTGGCCAAAGCAAATCCGTGACCAAGCCTAAAGAAAAGGGATAGGGTTATACCGTCTTTTTTTTAATGTGTGTAGGAACTACATGGCTTCATGACAGAGGGAAAAGTGAGAATTGGGGTCAATAATTCAATCTATGACTGTGCTTACCACCTGAATATGAATTAGGTGGCTTGGTGCAAGGAGAGCAGTAATGGGAAGGCCTAGCAGATAGGGCTCATACAATTCCATGAGGGGAGGTGAGAAGAATATAGACAAAGCCCAGTTATTCTCTAGATGGTCAGTGATTTGAAACCTGGAGACAATGTAAGGGCACTGGACACCTAATAGCAGAGGTTCTCAAAATTTAGCTTATCATAATTCCCTGGGAAGCTTGTTAATACAGATTGCTAAACTCTACTCCCAGAATTTCTGAGGCAGTAGGTCTGGGGCAGGGCCTGAGAATTTGTGCTTTCAACGAATTCTAGGCAATGCTGTTGCCGTTCCTATAGGAAGCATGCTTTGTAAACTGCTGTCCAAAGGAAATTGGTTTTACTGAAGGCAAGCCAATATACATTAGTGACAGTCTCGCCTAAGCTTGGCCTAGCCCACTCTCTCTTGATTCCATGCCAGTCCTATTCCATCACCTTTATTTCTTTATTCTCATTCATTTCCCTCTTGATTCTACACCCCATTTTTCTTCTCAGACGGCTCTTCAATCCTTCTCCCGCTCTGTAGCACCTTGACCTGTGTTTCCCTCCTCCTTGCTCCTAGATGAGAGAACCCAGGGTATGAGTGGCTAAAGTGTGCCTACCAGACACACCAGTCATAGCCTGGCAGCTGGGTCATAACCTCCAGGAGAAAAGCACTCCCTGTTTTGGATAGAGATCACCAGTTGATACGGAGATGATATTCTAGGGAGTATGTGGGTCCCTTAACAACATTCTTTGGTGGTTTGTTTATTTATTTATTTATTTATTTATTTATTTATTTATTTATTTATTTATGCATATATGCAACATCTTGTACTTTCATTTAAAAAATATATTTGGTGTCTGGTGGCAGCCATCACAAGGCACTGACTTTAACAACTTGTGAGAGATGAAGATGTTCCCCTTGGGACCATAACTGATGTGCCATGCAGCTTACCCAGAAGTTTGGGAAGTGGTTAGACCTAAAACCCAGTTCACTCTCAGAATTCAACCCAGGGCTAGTGCTGTCCAGCATCATCATAACTCTCAGTAGGACCCCCTCAGTAGTGGGCTAGAGTGCCAAGAGATCAAGGTTATGGCTGTTCCAGCATACCCTTCACCTCCTGCCTGAGTAAATTAATGGTTCCAAGATGTTTATAGCTGGGTCCCAGAGAGAGACAGAGAGAGACAGAGAGAGACGAAAGAGAAGGGAGCTGCTGCACTGGGACCACCAGTGGCTCCTTTATTGCTAAGGCCTTTTACATTTGGGGGCCCATGTTGTACAGGTCCCAGGGGCTCACCCTGTTATGTTCTCTTCTCAGTTCCACACACCCCACCCCTTGGGACTTTCTCCCCCAAGCCTGGCTGGGGAGTGGTGCAAGTCTTCCTGACTCTTTTCTCCTGCCTTTCCAGAAGACAAGTCCAAAGGGACATTTTGCTGAACTTAATGCTGATATCAGGGGACATCACAACCATACTGACCATTGGTTAACAAATCTTGACTATCTCTGCAATGGCAAATGAAAGCATTTATTTTCTTGATTACAGGGCTCTATAAATTCTAATTGCTTCTGACCTGGCCTTAGTGTAGATATCTTTAGTGAAGGGGTCTTTCTGTAAACAAATGAATGACTTTAATTTCCGCTGTATTAGTTTTCTATTGCTGTGTAATTACCACAAACTTAGTGGCTTAAAACAACATAAATGTTAATTACTTCATTGTTTCTGTGGTTCGGAATTTGGGCACAGCTTAGCTGGATCCCCTGCCTCAGAGTCTTATCAGCCAGAAATCCAGGTATTAGCTAGGGCTGTTGCCTCATCAGAGGTTCAACTGTGGAAATAACCACTTCTGACTTCCTATAGGTTGTTGGCAGAACTCAGCTGCTGTGATCGTAGCACTGGGGTCCCGTTTTTCTCACTGGTTTTCAGCTGGGGCCACTGAGCTCCAGAAACCATCTGAAGTTGTTTGCCAGATGGTCCTCTCCATAGGCCTTCTCACAACATGGTAGCTAGCAGTAGAGAGAGAGCCTTTTCCACTCAAGTATGCTGAGATGGAGTCTTATATAATGCAGTGCAATTACAGGAGTGAGACCCCACTGCTTTTACCATATTCAGTTGGTTAGAAGCAAGTTCCATGTCCCACCACAATTACACAAAGGCATAACTAGCAGGAGTGTCTGTCTTTCACACCCTCTTGCCAATCTGAAGATGTAGTACAGGCAGAATAATAGGTACCTCTTGGTCTTCGAAATCACTTTGCTTTTCTGAGGACCTCTGATGGGATGTCATTCAGTTCTGGAAACCTCTTCCTCTATTCATTTCTGTTGCCACAGGACATTTTTCCAACAACCCTCTCATTTGGGAAAGGAACTCCCAAGACTGTCCAGCACTGAGTGGCTGTCATCCTCATTGCATAATTCATTTTTATCACTTATTTTTAGTTCACTCAACAAATACTGACTGAACACCTGAAAGGTTCTGGGCACTGTTTCAGGCACTGGAGAGACAGTTGTGAACTTGACAGAACCCCTGCTCTCATGCAATTTATATTTTAGTTAGGAGAGAGAGACAATAACAACTAAATAAAGAAATGCATAGGCTAGCGACAGGTGTTCTGGAGGAAGTAAAACATGGACAGAACATGCCAGAACAGTGCTTTAAACAGGGCAATCAAGGAAGGCTTTCTGAGGAAGTGGTATCAAGTTGAGCCTGGAATGATGGCAAAGAGGCAGCCATATTACCATTTCAGAAGAAGAAAATTCAAGGTAGGGGGAACAGCATGTGCAAAGGCCCAGACGGTAAAAATAATTTAGCTTATTTGAGCAACTGCAAGAAAGCCCATTGGCTGGAGATAGTAGGAGATGAGGTTGAGGACATAGGCTGAGGGCTGATCTTGCAGGTTCTTCTGGGTCATGGCAAGGAGTTTGGGTTTGATTTTTATGTGATGGGCAGCCAACTGCGGGGGCTTCAGTAGGGATGTTATATAATGTAATTTATACTTTATGAGGCTCACCGTGGTTGCTTTATGGAGAACAGAGTTTAGGGCAGCACAGGTAGAAATGAGGAGACCCATCAGGAATCTGCCACAGTTTTCCAGGCAGTGATACCATCAGTTTGGGCTGAGGTCAGAACAGTGGGATTGGGGAGAAGTAATTGGAATTGGAACATATATGGACTTGCCTCATTTACCTCCTAAACATGGGAGTCTAACACCCTTTAGTTGTTCACTAGG
>NW_024423786.1:9525313-9542315 GCF_017311325.1 Ursus maritimus
ATCAGTCCTTGAATCAAAAATGATCCATTTTTTTTGTTTTGCAAATGTTTGAAAATTTCTATAATAAAAAGTTAAAAAGGTAATGTAGATCTTTTCGACGTACCACCTCAGGCTGGGCCTCCAGCCACCAACTCTCAGCAGCACGAGGGATTGCTCCAAAGTGGAGCCTCATGAAATAATTATAATTTCGCTGGCTGAAGAATAACACATGATGGGCCCTTGTGCAAAATGACTTCTGCCCCCATGGTGTGATTGTAAGGCATCCACAAATATTTTCTCTGTGATTCAAGGAGAAAAAAAAAAAAAGAAAAGAAAAAAAAAAAAGTGCTACTAAGTTCCCAGGGCAAAGGAGTGGAGCATTTTGTGCTGAAGCATGAAGCAAAGGCTTCTTGTTAACATAGATGTGCAGCCTAGCATCAGAGCTAAGAACACAGATAACAGTTAGTGTATTTGCCTTTGAATCCGTTTTGCTGCATGACCCTGTACAAGTTAGTTAGCTTCCTGCTGCCTCAATTACCTTATCTGTAAAGTGGGATGACAAGAAAAGAGATCTAATAGGATGTTACTAGGATTTAATGAAGTAATACTTTTTTTAAAAGATTTTATTTATTTATTTGACAGAGAGACAGCCAGTGAGAGAGGGAACACAGGCAGGGGGAGTGGGAGAGGAAGAAGCAGGCTCCCAGCGGAGGAGCCTGATGTGGGGCTTGACCTCAGGACTCTGGGATCATGCCCTGAGCCGAAGGCAGACGCTTAGCGACTAAGCCACCCAGGCGCCCCATGAATTAATACTTTTGAAGTGCTGTTAGAGAATAAAAGTAAATGCCATAAAGATATTTGATAATTTAAAAACAATCGTCCGGTATTTTGATTTTAAGGCCCTCATGATTAATAAGGAACCTGTTAAAAATCAGCATTGTTTCCTCTTCCTTTACTTTAAATGTCAGCACATTTATTGTGGGAAAAAAAACAAGAAACCATGGGATTTGGTGTCACATGGACCTGATTTAACCCCCAACTCTGCTATTTAATGGCTGTGTGGTCTTGGGTAAGTCACTTAACACCTCGAGAAGTATCATGTCCTTCATGAGTAAAATAGAAAGAATGATTGGAGTGGCATGCTGGTAAATAGATAATAACTAAATCTGAAAATAAAAAGCCATTATTTGTAGTGTTTTCTGGCGACCCTGTTTTAAATATGTCCACTATAGCTGATATCAAGCTATCTATGTGATCTCCCTAAGCGCAGAGTTGGGAAGAAAGGCACATAGTCTGCTCTTGGGAGACAGCATGATTGACTCCAGCAGGCTCATGAATGAAAGCAATATCTACCACTTACTGAACACTTATTATGCATGCAGTCCCAAGTTATTCAAAGTGAAGTAAGTATTTTACTTAATCTTCAAAGCAACCCTATGATGGAGGTGTTAATATTATCCTTATTCTGCAGTAGACGCAGTAGAGGCACAGCTAGATAATTTGCCCAAGCTCACATGGCTAGCCGGGATGCAAATCACTCACTTCAGTGCCTGGCCCCTGAGAGGCACCCAAGAAGAGGCAGACATTGATAGTATTGCTTCTCCAACAGAAGGAGAGATATTTCTTAGTATTTATATATAATGTTATATAATAATGTTATAATGTTCCATTGGTTTTCACAAAGTTTATCTCCAATTGACATACTTCTAAAGGAAGTAAAATATTTTGTCCTTTCCACTAAAGTGAGAATGAGAGTATGAGGTTTTATTAAGATAAAAGTTTATTGAGATAAAAGCAGAGGATTTGACTCTAAACATACTTGAAGGAAAGATTAGTGATCGAGAGAAGATGTGGATGTTTGTTGAGTACTTACTATATGCTAGGTGCTTCATATGTGTAATATCATTTAATCCTCCAGAGGTAGAAAGAGTTATCCCTCCTCTGCTCCCCATTTGACAGATGAAGATGCTAAGACTCAGAGCAATACAGTGACTTGCCCAATTTTACATCACTAGTGAGTGGTTATGCTGGGATTCGAACCCAAGAGAATGAGCCAGACTTGGTTTCTTTTCATTGTACCGTGCTGCTCATACTTGGACTCCCTGTCTTGTGAATGTCAATGAGGCTGTTTTCTAGAACGCAGGTTGGAGCTCTGTGAAATAACAAACAGAGCCTTGCCAGTCACAGAGCATCTCTTGCCAGCCGGCCCAACCCTTCTCCCTCTGACCACCATCAGTAAGAGCAGTGGCACAGCCAGTGTCATGATCAGTGGCCTCGAAAAACACAGGGGCCTCACTATGGGCCTTGGGTACTGTTTATAAGAAACTGTTCAGACCATGCCCCTGGGATGCCCAAAGCCCTGGCCAGTTGTTAAGGGAAAATGTCAGCCAGTGCTCCATTCTGGTCACCATCTGTACACATTCCAAAAGACAAACAGTCCATTTTAGCTGATGACCAGCTTAACTTTGAGACTGCAGAGCCCAAGCCCTACTTGTCAGTACTCACGTTCATCTTATTTGCTTTAGGTCCAGGACCCGAGTCTAGAGCACTCCTGAATTTAACTTTTTATCTGTATGGCCAGGGTGCCCAAGTAGATGAGATTACATGTGAAATTACCTTTGTAAACACTGACAAAAGTATTACTATTCTGTTATCTTGAGTTTGCTGACCCAACAAATTGAATGGGGAGGGTTGCCTTTAATTCTTGCTGAAGGGGATAGCAAGCCAATGTATTTCTCAAACATTACTAGAAGCCCTAGAATATCCAGATGAAAAAGGACTTTACTCACTTATTAATTCATTGCTTCATTCATCAAATATTGTTCGGTCATCTGCCATGTTTCAGGAATTGTTGGGTGTCCAGGTTAAAAGATCAATTTGGCATGATTCTTATTAATGTAGAGCTTATGATCTAGTTGAGGAGGCAACTTCATAGAACAATCTTATCTAAAATTGCAACTGTGACAAATATTATGGAAGAAGAAGTATGTGGGCCAATCAAAGCATTTAATTAAGGGTCTTGACTCAACTATGGGGGTCATGGCAGGCTTCCCCAGGGAAGTGGCATTTGAGTAGTGAGATGGAAAATGATGGTGGTAGTGGAGAGAGAATTCAAGGTAGAAGGAACAGCATATACAAGGCCTGAAAGTTGAAGATAACATGGCTTGTTTAAGAGTGGAAAGAAGATCAGAGTAGCTAGGTCATTGAGTTTAAGTGAGGGTAGGATAAGATGATATTGGAGAGCTGAGCAAGAACCAGATCATGGAGGGACTTGATGCTAAGTTAAAGATATTGCTTAGTCTCCTGAGAACAATGGGAAAGCACTGAAAAATTTTAAACACTATGGTAACGTGATCAATGTTGTCACTGTAACAGAGCATCTGTGGAGGAAGGAATGGAGGGAGGAAAAGGCAGGTTGAGTGTGGGGTTGGGGAGTTCAGATATATAATTTAAGCTGTCAAGGGGAGAGATGATGGTGGCTTGGCCTAAGATGGTGATATTGCAGATGAAGAGAGCACTGGAGGCAACTCCATTCCTGGGAGATTTAGGAAGGTTCATTGGCAGGACTTGAAATTTTAAAAATTTTAATTTTATTCTTTTGGGGGAAAGGAGAGGAGGTGCCAGAGATGAATTCCAGATTCATGGCTTGTGTGGATAGATGGATATTAATCTCATTCACTACCATGAGAACATTGAAAAAAGAGCAGGTTTGTGGACTTCATTAGTCAGCGTAGGCTAGGTTATTCTGAGGTAATCAAATGACCCTCAAATCTCAGTGACTTACAAGAACAAAGTTTTATTTATTGCTGTGTTATATGGCCACAAATGCCAGCTGCATTTCTGTTCCATATCATCTTTACTCTAGGACCCAGGGTGATGGAGCAGAAGCTGCTCATAGGACAGAGGGAAAAGAGATGAGGCAAACTATGTGCTGGTTCTTAAAGCTTTGGAAATGACACACATCACTTCTTACTTTTCATAGTACAAAGCAAGTCACATAGCCATGCCTGAGCATACAATTCACCTACAGGTTGAACATTTCAGGGTAGAAAACAACTATTTTTAACAATAAAATCTATTGAAAGGAAATTTAAACTTCAATATCTGAAAAATGCAGATGATGATAGTAAATTTACTTCGTAGGATTCTCATGATGGTTGAATGAGTTAATGCACAGAAAGCTGTTAGAACATGCATACAATATACCCTATGGTTCAGAAAGGAAAAGGAGTTTACCCAGTAATACCTATTAATATGTATACCCACACCACCTAATTCTCAGGTGTGTGGTAAAAATAAAATTCTATCTGGCAAACTTACTGACTTTTATACTATGTACCAGGCACTGTGCTGAGCTGAGATTCAGATAGGAAGACTTCCCCTTTAAGGAATTTATGGTATAATGGGGCAAAGGGATGTGCCAGCAAGTACAAAACCCAGGGATAATGTAACAGTGCTAAGTCAGAGTGGTCAGTTTTGGACTTTGATTTTTCATTTTGGATGAGGAAACATGTACAGAATCACCAAGATTTCTCATAAGTGGGCATTCTTGACTTGAGTCTTAAAGTCTTAAGGGGCTTATCAGATAAGTAATGTGGGAAGGACATTCCAGGAAAGGGGAGCAGTGTGTGCACTCAGGGATTCAGAGCTGTGTGGTTCATTTGTAAACTCTATGTAGTGAGTGAATTAGGCATCAGCAAGCACTCAACCCTTCCATTCTGGGACTCACCAAGCCTGCTGGGTTATCAGGGTTTGCCTAATGATCTGGCTTCACTGAAACCTCTCAGCTAGCTGCCTGGCTCTTATTTTGTTCAGTAGACATTTGAGCTGAGTGTGGGGTGAGGAGAAAGAATTAACCTCAGTTGGAGAACAGTTTTTGCATAAAGTAGAGATACTGTTGACAGTTATAGTGGGGAAAGGAATTTTGAGGAAATATTTTGAAAGGAATTTTAAGGGCCAAATAATGCAGAGTAATCCCCTTTTCAATCTTTTTATACGGACCTTCAGTATAATTCAGCTTTATTGTTTGAATGCTGTAGGGCATAGATTTGAGTGTCTATGTATTTATGTATATGTGTGTGCAAGTATGAGTGTGTTGGGAGGAGGCGATATGTTGAACTTGACTGTGGTATAATGGCAGGTTGGCCATGAACATTCAGGTGCATTTGGATCCCACATTAGCACCTCAGCATTGTTATCATGTAAAATAAAATGTAGGCAATGTTAGGATATGAATATGTAGAAGCAGGCAGGGCCAATTGTGATAATAGCCTTGAGCATCAAACTAAGAACCTGGACTTGAGAACTCAAAGTTAAAAACTATTTATAGGTACAAAGGATTAATGTCCAATGGGGGACTAGAGAAAGAACGGCAATCCCTTGGTAAAGATGGCTAAGGTGTCCTCACATGCCCTCAAGAGAGCCTGCCAACACTGGTGTGATTGTGGAGTGAGAGAAAAAGGAGAATTCTGTTCAGTTTCAAGATAAACAGTATTGCTTAAAAAAAAAACAAAAACAAAAACAAAAAAACCACCCTGCCATATCTTTCTATGTGGTGTTGCCATGGAAAGAACTATTTTCATCAGATGTGAGAGCAGGAAGCCACATAAAACAGAGAAATGGCCAGAATGCAGGCTTGAAATATCCCTAGGCTGCCCTAACTTAGCAGCATTTTTAGGGAGGGCAGTTTCTTCATGTTTATATGACAAGAATGAGAAAAATGAAAGGTCTCAATGACCTATTCCTTCCATTTTCCCATTGAACAACAAAGCATGCCTAAAATCTATGGAATGGAGGAAATATTCCAAGTAAATGACAACTTGCTGAATGAAGAATGGTCCCAGATGGCATATCTGTGACCTCACGCCCATCACAGCCTTCCCCTCTCAACACCACTTCCCTTTTGAATAATATAGCATATCTCATTGCCTTCATGTTAAATGTATGCATTAAAACTATTTAATCAGTTGTGGTTGACTTTTCAAGGGGCATATTATGCTCCGGCAAAATATGAAAGACAGTAATAGGACATACAGATCTTTCCAAGAAAAATATGTTTTAAAAAAGAAGCACATTCACAATGTTGGAAAAAAGAAAGCATAGTCAGAACTTGGAATGAAGTGCTGGAGCCACCTTATGTGTCTGAGAAAATGATTGGTGCCAGGGTAAGTAGTGAAGTTATGGGTTGGGACAGGAATTTGCAGTCTTGGGACTCTGGGAGCTGAAGGCTCCTGTCGAATGCACCAGAAACCAGGGAAGCAAATAATATTTTGTTGGCATGTCTGGCTCCTCTGTGGCCCTGTGGACAGGATCTTAAAGTTGACACAGCCTCTGAGGGTGAACAAGGGAAGGGTTGGCAATTTTAGGCAGCAAAAGGTTAGAATAGTAAGTCTTGTGTTTTCTGAACAACTTTTAGGGGAAACAGACCTCCACTTGAGAGCTGAGTGTGAAGAGGCATCCATTTCAGAGACCAAACACTCAGATACCAACCAAATGTTACTTCCTGCTTGTTCTGTGCAATTACTCTTAGTAACCTCTTGATTTGCTCACACTAATAAACATGGGTTAGAAGGGCAGAGTGCAGACTACACAGTTGATTGAAAACAATTCTGTTTGGTGTGGGAATGTGGGGTATGACTATTTTCTCATGGCTGGTGGTGTTTCTTCTTAAAGTTTTGCTTAACACATGAGGCATATGGGTTTGCTTTCTCTGGATAGCTGCAGGTCACGGAGAAGAGGGTACAGAAACCACTCAAATGCCTGGGTCATGTTGGAATGGCATCCAATTTAATTGGACAAACATTAATTGAGCACCTACTATGTTCAAGGCAACATGCAGGACAAAAGAATACAAAGAATAGCAGCATGTTATCCCTCCCCTGAAGAATTCACAACCTATGGTATACACAGATCCACAAATAGCTGTGATTACTGCTAGAACTCTAAAACAATGATGTGAGGTACTGGGGCTGGACATTGTCTATGTACGTGATCTCATTTAGTTTTCCCAGGAATTGTGTTAGTTGATGCTATTATGATCTCTATTTTTTCAGATGAGGAAACTGAGGCCCAGAAAAGCTAAACATTTTCCTGAGCACCCATAACCAGTAATTGTTGGAACCAGGATTCAAACTGTCTGATTCAGAGTTGGTGCTCCTTCTAGAACGTCGCTTTCTATAATGAGATCAGAGAGGAGCAGGAGTACTGATGGTGGGGGTGGGGTAGGAGCAGAATTGACTCTGTCATTGACGGAGGTGGGGGTTAAGGCAAGCTACAGAAAGTAGCTGACACTGACTGAGACCCTGAAGAATGAATGGGGTTCATTAGGTTATTCGACGGTATAACAATGGGGAAGGGCATGACTCCCCTAGAAGGAAACTCTGCAAGGGTTTGGAGGCACACGAGGATAGAGTAGCAGGGAGTCTGTTATGGCTCTTATCTGGGCTAAGTTTTGGAGGAAGGGGCCAGAGATAACTATTTCATCTTTTTTTTTTTCTTAAAGATTTTTTTTAAATTTATTTATTCAACAGAGATAGAGACAGCCAGCGAGAGAGGGAACACAAGCAGGGGGAGTGGGAGAGGAAGAAGCAGGCTCCCAGCGGAGGAGCCCGATGTGGGACTCGATCCCATAACGCCGGGATCACGCCCTGAGCCGAAGGCAGACGCTTAACTGCTGTGCCACCCAGGCGCCCCACCATTTCATCTTTTTAACAAATATTTGAGGGTCAATGTTGTGCCAGTCTCTGGTGGAGGCACTGGTCATATGTTGCCAACCAAAATAGACAAGGGCCCTGTCTAGATGGGGCTGTCACTGAGCAAGAACATAAATGAGTCTACGAATATGCCAGCAAACCACATACATATCAGCTAGTGAGATGCTGAGAATTTAAGTAGTACCATGAGAAATAGATCATAGGTCAGGCCCCTCTGACGAGGTGACCTTTAAGTTGATATCTGAAGACCAAGCATAAGCCATGGGGAAGGGCATTCCAGGTGGGGAAATAAGCAAGGGCAAAGGCCTATGGTGGGAAGAGTAGGCCAAAGAATACATAGCAACCAAACCTGCATTGTAATATGCACTTATGTTTGTCATGTGATCACCCTAGGGGGCTGTGATGTTTGCCTCCAACAGGCTCATGCCTGAGGGCCCCGTTTTGGAAATCTTCCTAAAATTAGGGCGTGTATTGTGGGTTCCAGATTACATAGAAACCACTCACGTGTTCCACCCACCTCCTTTCCCAAACGGACAGGCAGCGTGGAATTTTACTTAGGCTGTGCATTGTTAAGATGTGCTTGCCTTGTTTGTTCTGCCCTGGCCCTCTCCCCACCCTTTCCCATCTGAACAATTCTGCCAGTGAGTAAATTGTCAAATTTTAACCAAATGGCACCAATTATGCTTCCCCCCTTTATTTTCACTGTAGCCATGAAAAACAAAACTCCATTAATAATCTCCAGAGTGTTCCCTTTCTAAACCTACGTTAAATGAGGTTTTACCACTGAGATCATTTGAAGACTGTCCATTTGCATTAATTAAACATGAACTTCTTTTCCCATCTACCCACCCTGCTCTTGGTTTGGAATGCTTCTTGGAAGTATTTTTTGTTGTTTAGCAGGAAGAGGAGAGTATTGAAATGCACAGATTGTTCAATTATTTCCTATTCACCCAAGAAAAAGCAGGTGGAAGCTGTGAGGAAACAATGGAAAGGGAGCCAAGTCATATCCTTTGCCCAGCCTCCATCCCCTCCCTTGTCCTGTGCCTGCTCTGCTTCCATGTCCCCTTCTGTTCCTTAATTCTGAGTAAGTGCCCTCCTCCTCCTTCCCCTGCCCCTGGGGTGGTCATGTGACTCATACCTGATGGCCATGTGACCCAGAGCCACCCAGTCAGCCCCCTCACAGCCACAGGAATCGGATCAGGCATGGACGTGTGATCTGAGCTAGCTCACTGAGTGTCAGATCAAAGACTGGTGTTGAAAGATGGGGCAGGGGGGAAGCCCCTTTTTTCATGAGGCTATTGAGCTGGGAGCATTTGGGTTTGCAGCTCCTGTTGTCTATCTTACAAAAAGCCTAGTCAAGGGAGAAATTGAGACAGATTCCTGAAAATATTACTTGAATACTTAGATCCATTCATGTCCTGAAGCCAGTACAATCTCAGACTTCTCAATTATGTGAACCAATGAATATAATTTATTCTTCTCTGAAACTAGATTGAATTGGATGTCTATTTCTTTCAGCTCAAAGAGTTGTGTTAAATATGTATCCATAGCCACTATATGGCTCCACCTCTTGTAACCATCCCAACTTGGTTTTTCCTTTTCCTCATTCAGAAGACCTTTATGGAGCCCCTACTGTATGCCAGACACATTGCCATGGTAGCAATGACCCATATCCATTTCTCACCCACCCCCACTTTTCCTGGCAGGCAGAACCTCCAGTGGTTTACATTTGCCTTTCCCATAGAGCTATGGGTCAGGCGTGGTGACACTTTTTCCATTCCCCGCAGTGGATTTAGTCCAAGCAATTCTCTTACTCTTCTCTTTTTTTAAATCAAATTTTGGCCTAATTGTAAGAGGCATGTCACCAATTTCTGTTTAATGATGTGTGAAGGGAAATCTGGGGGAGAAGGCACTTTAAGGAATAAAAACAGGGCAGGAAAAACCCCTTTTCTTCTGATGGATATTATTTCTTTGTGAGACACTAAGAACTGTAGCAAGACAACGGCTGAGCAAAACCGTGGGGAAAAAATCTGGTACTTGGTGACATCACTGAGCTACTGAATTAACTCAGTCTGCGTCCTCTGAACTTCCTCACATGTGAAGTGATTAATTCCCTTATTAGTTAAGACTTTGGATTGGGTTTTCTGTTGTTCACAATCAAAAGGATTCTAACAGATGCAGTTGCTCAGTAAATACTGATAAATTCTCTGTGCCTATTCTTTCTACTGTTTCCATAGCCAACTTCAGTCACCTGACTTCTGTTTGTTGTTGTTGTTCTGTTTTTTTAGAGAAAGCGAGAGTATATGCATGCAGGAGCAGGGGCAGGAGGGTAGGGTGGTGTGGGGCAGGGGCAGAGGGAGAGAAAGAATCTCGAGCAGGCTCCAGGCTCAGCACAGAACCTGACATGGGGCTTGATCTCATGACCCTGAGTTCATGGACCTGAGTTGAAATCGTGAGTCAAATGCTTAACCAACTGAGCCGCTCAGGCACCCCATGTTTGTCCTTCTAATAGCATTTTAATGTCACCTCCTCCAGGAAACCTTCCTTGACTATACTCTCTCTCCCCCTAAGCTGTGTCAGGGTACCCTTGCAGATTCCTCAGGTGCCTTTGTGTTAACCTAAGTATTTCATTTCTCCCATTGTAGTTGCCTATTGACTTCCTGCCTCCTCCTCAACTGTGAGCTCCCAGGAGGACAGGGACTGTGTCCATCTTGATTCCTATTGTATCCCCAGTTCCTAGGGCTTTGCTCTGTGTCCCAGATGATCAGCATATGTTTGTTGAACAAACAATGAGTGAATGAATGACTGTGAAGATATTCACAGAGCCCTTCTCCCCATCTTACTTAGGTACTGCCAGTGGCCTTTCAGGATGGTTTTTTTTGTGGGTCACTTGCTGAATAGGTGTTCAGTCCTTCTGTAGTTATTTAAATCCCCTTAACTGGTTATTTACAGTTAACTCCTAGTCGGTCTGGGAGTCCTGGTTTGGATTCAAACAGATCTGTGTTTAAGATCTCTCCTCTGTCATTTACTTGTAACCTTGGGAGATTTTCTTAATGCTTAGGAGCTTTAGTTTTACCATCTGTAAAATGAAGCTGATGGCAACACCCTATCTCATGAGGTTATGGTGAGAATAGAAACAAATGTAGATAAAATGCTTTACTCAGCACCCATAATATACTAGGTGCTCAATCATATTCTCAATTATGAGTACCATGAAGCTTTGTGCCAGTCCTGAGGTCTGGGGATGGAGACACGATTAATTCTGGAATTGTGGAGGGCTGACATTTTATGCCCTCCATTATAGAGGAAGAAAGAACTCAGGGCTTCCACCTAGCATTTCCAATGATTATGTTTTTCCATAAATAGTATAAAAAAAACCCCAAATGTAAGAATGTTTGAGTCCAGCCCAAGAATGTATGTTATGTTCTTTAAAAAGGAAATGTCAACAGAATATTGGGTGACAACCAGTCTCACGCTGATCTTTCAAACAAAGCAAAGAGGGCATTCCACGGAAAATATTTATGAAGAACCTTATCTGAAGGAAATTAGCCTTAAGTTTCCTTCTAAATCAGAGAACAGGGGGTTCAGATCATTAGATGTAACAAGGCTTTGGGAATGAGGACTGTAAAAGCTGGCTCTCGAGCAGTGCACGGATGGGAGGGCTACAGAGGCAGCCTGGCCTTGTGGGGGCACTCACCATGGTCCAGAATCTACCTCCACCATGCCCAAGTTGACATCTCCAAATCTCAGTTTTTCCATCTATAAATGGGCATCACAACAGGTAGCCATCAACAAGAGATAATGTGAGGAGTTGAGTGCACATGGCACACTTGGCACTGTGCCTTGCACATGGATGGTCACCAGTGAACGTCTCTCTCTCCTCCTCCACCTTTCCTCTTCTTCCTCAGTGACTATGCTATTATGACGACCTACCATTTCTATAACTATTATTTCTTTCATTATTCCTGTATTTCTATTACTATGACTTCTTCTGTGACCCCTATATTTTTTTTTTTACTACTGACTCTATTACTTCTCTATTACTACTACTTCTATTCTACACTACTGTTAGTACTGTGGTTTCTTCTAGTAGTATTATTTCTCTTATTACTACTACTACTACTACTATTTCTTTTTTCCCTCTTCCTCCTCCTTTTATCCTCCTCCTTCTATTACTACTAAGACTTCTACTACTCTTTCTATTACTGCTACTACTACTACTTTTATTGCCACTATTACTTTTATTACTATTACTACTTCTATTACCACTGCATCTATTATTACTTTTTCTGTAACTACAACTACTATTTCTACTACTACTTCAATATTGCTATTACTAATACTTCTACTTCTTCTTCTACTACTACATGAGCTCATCATTTATAGCATCATTTCATTTTATAAATGGGAAATGTAGGCTGAGAGATAGGAATGACCTGCCCCAAATCAGAATTTGCTGGGAACAGAGGTGGGGCCAGAAACCAGGTCTACTAACTCCTAATACAACACTCCTTACATTCTTCCATGCACTACCATGGCTGGACTGTGTGCTATGATGGTAATTCCCAATCATGAAAACTTAAGGTAATTAACTGGTTCAAGAGGAAACTCTGGGGAACACTGACTGGCTGTGTGACTGTAGGCAAATCATTTAATCCTTCTGTACCTTATTTTTCTCACCTGCAAACTGGGGATTAGAAAGTACACATCTGGGTGCCTGGGTGGCTCAGTCGTTAAGTGTCTGCCTTCTGCTTAGGTCATGATCCCAGCATTCTGGGATCGAGCTCCACATCGGGCTCCCTGCTCAGCAGGAAGCCTGCTTCTCCCTCTCCCTCTGCCTGCTGCTCCCCCTGCTTGTATTCCCTCTCTCGCTGCCTCTCTGTCAAATAAATAAATAAAATCTTAAAAAAAAAAAAAAAAAAGAAAGTACACACCTCCTAGGACTGTTGTGGGCATTAAATGAATCAATTCAGGTCAAAAGTGCTTCTAGCAGGGACTGGTGTGCTCTAACAAGCAGGTAACTCACTTATACTTGTCCCCCAGACCACTCTCTCTCTGTTCTCCCTGCCAAAGGAAGATGTGACTTAGCCATTTCCTAAGCAGGTGTCAGTTTGGGAAATAAGAGCTTGCATTTCCCTTACTTGTAGGCACCACTGACTGGCAACTCCAGCCGTCTGTGTCTGTCTGTCTGTCTTGTCTCTTTCCTTTTTCCTTTCTCCCTCCCTCTCTTTTCCTCCCTCTGTCTTTTCCAGCAACACCCTTAATCTCCTGCTTCTTTGCAGTATGGCTGGGAGTGGGGGTGCTGGTTGGGGATAGTGTGTTTACTTTGAATAAGCTCCAGTGGAGATCCTTGATGCTTCTGAGTTATCAGAGACCAAGAGCACAGATGTTGGAGCTTACCTGTGTGTAAATCCTCACTTTGACACTTACGTACTTTGTGACCTTGGGAAAATGACTTCACCTGTCTGAGCCTTGGTTTCCATATTTGTTGTGAAGGTTGCAAATTGAACAGATGTAAATCTCTTAGTACGTGTTAAGTGCTGAGTCAGAGAAAGTCCTGCTTCACATTGTGTGTGTGTGTGTGTGTGTGTGTGTGTGTGTGTATAAGAGAGAGACAGACCCTAACACACCCTGTCTCTTTATATGTCTTTACACCTTTGATGCTGGGAGAAGAGACATGGAAACCTAAGTGGGGTTGAGGGTGGGGGGATTTCTGGAGCAGCTGTTACAATTGGTATTAATTGCTATTATTATATCGTCAAACCTCCACATGATCTGTTCATTCTACTTGTCCAGATTGGTCCAACCCTTCCGATACACCATGTTGACACAGAGTGTGTTTTCTGGGAGCAGAGCTGGAGATGTTTATTAGTGCACGTGATATTTGTTAAGAGTCAACACTGAAGGATGGGAGCAAGTGGGATTGGGCAGAGGGAGAAGCTGAACTGCCCTGCAGGCTCCACGAAGTCTCCTCAACCCAGGGGAGCTCCGGAGTGAGTACTGCCTGTTGGAGTGTCCCATGTAGTATAGAAATGGCCAGGCTTTTCTGTCCCACCTCACTCAGTCACTGGATATGGGCTGCTCCCAGAAGGCCGTGACTTTGGACGGGACAGCTCTCTGCAGCTGAGGCGGAGCCCTAAGAGCGGAGAGAGGCAAGAAGTTCTACTCTGAAGGTAGACATGGCTTTCCAATGTTTAGGTATGTAAGCTCTATCCATCACTTAGAAAATGGTTCCTCCTGAGTTGTTCTTCCAAGACAGACTGCAGAACAAACAGAGGAGCTGCAAGACATCTCACAAACCCTGTCAGCTCCTCTTACCTAACTAGATTTTGAGGGGGGGGGGGAGCATGTGACTTATCCCTACAAGCCACTGAGCTGGAATTAGAAGCCGATGAATGGTGTAGAGGGATGGGGGTCCACCTGGCTGGCTCAGTCTATAGAGCATACGACTCTTGATCTTGGGGTTGTGAGTTTGAGCCCCACTCTGTGTGTAGAGATTACTTAAAAATAAAAAAAGAGAAGCCAATAGAACAGAAGAACTGATTTTTAAATTTTATTTAATTTTGGATCATTCAAATTTAAATAGCCACATGTAGCTAGTGGCTATGTACCAGGCAATTCCATAGCCTTAGAAGAATGTATCTCCTTAACCTCACTGAGAACCCCTAATGTCACTTCCAGACAGGCAGCAGAGAAGGCAGAGAAACAAGAGTTGTTCGAGCTCTTCCTCCCGGCCCACCCTGAGGCCAGTTTTCTGTCTCCATTCCAGGGTGCTGTTAACGTCCTTTGTTTGGTTTCAATCCACTGGAAAGACTTTGCTTGCAGATCTGTGAACATTACTTACTCTCCTTTGCTCTTCTGTGCTGCTTGCAAACATCTAATTTGGTTATCTGCAGACCAGTAATCTCTTATATTTCATTCATAAGGCACTCATCTAAACCTTGCACTTCACCTGCTGTAATTTACACAAGGAACTAGCAATTCAGCTCCCCAGGGTTCCATGTTTTGGTTTCTCCTGTGCCTTTCCCCATCTCATTTTTGTGGTAAAGCAACGTAATTCTCTCTATAATAATCTTCCCTTCCTACCTGGGTGGGTTGGCTGCCTCTCCAGCCATCCGTGTGGATTATGCCTGATGCTCTGCCGCAGTGGTGATTTTGCTGTACATGCTAGTAATGATTATAACACATCAGCCTGTTAATGATTAGAAAGTACCTTGGAGCCTTAAATCTCTGCTTCTGCTTATGAGGGCATAATTCTAATCACAGATGGTCTGCAAACCACCGTAGATGGAATTGCATCTAGGTTGGGGCACTTTCTCTCTCTATCTCTCATTATTATTGATTTTCAAAATGTTACTATGTGCTTTAAAAATAAAAACAGTGAGCTGAGGGTGCTCACTACTATGCAAATTGTGTCTTAGTCAACTTTCTACAAATCCCCACTTTCTGGATTCACACTGAAAGGTGAATTTGTCCTGCTGTAATTAATTGAAAGGAATAGTTTTCAGTGACTAAGATTTTTCAGTTATTAGTAATCATATAGCATCTGCATTTGATGAGTATTCATAAAGGACTCCATGCCAGAATAAATACTTCTTATTCTTTCCTGTTAATCTTCAAGACCACCCTGTGAGGTAGGTCCTAACATTATGCCCATTTTACAGATGAAAAGAGAGAAAACTGAGGAAATGTTTCACCCAAAGTCACACAGTAGCAGAAATAGGGTTCAAACCCAGGCTTGACTGCAAAGCCCATGCACTTAACCCCTAGACCACGCAGTAATCTATCTTAGAGTGAGGGGAAAGCTGGAAACCCAGGAAAAGTTTGCATCATTATGGTGGATCTCTGTTGTTTTGGACTGTCTAGCAATCTCTCCCACCCCCATTTCTTTTGGTAATAACACTTTATCTTAGGGCAGGTTCCCCTTTTGGCAGACCCTGAGAGGAGATTTGGGGACAAATGAGTTATTAAGAAAGTGTTCCCAGGAGATCCATTAAGGAAGTGGGAAGTAGGCCTGGGGCAGGAGGACATGCCAAGCAAGTGGGCAATCTCAGCAAAGTCCCAGCCTCAGCCTAGTCCCGGGGGAGTTCTGGACTGTAGATGGCACCTGATTGAGTCAAGAGATCTGGGGTTTCCTACCCACCAGCCCCAGTGAAAAGTCTCCCGTAAGAGAGCTATAAATTCCCAGGCACTCCCAGCTGTCCAGCTTACAAGTGGCTCCAGCAGCCCAAGAACTGTCCTTTGAAAGAAGACGCAGGTAGGAGCTGGAAGAAGCAAAGACTGGGGAGGGAAAATAAGAACTGGCCAAAGGGATTCAGGGGAATCTGAGTGGAAGAGTCAGGGATCATGTCCTCTACACACCTCAACTTTCTGTTAAGAAAATATCCCTTTTCTATTCCTGTTGGGCCCATCAGTCAAGATCAAGGCTTTTCAACTTTCACACTACTGATGTTTGGGGCAGGAGGCTTCTTTGTCATATGGGGCTTTGCTGTGCATTGTAGGCTATTTAACAGCATCCCTAGTTGTAACAGTCTACCGATGCCCCAAAATATCTCCAGACAGTACCAAATGTCTACTGAGGGGAACCCCCCCCCCCCCACCATCAGCCATAGAAAACCACAGGTCAAGGTGATCTGCCTTTCCTGGCCAGAGGATAGATGTCTGACCCAGACTCTCCCACCCAGGACTTTCACTCTAGCTGAGTGATGATGCAAGGGCACACATCATCAGGTTGATCAAGAATGCCGTATCCTGGGCGCCTGGGTAGCGCAGTCGTTAAAGCGTCTGCCTTCGGCTCAGGGCGTGATCCTGGCGTACTGGGATCGAGTCCCACATCGGGCTCCTCCGCTATGAGCCTGCTTCTTCCTCTCCCACTCCCCCTGCTGTGTTCCCTCTCTCGCTGGCTGTCTCTCTGTCANAAAAAACTTAAAAAAAAAAAAAAAAAAAAAAAAAAAAAAAAAAGAATGCCGTATCCTGAGGAGACTGGGCCTGGCTTCTTGCACCTGGATGCTCATAGATGCCCTGGTTTCTGGCTTCCTGGGGCCTTTTTGTTTCTCCCAGTTTTCCTCTGATTCCTATCCATCAGGAAATTCCTTGTCTGCTTGAGCTAACTTGAATCTTTTCTGCTGTCTCTGATAAAATACCCTTGATAAATGCAATGGTTAATCCCTTAAACTTTATAACCTGATAACTCTAAGCCAGAAATTATAAAGCAGACACAGAATGGAGAACTCTATTTGACCATGGTCACTACTACTTCTTCTTCCTTCTCCCCCTCCTCCTCCTCCTCCTCCTCCTCCTCCTCCTCCTCC
>NW_024423786.1:9542327-9636524 GCF_017311325.1 Ursus maritimus
CTCCTCCTCCTCCTCCTCCTCCTCTTCCTCCTCCTTCTTCTTCTTCGTCGTCGTCGTCGTCTTCTTCTTCTTCTTCTTCTTCTTCTTCTTCTTCTTCTTCTTCTTCATCTAGATTGTATTTATTTATTTGACAGAGAGATGGAGAGCACAAGTAGGCAGAGCGGCAGGGAGAGGGAGAAGCAGATTCCCCACTGAGCAGGGAGCCCGACGTGGGGCTCAATCCCAGGACCCTGGGATCATGACCTGAGCTGAAGGCAGCCGCTTTACTGCCTGAGCCACCCAGGTGCCCCTGACCATGGTCACTTCTTGCTGCTAAACCTTCACTCTTCCTCTTTCTCACTTTCACATACATTTGTGTGACAGCCTTCCAGGGTTGGTTGGATTTATTAACTAACATAGTCAGCAATCTCTCTGGAGAAAACCTCTTCCTTTGCTAGCTCACCAAGTGTTGGCTACAGAACAACCTATTGCTTCAGGGGACATCATCTCACTAGGAAATATATAACTGGATTGTTTCCAGGGATTTATCTTTTCTATGTCTCAGCCACAGTTCTTCCTCTCCAAAAAAGGAGTTGTTCTTTTCTTTTTTCCTTCCTTTCTCTCTCTTTCTTTCTTTCTTTCTTTCTTTCTTTCTTTCTTTCTTTCTTTCTTTCTTTCTTTCTTTCCTTCCTTCCTTCCTTCCTTCCTTCCTTCCTTCCTTCCTTCCTTCCTTCGACTTGGGAGTCAATCCATTCTGTTTTCCTTTCCTGGAAAGCTATCTAAGACTCTGGAATTATTTCACTCCCAGATATGTGTAGTGTAGACTGTTCTTGATGTTTGAGGATGGCCCTACTGGGAATGGGTATGTGTGGCTGAACATGTGAGCCCTGTAAGTCCTCCCGCAAGACTCCCAGGATGTGATCTTCTCTCAGCTGTAGCACACAGTTTTCTGTTGTGTTTGTCTGTTTTACATCAGCTTCACTACTGTAAAGTATTAGGGGAAAGCATTAATGGTAGACTAGCAGTTTTTAGCAGCACTTATCAAATCCTTATGTTTAAATCATTAGGAAACATTTTAACTATTTAAGGATGTTCTTGGGAATTTACCGTTAAGAAAGACCTTCTCTTTCTTAAGGATTCATGAAGAATCACTAGTCCTGATGCTAAAAATTATGTAGTGTTTCCTTCACCCACTCCCTGTCTGCCAGGAAGCTCACAGCCAAATTTGATGCTACTCATAGATTTTATTAACATAAAATCTGAACTACTGTGTTTCGTATTTCCTCTTCTCCTTTTTCCTTTGTCTAGATTTACTATTCCTGTACTTACTTTACTAACTTTGTTATACTCTTTGTTGGAGGCTTCCCCAAAGTCCTTTTGAGAAAGAAATAGGGAATGAGCGAACACATAATTTTAGCCAGTTGTTGCTCCTCTGAGGTTGATGATACTTGCTAAGCATCTGAGCATTGTACTCTACGATTCTACCCTTTCCCCACTTCTGCACCTTTGAGGTTAGTAAATGGACCAACCCCAGACACTAACAGACACTCATTCAGTACTTGATCATTTTTCCTTTGTTTTCTTCATCTTTGGTCCTTTGGATTTGAGAGGATCAGGTACCAAGATACTTAGTTTATGTCAAAATGAGGAAAGAGACATTTTATGTAAGAATCATAAACTGGTGGCTTGGGTGAGGGCTGTCACAGTCAATGGAAGTGGTTCATCCTGCCATTTTGTTTGGTATTGCCTGGTGTTTTAAAGAGGCAGCACAACAAGGCAGGAGTTACATTTGGTTGTGCAATAAGCAGCTCAGCTCTTTTGCCTTTCACTCCTTTGGGTTCAACATTTTATGCTACATGTTTGGCCCTGTGGTTATTTGCATTTGATATGCCTGCTTTATGGTTACTAACCCATTTCCTCAGTAGGTGACAAATTTATAAAAACAAAAATAGTTCCTAATTATAAGAAGTGTTCAATATAAAGTCATCCCAGATTCCCAGTGAATGAGCACTTATTTTATTTTTGTTTTTACAAGCTCTGACCCCAGAATTTTAATGGAAAATTATCCAGTGCTGAAAGTTTAACACTGAATGCATTAAGCACTATAGATGTATTACATCTTGACTTTTGAGAAGAGGTAATGTTTTGTGGGTGTATTGTAGTGCCCCAATATTCCAGGCATAAAATGGCATTATATGTGTGTCTATGTGTTTGCGTCTGCATGTTGGATGTTAATATCTCAGATATAAAATGGCATCATACGCATGTGCATGTGTTTGCATGTGCATTTTGGGTTTGGGGGGAGTGGACTGAATATTTCCTAAGTACCTTCCAATACTGGTAAGTTTCCACAAGACCTTGGAACAGCCACTGTAGCTCTCTGGGCTTCAGTTTCTTTGGAGAGCTTTTGACTGGATACATTCCAAATCCTTGTCTGTTATTAACTTCTGTAGTACTGCTATCACCTTGCAATTTAATTAATCTTCAAAATGGTATGGCTTATCAAGAGAGTAAAAAGTGAGCCAATACAATGGAATAAAATATTTAATAATCATGTATCTGGGGGGTGCTTGGGTGGCTCATTTGGTTGTCTCTGACTTTTGATCTCTGCTCAGGTCATGATCTCAGGGTTGTGAGATCAAGCCCTGCATCAGGCTCTGCACTGGGTGTGGAGCCTGCTTAGGATTCTCTCATTCCCTCTCCCCCTTCTCCCATCTCTGTCTCAAAAAAAAAAAAAAAAAAATCATGTATCTGGTTAGGGTCTAGTATCAAGAATATATAAATAACTTTTACAACTCAACAACAGAAAGACAACCTAATTAAAATATGGGCAAAGGACTTGAAGAGACATTTCTCCAAAGAAGATACGTAAATGGTCATAAGCACATGAGAAGATGCTCAATGTCATTAGTTGTTTGGGAAATGCCAAACGCAAACCACGATGAGATAGCAGTTTGTGTCCAGTAGGTTGGCCATAACAAAACAAAACAAAACAAACAAAAAGGAAAGTAAGTGTTGGTGAGGATGTGGAGAAATTGAAACTCTTACACTTATTTTTTGGAATGGAAAATGGTACATCCTATGGAAAAGAAAACAATTTCACAGTTCCTCAGTAAGTTAAACATAGAATTATCATATGATCCAGCAGTTTCACTTATACATATATACTCAAAAGAACTGGTAACAGATGTTCAAATGAAAACTTGTACATATGCATTTATAGCAGCACTATTCATACTAGCCAAAATGTAGAAACAATAGAAATATCCACTCACTGATGAATGGATAAATAAAATATGGTATATCCATACAATGCAATATTACTTAGCCAAAATAAGGAATAAAGTACTGATATATGCTATAACATGGATGAACCTTGAAAATATTCTGCTAAATGAAAGAAGCCAGACACAAAATGTTACATATTGTGTGATTCCATTTATATGAAATGTCCACAGTAGACAAGTCCATAGAGACAAAAAGTAGATTAGTGGTCATAAGGGACTCAAGTGACGTGGGAATGGGAAGCAATTGATGAGTATGGGGTTTTCTTTTGTGGAGATAAAACAGTCCTGGAACTCGATAGTGGTGACTCGTGTCACATTGTGAATGTACTAAACACCTATTGAATTGTGTACTTTAAAACAACTAAAATGGTAAAGTTATGTGTATTTAACACACAACCCCAAAACATGCATGGTGGCCATTTTTCTAGATTAAAAGAGATTTAAAAGACATTAACAACTGAAAACAAGGCATGGCCATTTTTGTTTCAATACAATTTGCATAGATACTTTATAGATAGGTGTGTGTGTGTGTGTATATATATATATATATATTTTTTTTTAATTTTATTTATTTATTTGAGTGAGAACATAAACAGGGGGAGTGGCAGACAGAGGGAGAGGGAGAATCAGGCTCCCCGCTGAGTGGGGACCCCAACGCAGGGCTCGATCTCAGGACCCTGAGATCATGACCTGAGCTGAAGGCTTAACGAACTGAGCCATCCAGCCACTCCTATAGATAGGTATATTTTTAAATCTATAGAATAATGTCAGTTTTACACAATGTTACTCCAAGTGTGATCTGTATATTGGCAGCATCTGTATCACCTAGAATGTTGTTGGAAATATAAATTCTTGGGTCCACCTACAGACCTATTGAATTGGGATTCTCTAGAAGTGGGCTCAGGAATATGGGCTTTAATAAGCTCTCCAGACAGTTCTTATGCATGCTGCTTGATAATTCACCAGGCCAGTGGTTCTCAACCTTTGGTAAGAATCACCTGGAGATCTTGTTACTTCTGCTGGTTCCTGAGTCCAGAGATTAAGATTCCTTACATGTGGGTGATGGTCACAAACCACATTTTTAACAGACATCCAGGAAATTCCAAGATAGGTGGTCCAAGAACCTGTTTAAGAAATGCAAAAAGAATGGGACGACTGGGTGGCTCAGTCGTTAAGCGTCTGCCTTTGGGATCGAGTCCCACATCAGGCTCCTCCGTGGAGCCTGCTTCTTCCTCTCCCACTCCCCCTGCTTGTGTTCCTTCTCTCGCTGGCTGCCTCTTTCTCTATCAAATAAATAAATAAAAATCTAAAAAAAAAAATGCAAAAAGAATAGAAGGAGAACTGATTTTCAAACTGTGTTGGTCATGAATATCACCTGAGAAGTTTGCTAAAATGTTGTTTTCTGGGCCCCACTTCCAGATGTTCCCATTGGATAAGTCTAGGATGGGGCCTAGGAACCTGCATTTTATTTTATTCTTTTCAAAGATACTATCCAATTTTATTAGTATAGATAAAATTCATTTACCACTTAGAACCTGCATTTTAAACAATCGCCTCAGCTAATTCTAATTCAGGGGGTTAAGAGATCACATTTTGGAAAACACGGCTCCAGACAGGAAGGTCTCTGAGGACAGATGACAGCTTTCAAATCATCTTGCTAGACTAGAGCTATAGCCTCCATATGATAAAATGGGATTAACTGGAGTGGTTGACAAGTCCAGAACTTGAATCCAGTTTGTCGGTTACGTTGGTAAACAAGGTAGGAGATGTGGTGTAGCTGTAGTCAATGTAAAAAATAAAAAGGAAAAAAGCCCGTGTAATTTTATTCAGTGGTAGGTACTGAGAAAGTCAAAGCAGCTTTAGGCTTACATGAGAGAAATATTGTGCCTGGAAAGAGGGAGGTGATAGTCTTATGGTTGTATATGGTGTTCAGACCATGCCTAGAATATCTTTAGTTCTAGATACCACAGATTATATGGATACACTTTAGTGGGAAGTGAAACTAACTTTTATTAAGCACCTACTATATACCAGCTACACATTTATTAACCTATTTGATCTCATTGAATGTTCACAATGACCCTGTGACATGTAGATAATACCCATTTTAAAGGTAAATATAATTGAGACTGCTAGAAAGGGGAGGGTAACTTGCCCACAGATTTTCTACTTCTTTCCAGAATAACTTAACATCTCTCTTGCCACTGGTGCCTATAGTTTGGGAAGGCTACATGCTGCAAGATACTCATTATAACTATGGCAGAATGTTGAGATGTCCCTTTGTCAGCCCTGTTGTATCAGGAGATGGTCCTTTGTAACATGGGAATCAAGCCACACAGTTTCCAAGTTCAACATTTCCTCGTGGAATGATTCCAGCACAGCGTTGGGATGACTTACTGTTTGCTTTGTGTCTCTGGTATGTGCCTGGTGTAATATTTACCAACTGGTCAGCTTTGTGGACACAGCAGGCTGTGAGACTGTCTGTGTTTGCCCTGCTTTGCTTCCCGGCGGGGCCTGTTTCCATGGCAACAGCCTTTCCTGTCAGCAGCCTTGAAGGGATGCATAAAAGAGCACACTGTTGAGTATTGCTGTCTGGAGCCTAATGAGGTTGGTTTTTTCTCTTGGATCCTTAACAAGGAAAGAGGAGTAAGTCTTTCTCTTAAGCATTCCCACTGTATTTTCCTGTGCCCTGAAAGCTATCTTTTCAGCTTTGTGCTCTATATCAGCTAGGGAGTTTGATTTTGTGATTTGGTGAGGAGTAGGAATTTCCTCCCCAACGGACTGTCTTTTTGCAGGGTAGTAATCTGAATTGGGCCTGCCAGGTATTTTTCTTCCTCCTAAGTAGCTCTTCCAAGGTTCCTTTCTCTGTTTCATTCAGACCTAAACATTTCTGATTTAGCAAATTGTAAGGGCTCCGAGTGCCCTCCCAGCCCAGGGCTTTACCCTGCCCATCTCCACCCACCTGGGGTGTTTCTAAACCCTCATTCATAGTACTGAATTGCTTCTCTGCTGGAAACATCTGATGACTCTCTCCTGCTATAAGATGAGCCCCATGCCTCTTATGACACCACTCAATGCTTTCATGCTTGAATGGGCCCCAGCACTGTACGGTGGAGTTATAATGCCAGCCGCACATACCATCTTAATTTTCTAGTAGTCACATTAGAATAGTAAAAACAAGCAGGTGATATTCATGTTATTTAGTTTGATACATCCCAAATACTATAATTTCCACAAGCAAACAGCATAAAAATATTAAGAAAGTATTTTACTTTCCTTTATTCTGACCGAATCTTCAAAATCTGCTATGTATTTTATGCTTGTGGCACATTTCTATTTGGACCAGCCCCACTTCAGGTGCTTAGTGGCTAGTGGCACCAGATCTAGCCCTTGTCTCCTGCTCTAGTAGCCTTCTGTTCCAGCTTCCCACTCTCCCCAAGTTTGCCAGTCCACCAGGCATACCAGTACCTTTGCCATCTTGTGAACTTTTTATGCCCTTGTGCCCCTGTGCCTTTGCACCTGTCCTTCCTATTGATTGGCATTCACTTCTATACCTGAATTTCTCTTCATCTTTTAAACCCAGATGCAGTGGTTTGTAAAGTCATTTTTCCTTACATCTTTTCTTCTCTCTGTCCTCTTTTTCCCTCCACTAGTGCTTTGTGTCTCAAATATAGCCCTGGATGTGTCGTACTGTAATTATTCACTTAAAGTTCTTCTCCACTGCGGGGACCAGCTGTAAAGGCAAGGGCATGCCCTGGCCACTTCTGTGGCTCCCAGGAAATGTTCAGATGAGGAAATGAGCACACTGAAATCTCCTTTGATGCTGGGATGTTCCAGTTTCTCTTCCGGTACAGGCAGGACCATGCTCCCTGCCAAACTCTTGTTGTCCCTCGACTTTTGATGGTTGAGTGGTAGGCTTCTTAATATGCCACTTCTCTCTGTCAATCTACATTTGAATACATTCCCTGTGTCACACAACATACACCCTCACACGAGTGCTCCCCCACAGCAAACAGCGTTGAGACGTTACATAGGCTGCTCAAAGCACACAACACCTCCCTCATCCTCCCAGATGAAGTGCAACATTACAATATATGTCAAAAGTTTTTTAAAAAGTTCTGTCTGGGCTAAATCAGACTACCATTCCACTCCATTAGTTGTTCCAGTTAGCGGTTGTAAAATCAAGGAAAGAGAACATTAGTAGAATCACGGAGTCAATGAATTAAAGAGTTGCTCTGGTGGACCTTTTGAGCCTCAGGCCTGGTGACAGCCTGTCATGTCCCAGGGAGTATGTCATGGTAGAGGTGAACGAGCTCAGCTGTAAGGTGTGAGACTGGGTTCAATCCTAGTTCAGCCACTTCCTAGCTATGGGAACTCAAGTGGGTCAGAGCCTGCCAGGCTTTCCGTGTTGTGTTCTCGCCTGTAAATTGGGGCGAGTAGTGGTATTGCCCCTCAGGGCTGTCCTGAGGGTTCATTGAGATACTGTGTGCCTGAGAGGGAGATGATGGGACACCAGGTTGTGGCATCTCCTTTGGCGACATTTATGAAAATCAGTGCTCCTTGACCTACAGCGATCTGGTGTAGCATTCCTTAGCTTTAAGACTTTCCCAGGGCTGAGCTGAGGAATTCTTAAGGATTAAGATTCCTGGCTTTGTTCTCTTGAGTCTCCAGCGGGTTTTGCATTTGGTGACATCTAGTGGTTCGATATGGTAGTTGTCAAAGCTGAATGCAAAGCCTCAGATTTGTTCTTCCTTCCCAGATCAACTTTCCCCATTCTTCCCTCTCCATTCCCAAAAAGCTGTCCCCCAGCCCACCCCAGGTCTGCCACCTTGGTGTCTGTTTCTCCATCTCTCTAGAGTCAGGCAACAACATCCGTCCTCCAACATGTCCCAGCAGTCAATCCTAACTAGTCCTCTCCCAGCCCCTCATCCTGTTAGGATGACTGGAAAGAAGGTTTTGGTGCCACATGATTGACAGTTCCCTCTGCCTGAAGTTCCATGATCACCTCACCACAGCAGTCATTCTTCATGGATCGCCCGCAGCCACCGGCTTCATGAATTGCCCTGCTCTGCCCAGGCCAAGCCAGGCATGGCTCCTCTGGGCTTTCAAGACATTTCTTATTGCCCTTTATTTTAACTCATTTTTAATCTACTCATTCAGTCAATACTATTTTCTGAAAACCCACTACATATGAGGCACTTATTACATCAAATTGTTGTAATATTATTTACAGACCTGTGTCCCCCATAAAAAGTGAAATCTACCTCCCCACCTTTATCCACTCTCTTCTTTCTCTTCATTCTCTCCTTCTCTTTTATATTCCGGGTACTAACACAAAATTGGCACACAGCATATTCTAAATAACAATTTATTTTAATATCTTTTTCCAGATTTAAACACAAGAGAATTATAAATGCAGAAAATTTCAGTCCCCTTGGCGCTTGGTATGGGTAATATTTTGGGCTAGTTGGAGCTAGCCTAGTATCCTTCAAATTAAACCCCAACTGACTGTGTATTTGGCCAATAATCAGAATGAACATAAATCTATGGCTAGTTCAACTTAAGACATTATAGCAAAGTATGTGACTGGATAGTTGGAGAAAAAGTGCAATGGATTTTTGGTCAGTGTAAAGCTCAAGAAAACAGGAAGTGATAGTACAAACTTGGACCATTTCATTTCCCCTGCTTTTAAAAAATATTAAGCTCCCCTTAGGCAAATGCAGTGATTCCCAGTTTTTTTGACTGTGCCTCAGCTGTAAAAGCCCTGAGAACTTCCAGTATTTTTATGTTACTTACAAATGGTATGTGTCGTGCTTCAGTAATATGCTATTTTCATTAAAAAGTAGACAAAAAGAAAAAATTTTAAATAATGAGAAAAAGTAAACATAAATAGGGGTCTAACACTCTCCTCTTATGCCTCAGGGAATCATCTCTATCCTCCTGACATCTGGAATCTTCTGCCATTTGGGCCCACTGCTCTGATACAGAGTTTCTTTTTTTCTCACACCTTCTGACCATGCTCCAGCTGTCTCTTCTCCCTGCCTTGATTCATCCTCTTGGAACTCTCTTTCCTCCTCTCCTCCTTGCGCAGAGTCAACCACATTTGAAAGCTGGCTCCAGATCTTTCCATTTCAGAAAACCTTGGGGAAACTGAGGCCCAAGAGAGCAGGTTACAGTACAGGTGGTAGAGTGCAGGTAGGAAGAAGATGGGCCCAGATTTCCCAACTGACTGTTCATTCACTTAACAGGTATTTATTGAAGACTTGCACGGAGAGAGGTGCGGAACCTGGCTATATTCTATTCTAGCAAGCTCTCAAAGGTTGGCAAGCCTGGATTTACTGCCCTTGTAGTAGTTGGAAGCTGGGATGATATTTGAGCAAATCATGAAGTCAGTTGGATTTCGTGTCATGGTCTGGTTGGGTAAGATGGTCTCTGAAATCAGACCTGTCTTGATTTAATTCTGGCCAAAATGGCCTAACTTCCATATAGCTTTAGGCAAGAGTTTACGTTTCTGAGTCTCAGTTTCTTCATCTGTAAATTGGGGCTCCTAGTATCTATGTCATAGGATTGTTGTGAGGTTTAAATGAGATGATATAAGAAGAATGACCAACTTGCCCCAGTTTGCCTGGGGTTTTCCTGATTTTGGCCCTGAAAGTCCTGCATCTGGGGAGCCCAATCAGTCAAGGGCAACCAGAATGGTTGGTCACCTTTAAAGTAGGGAAGCTGCCTGGAAAGTCCCTATCATGTGATAAGTGCTTCATGAATGCTTGTTTCTGTCTTCTGTTTCTCTGTTTAGACTTCTATTTTCTTATATCCTTGATCCTTCTTTCTGTGTTAATTCTGTGAGGCTTACTGAGTGCTTGCTGTGTGCAAGGCTCCCGGCCAGGCACCAGGGAAATGGTGGGAGAACACAGCAAGCCAAGCCCGCCTTCCTGTTGGTGATGGACAGTTTCTGGCCTGCTTTGTTTGCATGGAGCCATGGTACTGTATAACGAACTCTTAAACAAAAGCTCTGGCATCACTTGTCCTTACCTTTTCCCCATTCCTCACCAAACAGAGTATTTCTCGGGAGTGTTACAAATACCCTTTCCTCAAGATGCCTTTGAGAACTAAGAACATGGGAAATGTGAGGAAGGGGATAGAAGGCATGCCCAGAATTTAACAGGGTTGCCAGACCATGACATAAATGGCCCCTAAGCCATCTTGGGAGCCTTCAGAAACCATTTGGGGACTTTGTGTCCCACTCATTATGCAGATGGAACAGGCTGTGGCCTCTGTCAGCATTCCTGCTGGGTCCCTTGAGGAGCCCTCCATGCTGATCTGATACATCACGGCTAGATTTTTACCAAGAAATGGCCTGGAAATCTCCACCATTCAAGGAAGCATGTAAACTGGCAGACACAACTCTGGTCTGAGCAGAGAGCAAAGTCTGGATTGGTTTTGGCCACAGAGGTTAGAAGAGAAGTAATTACTGAACAGCCCTCTTGGGCAAATGGTCATGCCTCTTTGGAGATGTAACTTTGTCAGTAATTCTAAATGGTCTATGTGTTGAGGACCTAAGTATAAATCTAGAGGTGTGTGTGTGCGTGCATGTGTTCATGTGTGTGTGTCTATGGGGGCTTCTGATAGGTAGCACAGGACACTGTTTAAAAACCCAGCATTGCTTTCAGTCCTGGCTCCACCAATGCATAATGTGAATCTTGGGTAAGAAATCTAATACCTCATTTTCTCCATCTGTAAAATGGGGAGAGCTTGTAGGTTTGTTGCAAAGACCAAACTACGTTATTTCATGATTTCACGACATTTTAACAACTTATAGTTCAAGGGCATCTTCCCAGCAACAATGTGGTATTAGTTTGTTAGGGCTGCTGTTAACAAAGGCCAAAAAAATGAGTGGCTGAAACAACAGCAATGTATTCTGTCATGGTTCTGGAGGCTAGAGATCCAAGATCAAGGTGCTGGCAAGGTCATATTCCCTGTGAAGGCTGTAGGAAAAGATCTGTTCTGAGAGTCTCTCTTAGTTTCTGGGAGTTCCTTGGCTTGTAGCATCCTACCTCCAACCTTCACTTTGGGTTCTCCCTGTGTGTGTGTCTGTCTCTTCACAAGGCATTCTTCTTCTTTGGACACCAGTTATATTCGATCAGATGCCCATCACACCCCAGTGTGAGCTCATGTTAACTCTACTGATTACATCTGTAGTCACCTCAGTCATCTTCTGAGGTTAGAGCTTCAATACATGAATTTGGGGAACACACAATTCATCTGTACCAAGTGTGTAACATTAAAAAAAAAAACTTCAGTTAATGTCTCATAAGTGATGGCACCTTAGAATCAGTGAAATAGAGTGAATCAATAAATATGAGCATTTAGCACAACACCTGCCATGTAGGAAACACTCGACTCATGATAAAAATTATCGTTATCACAATAGTGAACACAGTCTTTGTACTTCAGTTTTATTATCTGTAAAACTGGGACAAGAATACCTACTTGGCAGAATTCCCATCATACTTAAACGAGGCATTACATATGCATGTGCCCAGCGTGTGTTCTTGCACTAAGCAGAAACGTAGCCCGTGTCCTTTACTTTCTTCTCTTGCTGTGCCCCTTCCAGCGTCTGCTCGGTGTCCACAGGGTGTGGCTTATTTTTAGCACTCATCTGTTGGGTGAGGGAAGAAGTGAATGAATGGTGAGCTCACTGATTATATTAGTTGACTTTGTTTTGCTTGGAAATAACAGGAATGCAACCTAAACTAGCTCAGTCAAAGAGGGGACTGTGTTGGCTCAAGAAATCAAGCTACAGCAAGGGTGGGGGTGGGGCTGGCTTCAGCGATGACCAGGACCAAGCATTCCCAGGCTGGCTGGGTTCATCTGTGCCTCTCTCTGCATGAGCGCTTTATCTTCCCTTTCTGAACGCAGGTTCTTTCTGCACTGTGGGGAGATAGCCACCAGCAGACCCCTGCTCTCATCCTGAGACTCCCTAGTCAGAGCAGAAGGCTTGTCCACGCTAGATTTTGTTGGAGAAGTCTCAAGAGAGGACTCTGGTTGGTCTGTGGGTCTAGATAGATGCTGCTATCCCCTCCACTCCCAAACACATGGACTTAGAGGTTAAGACTCACTTCCCCCAAAGACGCAGCCTGACGATGGCCACTGGGGAAATGTGTGCTGAGCAGCACCCCGGCCAGTGCCACTCACAGCGATGAGGACTGGAAAAATTCACGTGGATGAGAAGACTTCAGGAGAAGTCGCAAGGCAATTCTGGTAGCTCATAGCCATTACATGTTTATTTACTTATTTAACAACTTTCTATTAAGTGGCCGTCCCATCCCAGGCTGTCAACCCATCATGCATGTTAGTTTTTGACATTGCTTATAGTCGTGTTGGGTGGATGGAATACCCACACATGACCAGTGAGGAGACCCAGGTGTAGAGAGCTGAAGTCCCTTGTCCCAGGTGACCCGGTGAGCGAGTGGCTGAGCTAGGATCTGATTCAGAGTGTGAATCATGGCTGCATTACCCATTAGTTGTGACCTGGGGAAAGATCCTTGATGTGTGGGTGCCTCAGTTCCCTCAGTTTTCCTCAGCACCAACATGGGGATTTTCATAGTATTTAGGTTCCTAGGTTGGGAAAATTGAATGAGACAGTATGTAGACAGGGCTTGTTGCAAAGCATGGCCCAGAGTAAGTGCTTAATATACAGCATATCACCTATTATTGTTGTTGTTAGTAGTAGTATTTGGCTATTGCCTCTAAATCCCTGTGCTTTTCTCAGTGCCTGAAAGTGTTTTACGTAAGCATAGAAGGCAAATTGCGTGAGACCCCTGGAGGAAATTTACTAAGGAAAGGCGTTCTAGGAAAGCTTCCTGGGGGAGGAAAAATCCAGCTGCTCTTTTCTTAAAAACTAGGAGGAGGTGGCTAGTCTCGTCTCTGCTGTTAAGATGCCAGGTGCTTAGTGGCCTAGGCAGGAAGGGGCCCTCGTTAGTCCAACACTTTATTGTGCTCCTAAGGAGCCAGGTGACTGGATATCTCAGGCCCTAAGATCGAGGGCTCCCTTGTGCTTTTGCTGGGGGCTCTATCTCCCTCCATACTCTAGGCCTTGCTAGGGACAGGAGTGTGCTATTTTTGCCCCATTAAGCTCCTCTCTATTAACATGGGTCAGTTGTAGCACTCTTGCCTAGAATGATGTATCACAGGCCTGAATTTTCCCTCCTGCAGCCAGTAGTGCCTGGGAAACAGAAAGCTGGAGGCAGCTGCAGGGGGCAGGGGGTGGGAAAGCTGCTCAGCAGACATGATGTGTACTCCCTTGCTGGCCAAGACTTCAGGCCAGTCTGTAGCCATGTCAGTACCCCTTTCCAACCTGCTCCTCTCCCTGGTCCCCTCCCATCCAAGCCCAGGCTCATCCTCTGCATCCTCTCTTCCTCCTTCCTTCCCTCCTTCTTTCCTCCCCACCTCCCCCTCCTCTCTCTTCTTTCTCCATCTCCAGCTTTATTCCCTTTCTCTTCTCTCTCCCCCTTTCTTTGCTTTCTCCCTTCCATCCCTACTGGGGCAAACAGCTGATTTGACCATTCAGTTTTCCTGCTCTTTTTGGTGACTGCCTGGAGCATCCAATTATTGGAGGCAAGCAGAAGCTCTAGGTTTCCCTCTCACTGCGTCACTTCTGGGTGGTTTATTATGTCCTCTCTAAACTCTGCCACACTTGTTACTAAGCAAGAGGCCACGCAAACAGCCCTCCACTGTCCTGGGAGCTCTTCACAGCCTGCGGTGTTTCTAGGTGCTTTGACAAGTCCCCACATGAAAGGATCACTGGGGAGCTAAACTTTCTAATCAGATCCAGCAACAGACAAGAAAGACCAGTAGACAAAGGTGGGAGACAGACAGGACCAACGGGATTCCAGACTCAAGACACCGTTCAGCTGCCTGGCTCAGCAGATGCTTCTCCTGTGTGTACCAAGGATGGAGGGTCTGTATCGTGGCGCTCCTAGCCTCCCACATACCCTGTGCTCCACTCATTTAATCAGCGAAGTTTTTCTAACATCTCATCTGCTAATTAATGATCCTCTAGAGCAGATTTAAATAGAAGTGTTTGAAGCGCTTGAGCTGGCACCTTCTAGAGTTTGGACCTCTGAAGAGGTCCATCAGATGCTCACCACCCCACCCACCCTGGGGTGTGGATTCCTGATTAGGTAATTTTAAATGTTAATGAACTGCCCCTAGCATAGACAAAATATAACTTGCATACTTACATGTCTGTGTCTCTAGCTTTCTCTGTGTGTTAGTTTATAAGTAGTGCTTTCAAGTAAACTGTAATTCATTCTCATTCTTGTTGTTTATGTAGCTGGGAGAGCTTTGTAACCACAAACTCAGGTTTGACAAAATAACACATTTCCCTCTTCCCTTCCTTTCCCTTCCCTCTATTCATGAAGCTGCAGACTTCATTCAGATGTTGCCAATTTTTCAAGAATGCCTCCTTGTGTTCTAGGATCCAATCCAGATTACCACACTGCAGTCAGTCATGGAGCCTCCTGTCTCCTGCTCGGAGTTTCCCAGCCTTTCCTTGTTTCTCGTGACATTGACGGTTTTGAAGAGTACTGGTTAGATATTTTGTAGAATTCCCCTCAATTTGGGTTTGTTTGACATTTCTCATGATGAAGTCGCAAGAGCGACTTCACACTTAGTGTGAAGTTAACCTTGAACATTCTGTGAGGGTAGTGTCGCCAGGTCTCTATTTTTCTCCTTTCCATACAGTGTTATTTGGAAGCTGGTCAGTGAGTGGAGCCCTCGCTTACCAGAGGGAGTTGGTTAAGGTTCACCTCCTGGAGGGAGAATTATCGACTTCTATTATTTGGAATCATTCTGTAAAGAAAGATTTTCCCCTTCTTCCCATTTATTTGTTTAGTTTATATCAGTATGGACTCCTATAATTCATATATTTATATTATACTTTGAGTTGTAATCCATTACCATGCCATATATATATGTGTGTGTGTGTGTGTGTGTGTGTGTGTGTGTGTATGTGTGTGTGTGTGTATATATATATACATTTTATTTTTATTTTTATTTTTTGTTGTTGTTGTTCAAATTGTTTCATGTTTGGCCACTAAGAGCTCTTTCAGGTTGGCTCCTGTGTCAATTTCCTATGGCTTTTGTAACAAATGACCACAGACTTGATGGCTAGAAATGACACAAGGTTATTATCTTATAGTTTTGGAGGTCAGAAGTCCAAAATGGGCCTCACTGGGCTAAAGCCAAGAAATTGGCTGCCTGGAGTCCTTTCTGGAAGCTGTGGGAGATAATTTGCCTTTTTTGGCATCTAGAGACTGCCCATGTCCCTTGGCTCACAGCCTCCTCCTGTCCTCAGAGCCAACAATCCCATCTCTCTGACCTCTGCTTCCTTCTCTGGCTCCGACCCTCTTGCTTCCTCTATCACGTAGAAGGACCCTTGTGTTACATTGGGCCCATCTGGATAATCCAGGTTGCCCTCCCTGCTTTACTCTGTTCCGGCTGCCATCACAAAATACCACAGACTGGTGGCTTCAACAATGGATATTTATTTTCTAACAGTTCTGGGGGCCAGAAATCAGATCAAGGTGCTGGCCGACCTGGTTCCTGAGGAGAGTGCTCTGCTTGGCTTGCAGATGGCCCCCTTCTTGCTGTGTCCTCACATGGCAGGGAGAGAATGGGAACTCCCTCCTGCTGTCTTTTCGTATAGGCACTAATCCTATCACATCAGGGCCCTGCCTAATTGAACCTTAATTCCTCCTTATAGGCTCTTTCTCCAAATACAGACCCATTGAGGGTGAAGGCTTCAACATATGAATTTTGAGGAGGGGCACCATTAAATCCATCATACTCCCTCTCTCAGAAGTTTAACTTAATCACAGCTGCCAAGTCCCTTTTGCCATGTAACATAACATACTCACAGGTTCTGGGAATTACAGCATGGATGTCTTTGTAGGGGCCTTTATTTTGCCTGCCACAGCTTTTCTGACCTTCTGGTGTGCCCCGTGAAGTTTCTTATTTAGTTAATCTGAATTACCCTCCAAACTTCCGCTGCAGAGGTATAGGTATGTTTTATCTCATGATTATTGTGGCTTTTACCCTGGGGTCTTTCTAATGTCCTGAGTAGTAGGAAGGCCTTGGGTAGCTCCAAAGCCCTGGTCCATGCTGTTCATTGTTCAGTAGAGTCCAAAGTCCCAGCTCACTGGTCCAGTGGAGTCTGGGGACTCTGCAGTCAAGCTTGGGGCTTGAGGTTGGGTCTATTGGTTGTGTCCAATAGGTTGGTCTAGAGGTTGGGTCCTACTGATGTCCTGTCACCTCGGGGGTATTGCAACTCCTGGGAACATCTGAGAACTTCTCTTTCATCTTTCTTGCTACTCTCAATACAGAAGGCCTGTTCCTTCCTTCCCCCCTTGGGAACATCTAACATAATCATGACCATTGATTAAATTTTTACAAAGTAAGGGAAAAGCTGTTGACTGTGAGCAGAGTCTGCTTTCTTCCAAAATTCTCCAAGTTAAGGAAATACATGTGGGAATTGGGTGGACAGGAGAAAAAGTGAATGAAGGGAAAAAAATATGCCATCTCAATAAATTGTCCTGTCACATTAAGTCAGGGAAAGCTTTTGGAAAATAAGCTTTAAAAAGGAGAAGTCCACTTGAGTATGGGGTTTTTCCTAGCTTGGCACAGCATTGTCAGCTGCTTGGGCCAATTCTCAGTTATAAAGATTGACACTGGATGGGGTTGTTCTAAAAATTGTACTAGGGATCTGTTTTCATCAGGTGTGGTACAGATGTGAGCATGATTGTCAAGAATGAGTTTATACTCACACATGTCTAGAAACAGGAGGCTCAGCAAGCCACACAGTGTTACACGGGAGGACACTCGGGTCTGTCAGGAGGCAGGAGAGGGAAAAAGGTCTAGAACCTTTACCGAGGTTTTCACTGGAGGAATTAGGGAGACGCAGGATAGGTACTCTGAGTAAGCTGAGGACCAGGTAGTATAGTGGTGGTCCCTAGTTATGGAGTACCTGGGCCTGGGTGATTTGGGGCAGGAGCAATATTGACGTAATGTGTGAGAATTTGATAAAGGAGATGGTTGGGAGTATAGGCTTGGGATTAGTTGACAGAGCATAGTTAAGGCACTACACTTACGGAGAGTTGTTTGCTGCCCCAGCAACGAGTGAGCCCTGGGAGATTCATCCTCGTCAGGATAAAGGCTTCAAATGCCAGAGCATCAAGAATATAGAATATAAGAAAATATAATCAATTTAGAAGCTCACCACACAAGGGGTCAGCTGACCACCACAGTCATAAGGGAGGAAGAAAAGTGGGTTTTCTCCTAAGTGAGGTAGTGACTTTTTCTCAGGAAGATATTTGAATGGCCTCTTGTTTAGATGTTGAGTACTTGGAAAGTTTTTGTTTGCAAAGAATAGGTTGTTTATCTTACTAGTGCTAAGCATCTTTTTTTTATTGACTTTTTTTTTTTTTTTAGTAATCTCTACACCCAACATAGGGCTCGAACTTAATGACACCAAGATCAAGAGTCGCATGCTCTTCCGACTGAGCCAGCCAGGTGCCCTGCTAAGTCATCTTTGACATGAGACGAGGGTGGCAGGCCCACTAACGTGCTCACTATTCTAAGATCCCAGGCCTTGGATGATGCCGTTCTGCTCCATAAGACTCCAAACTCTGTTACCCACCCGAGTAGAGGATAGGTGGTGTGACAAACCCCCACAGGCTGTTTCAAGAGACATTAGGTCTGGCTGTGAGCGGCAGTCGAATAACCAGTTGCGCTTCATTGTGTGAGCTCCCCTGTGGGTCACCTTGTCTTGAGTATAAACTGGTTGATTGCTAAGGGAGGGTGTGTTTGGGTTCTCTCAGAAGCAGATGCTGAATGGAGGATCTGAGTTAAGTTTTTATCTGGGACATAGGAAGGAAACGTAGAGATGGTAGGGAGGTGATGCGGGGAAGGGAAGGCAACCAATTGTGCCATTTTCTTTTTTATAATATGCAGTTGACACATAACATTAGTTGCAGGTGTACAACATAATGATTTGATATTTGCATATGTTGCAAAATGATCTCCAAAAGAGGTCTAGTTCACGTCTGTCACCGTATATACTCGCGAAATGTTTTTTCTTGCATGAGAACTTAAGATCTGCTCTCTTAACAACTTTCAAATAAGTAACCATAGCATTATTAACTATGGTCACCATGCTGTACATTACGTTCTTATGAGTTATTTATTTTATAACTGGAAGTTTGTACCTTTTGACTCTCTTCACCTAGCTCTCCCCCCCACCCCCACACACTCCTCACCTCTGGCAACCATCAGTCTGTTCTGTTTCTATGAACTTAGTTGTTTTTTGTTTTGTTTTGTTTTAGAATCCACATAAAAGTGAGATCATATGGTATTTGTCTTTCTCTATCTGACTTATTTTACTTAGCATAATGCCCTCAAGATCCATTCATGTTGTCACAAATGTCAAGATTTCATATATATTTTTTTATGACTGAATAATATTGTGTGTGTGTGTGTGTGTGTGTGTGTGTATGTGTGTGTGTACCACATTTCCTTTATCCAGTCACCCATCAGGTTGTTCCTGATTCCTGTTCCACCACCATTAGGTTGTTCCTACCTCTTGGCTATTGTACATAATACACAGTGAACATGGGGGTGAAAGTATCTTTTTGAGTTAGTGTCTTCATTTTCTTTGGATGAATACCCAGCAGTGGAATTGCTAGATCATATGGTAGTTCTATTTTTAATATTTTGAGGAACCTCTGTACTGTTTTCCACAGTGGCTGCACCAGTTTGCATTCCCACCAAGAGTGCAGGAGGGTTCTCTTTTCTCCACATCCTTGCCAACACTATTATTTCTTGTCTTTTTGATAATAGCCATTCTAACAAGTGTGGGGTGATATGTCATGGTGATTTTGATTTGCATTTCCCTGCTGATTAGTGATATCGAGTGTCTTTTCATGTACCTGGTGGCCAACTGTGTGTGTTTTTTTTTTTTTTTGAGAATGTCTATTCAGATCCTCTGCTCATTTTTTAATTGGTTTAGTTTTTTACTATTGAGTTGTATGAGTTCTTCATATATTTTGAATATTAATCCCTTGGGTGCACTATTAAAACCAGCAAGGGCAATGCATGATTTAAGCTCAATTAGGAACTAGTGCCCACAATGATCCCATCCGAGGGGTAAGGGAGAGAGTCCCTGTAGGAGTGTTAATTCCTCGGCACCTCTGGCCTGCTGGGTTCACAGGCAGCTTGACTGTCCACAGTTCTAGAAAAAGAAACTCCTCTAGCACAGAGACGCAGCATCTAGCGGTTAGAGGCCAGCAGGAGCCCATAGAGAGGTCTGAGGATATGGATGGTATCCTGACAGTGTCTGCTTCAGGAGACCCCAAAAAGAATGGGAGTCAAGCACGGTTATGAGTTCCCAGAATTCTCATCTTTTAGGAATGTGCACCTTGGAGGCCAGAGTCTCTGGGGTGGCCGTGGGCATCACACGGTGCAGGTGCCCTGACCCTGAGTAACCAAGCACCATTTCTCCATCACTTCACTGCTCTCTGTTCACTTTAACATCTTTTTTTTTTTTTAAAGATTTTATTTATTTATTTGACAGAAAGAGAGAGAGAGAGAGGGAGTGCACAAGCAAGGGGAGTGGCAGAGGGAGAGGGTGAAGCAGGCTCCTCACTGAGCAGGGAGCCTGATGCGGGGTTTGATCCCAGGACCCTGGAGTCATGACCTGAGCTGAAGGCAGATGTTTAACCAACTAAGCCACCCAGGCGCCCCCACTTTAACATTTTAAAACTGAAGGCATTCTCTTTTCTAACCATCACTTCTTATATGTTCATTTGGCCTTTGGAAAAACTCAGGTTGTAGGACCCAGGCACTTTTACCTTCACTAGCCCCTTCCTCCATCAAGAAAGAAACAAGCACATACACGTATTCCAACTATGTTGGTATAAAGACAAATATATTAACATAATATATATTAATATCATGTGGTAAAACATTTCAACAATCTAAAAGTTCATTTTTATCTTTTTCTTTTAAAAGGAATTAAAACATGTTCAAGGTCTTCTAGAAGTATTACTGTGGGCCCTAGGCACTGCCTCTTTTGTCTAACGCGAAGTTAGCCCTGGAAAAATACGTGTGGGAGGGAAAGGTGACTGGTCTGTCTCGTCCTTACACCCTGATTTCCTGGTGAAATGATGATCCGCGTGCCTGCCTCAAACGTGTGGGTGTAGAAACTCCCAGGGTCTCTGGTGGGAACCGTGAAAAGATGCCCCGTCTCACACAGCGAAACCTCTGACAGAGTTAAGCTGCCTTTATGGAGCGATTGTTTTGCTAGATGCTGAGGAATTAGAAACCTTCAAAGACCTTGTTTGCAGGCCTGGGTACCACTTCTCCTCAAGGCATCTTTGAAATGCAAACTTGTTCTCTCAGCAGACCCAATGCGTCTCAGCCTTTAAGATAAATGCTTCAAACTGGCAGCAAACCCACTTGAGTTTGGTGCCCGGCTTTCCGACAGATTAATTATATCGATTGCTGGCTGTTGGTTTGCCTTCGTGGCCATCTCTCCCTTGTTGGTTCGCATTTACTTTCTCCAGCTATCACAGTGCTGGGGCTGCCTTGAAATACACAAGCTCCGATTCCGCACACCGGCCTGACGGGCGATTGCAAACCCGTGTGCTTTCACGAGGAGCTGCCCGGCAGCAGGCTTGTGGGGCCCCACTGCAATTCCAAATCGCTTTGTTTCTGGTGGGTTTTGGGGGTTCCTTGGGGGCCAGGAGCCCTGATGTGCTCTCAGAATGTGCAGATGTCCCAGTTGACAGGGCAGGAAGGGCACGTGGTAAGATGAATCTGCACCTCTCCCTGCAGAATCCGCTTGAGGCAGCCGGCACTGTGGCTTTGCTTTGGGGGAGTCCTTTGCCTCCTTCAGTGTTCTCATCTGCAAAATGATAACAATAACAACAGGGGCTAATATTTATTGAGCTCTTAGAATGCGCTATGCGCCGCTTTTAAGGCTTTGCAAGTATTACCCTTTTAATCCTCATGGCAGCGGGCTGAGATGCAGAGAGGTGAAGAAACTCAGCCAAGATTAAGACCAGGTGGGAACTACCTGCACGGTTCAAGGCTGAACCTGACTCTGAGGTTGTGCTGTCTCAGAGTGGCCAGCAGGGGTCATTGAAACTCGGTATTTTGAGGGGCGCCTGGGTGGCACAGCGGTTAAGCATCTGCCTTCGGCTCAGGGCGTGATCCCGGCGTTCCGGGGTCGAGCCCCACATCAGGCTCCTCTGCTATGAGCCTGCTTCTTCCTCTCCCACTCCCCCTGCTTGTGTTCCCTCTCTCGCTGGCTGTCTCTGTCTCTGTCAAATAAATAAATAAAATCTTTAAAAAAAAAAAAAAAAGAAACTCGGTATTTTGAGACGGTGGATTTCACCGTGTGTCCTTGTGGCCTTCACGTTTTTCCCAATTGTAGTGGGAAGTTCTAATATCAATGTAGTGTCATGGCTATGCAGACAGACACTGTAGCCAGCCAGCCTGCCTGCATTTAAATCCTGTTCTACCACTGAGGAGCAGTGTGACCCTGGACAAGTAACTCCATCTCTTTGTGCTTCGCTTTCCTCATCTGCAAGATATGGCGAATCATAATAATACCTATCTCACAGGGTAATTACAAGGATTACAAGAATTAGTGCTTGTAAAGCGTTTAAAGCACATGGAAAGAGCACAATGTAATTGTTAAAATATTTAATTATCCTTCATAAATGAACATGCAATTTCAGGAACTGAATCTAGGGGATGCCCATGTCTTACATTAGCTTAGTCTGGTGGGTTTTTGTGGCCTCAGAATCTTGAGTGCAGGGGCACCTGGGTAGCGCAGTCGTTAAGCGTCTGCCTTCAGCTCAGGGCGTGATCCCGGCGTTCCGGGATCGAGTCCCACATCGGGCTCCTGTGCTGGGAGCCTACTTCTTCCTCTCCACTCCCCTGCTGTGTTCCCTCTCTCGCTGGCTGTCTCTCTGTCACATAAGTAAATAAAATCTTTAAAAAAAAAAAAAAGAATCTTGAGCGCAGAGGCTGTGATTTTAATACCAAATGGAATAATTAGGTGTTGCAAGCCTGGGAAGGAAGGGATTCTACATCCTGTGACCCACTTCATTTTATTGAGCAATTAACGCGAACAAATTCACAATTAAGAGTGAAAATTGAAACATAAGGTATGCATTTTGTTAATGAGGATTTTCTCATTTTGAAAAAGAATGTTGTTCCTTAATTTAGTTCTTGTGAAAAGCTGCTCCCCCCTTGGCAGAGGGCCCTAGATGTGTTTATCAGCAGGAGGGCCTGCTACCTGGGGGAGGGGAGTCAAGGAGCTGATTGGTCCGGGCCGGGAAGGGAGCATAACTCATACTCAAGCCTGGAAAACAAAAATCAGAGCAGGAGTTAAAGGAAAATCACATTGGTGATCTTGAGAGAATCGAATGAAATGCTGTTAGAAGCCAGTAAGCAAAGGAAAGCTTAGACATGCCTTCAAGGGCTTGGAAAACTGCCCCAGGCCAGAAAGATGCTTCCGGCAAAATAAAGAAGTCACATCAACCTGAGACTTTTCCAGAAATGATTATTTCCAAATTAGTGTATCTGTTTTCCTTTTCTCGGGTATGTACTTTCCCAGGTGGCTCCTGGCCTGGCTCAGGGTGCCTGGCAGGGACACCTGGAATGGGTCCCTAGCTGCTGTCTCCAGAGCTGGGCCCACGGATCTCAGCACCTCACGTCCTGCTCCATGGCTGGCCTGGATTCTGCCAGGCTTGCAGTAGATCGAGTGTGATGCTTGCGTTTTATCTGGCAACCAAGCATGACTTGTTTTTATAATGGAAGGGCAAAAAAAAAAAAAGGGCAAGAAGGAATCACAGAAGCATGGCCCACAGAGGAGGGCTTGCTTGTGAGTGAAAAAGAGGGTCATGGCATCATTACCTGGTGGAGGAGTTGAAATTATTTAAAAAGATCATCAAGACGCCGATGATGAACACGTTCTAAGTGCTGTGCTAGGCACTCCCATGACTAATGCTTCCGACAACTTATCATCTCTATTTTCTAGATGAGGAAACTGAGGTCCAAGGGGCTACGGTCAATCTTACTTGACCTCTGTGTACCCAAGATGCATCTATATGTGCTGGACACCAGGACATAAGGTTAATAATGTTCACAAAAGGGGTGGGGGTGAGATGCCAAAGGGAGGGGATTGAGGGAGCAATAGATATGGATAATGACATATTAATAGTGACATTACATATTAATTATTAATAATTGATAACAGCTACCACTTATTGGGAAATTCTGAGCTACCAAGAACAGTAATGCCAAACTTACCCTGGACATCATCTCTTTTGACCGTCACAACAACCCTATGAAGTTGGTGGCAGTGATCCCCAAATAAAACTTTTCTCTCTGGTTGTGGGACAGTGAACTCTAAATCCTGGACTGACAAATCAGCATTTATTCCCTTTTTTACCAGTTACTGAGCACCTAGTACAACCAGGCCTGGGAAGATGTGTGTTGAGGAGCTCAATTCATTGGGAAGATGGGTCCAGAAGCCAAGGACTAAAGGTCATGACAGGGCTGACTCTCATTTTCTGTGGGGAGAGTGCAGAGGACAGAGATCTCTGTCTGCTGAGAGCAGCACTAGACGCTACTTCTACAGAGAGATCCTGTAAACTATTGACCACGTTGGTAGTATTTATTACAAACCCACATGCGCCGAGTTCTTTATATACATGATCTTATTTAGTTCTCACGATGGTCATCAAGGTGGATTCAATCTTGACTGAACAGAAGAGGAAACTGAGGCACAGAGTGAAGGTTTGAACTTACTCATCCCTAAACCCCTGTCTTCTGCGGGACCCCTCAGTTGCCATCCCTGTGCTGGCCTGAGAAGGCTGTCCCCTGAAGCAGGACTATTGGATGTATGGGCCATGGCTTTCTCTTCCTGCGTTGGGTTTGGCACAGCCATGGTCTTGGTAGAGGACAACCAGATGCCTCAGAGCCTCGCCACAGCCCTCAGCTAGTGCTCTGGCCTGAGGGTTTGTTAGCTGAGCTTGTGCGCTGTGGGAGGGTGAATTGTACTATGGGCCAATATCGTAAAGAAGCAGGGCAAGGAACAATCCACATTTCTCTGTGCCTCTAAATCACATAAGTCTTGCTTGACCCTTTCCTATCTTGTTAGAGAGGGCAGGGATTTCAGTCTGGTTTATGTTTCAGGGCAACCCTTCCCCATCCCCAGGGCTGTGTGAGAAGCCCATGGAATTCACAAGGTCTGGAAGCTGTGGGAAGGCTTGGGGATTGCTTCTGGCTGTCATGGTCCCCCTGAGCTTCTGGATGGCTGATTTTCCTGGGCCCTTGCCTGAGAGTTTGGATTAGGGTTGGGCCCTGCTGTTGCCACTTATATCTTCTTGGGTGGTCCTGCCCCCTCCAGGGGTGCTGCGAGGGAGAGAGGCCGGTGCTACCTTCTCCTCCATCCTCTTCTGTTGGGATATCTGACTGCTCTCCTGGCTGGACCACTGACCTCTCCTCTCCCTGGGGCTCTTCCATTTGTGGACAGTATAGCCACAGGGCAACAGATTTTGCCTGGACCTGGAGTACAAAAATGCTGGAAGTGTTGGGGGTACCTGGATGGCTCAGTCAGATAAGCATCTGACTTTGGCTCAGGCCATGATCTACGGGTCCTGGGATCAAGCCCCGAGTCAGGCTCTGCACTCAGCAGGGTGTCTTTTCTCCCTCTCCCTCTGCCCTTCCCCCCACTCATGCACGTGTGCACTCTTTCTCTCTCTCTCAAATAAATAAATAAAATCTTTAAAAAAAAATGCTGGGGTTGTAGAGGGAAAGTACTTCTCTCATTGTTTTGTTATAATCATACTAAGCCAATAGTCACTGATGTTTATTTACTTCTTCCTATATGTGAAGCCTGTGCATTATTTAATAAGACCGTTGTGGTCATTGCATTTTGCAAACAGAAATTGAGGTCTAGAGAGGTTAAGTAATTTGTGTGGGGTCACGTAGCTGGTGCATCTCACTCTGAGATTCAAACCCAGGCAGGCTGACTCCAAGACCCACGCACATAACTACTGTATGGACTTCAGGTCTACAACATAACTACGTAAGATGACTCTGCATTCCCCCGCTTCCCCTATTGGGTTGGTAACCCTCTTCATTCTAAATATCCCGTCCTCTTAATGTCTCCTGATTTAGACGTGAGCTTATACCTAGCAAAGGTGCAAATGAGCTTATACCTAGCAAAGGTGCTGAGAGTCCTGCAGAAGACAGCATGCTAGACTATAGGGACATGGGGGAGGGGTACGTGAGAGATTGCAAAAACAGTCATGCATTTTTTTTTTTTTTAAGATTTTATTTGACAAAGGGAGAGAGAGCACAGGCAGGGGGAACAGGGGAGGGAGAAACAGACTCCTCACTGAGCAGGGAGCCCAACATGGGGCTTGATCCCAGGACCCCGGGATCATGACCTGACCAAAGGCAGGCACTTAATCGACTGAGCCACCCAGGCAACCCAATGGTCACACATTCTTTCCTGTCCCGTTCCCATGCCTTTGCAGTATGACTTTAAGCTCCTCTCACTGACGTAGTGTCCATTTTTTTGTTCCTTGAATGTCGGCTAGCCTTGGGGTCTGCCACAGCAATGGAATGCTGTGGAAGGGGTGGTGTGCCAGTTTCAGCCCAAGCCGTGTGCTTCTTCTCTTTGTCGTAATGCTGCCAATACCATGTTTATAAGCTCAGCGAGCTTGCCAGAGGATAACAGGCATGCGGCCCAAGCCTGGAATACCAGCCAGCTGCAGAAATGGAGCTTCCTGTTAGCCTGCAGCTGACTGCTGATGCCCTTGTCAGCTGAGACCAGAAGAACCTCCCAGCAGAACTCAATCCAAGTTGCCAACTCCTAGAACCATGTGGTAAATTCGTGTTTCTTGTTTTAAGCCACTAACTTTTGAGGTGATTGGATCTGCACCCAAATCTACCTGGAACAGTCAGCTTCAGGTCACATGCATTCCTCCCAGAACTGGGTGGTGAGACTAGGGGCACTAGAGAGGGCAGATAAACTAGAGCCATAGTTCTCCTTCCTCTGTGTTCCACGGATGCACACTGCTGTGGGTTTGTGCCTCCAGTGCCCAATGCTGTGATTCTATCTGTGAACACCTTGACTGAGGAGATGAACCTTCCGTGAGAGATGTGATCCAGTCCCAGCCCTGACACCAGCTTGCCATGTGGTTTTCAGTGATTTCCGTAACCAGCCTGGCTGGCAGTTCCTTGCCTATGTAAGACTAGAAGATGGACACACAAACTTTGTGATTTCTGCCAGCTCCAGTGTTTGTGACTCTGAGATATCACTAGTGTGATGTTCATACTGTCCACATTTGATTTGGATGGTTTATTCTGGACCACTAGAATGGCACAGAATGATGAGATTTTTTTCTTTTTAACCAACCACGTAAAAAGAAACAGACCATAAATTGGCTTGTGTTACGGTAAGAAAATTCCTTTACTGACAGTGAAGCAAAAAAAAAAAAAAAAAAAAAGTCTTAACTATAAAAGTACAGATTTGGAAAGGAAATGCTCACGTTTCCTGACAAATAAGTTTGCATTATTAAAGTGAGTGGGTTTTATGGGCTTTTTGTTGAAATTTATGAAACTACATTGCTTTTGGCTTTTCTCCTAAAACAGAAAATGGTTTGGTTGGCCTGACTGCATAGGTTCTATAAAATGTGTTCGTTCGTTCCTTCATTCCTGCATTTTTTCAGCCATTGTCTGCTATGAGCCAGTCACTGTCCTCCTTCTGGGAGTAGAACTGAACAAGACAGGCAAATCACAACCCTCAAAGAGCTGACAGTGTACCAATAAAAGCAAATGCCCAGTTAGGCATTAGAGTCATCTAGTGAGTAACATGTCTCTCATCCTCTGGTTCTCAACCTGTATAACAGGGATACTACTGCTAGTACCTACCTCTCCGTGTTGTTGGCGGATCAGATGCAATAACATAAACAAAAGCATTGTGTTAAAGTTATCTTCCAGATGCACTGCACATTCCCTAAGGACAGAGGCCATGTCTTATTCATCTTATTTCCACAGAGCTCGGCATATCAAATGCTCAATAATGATGGTTGATTGAAAGAATGGGTCAGAGAATAAATTAGCACAAGAATGAAATTGAATCCCGTGGGCCTCAGTTTTTTCATTTTGCATATTATGGCGCCCATGTGTAATTATGTAGGTTGTGCACTGCACAAGTGAATTTGGCTGAGGGGGTAGGGGGACTAAAACCCAGATTTCCCACCTGCCAAGTCATGTGCCTGGTGCAGAGGGTGCCTTTCATAAAGGCCAGCAATGGGCCTCCATGAAGGAGTTGGACTCTATTGCCTCCCAGAAATTCTAATTTTATCATTATGTGACAGGGCCCCTGATGCTGTATCCTTCAGAAAATCTCCAGATGACTCAGATTTCCCTCCTAGTTTGGGTACCATTGGATTGGTGGTCTTTTAAGGCCTTTCCCACTCTAATAGGAGGTGATTTTGAATTATCTTTTAGATTTCTTGAGTTTATTATTTTCCAGTATTTCATGTTAAATTCTCTTTATTAATGAGTACACGAGCGGCTGTCTCATAATGCCCTCACCTACCATTCCCTGTCTCTGGCAGGGTGTAGCAGTTAGAGTACATGCAGTATGCGTTCCCCATTCATCAATAAGGAATTCCGTGCCAAGCAAAATTTAAACAATTTCCCCAGATTTCTCTTTCCAGCCTCCACCACTTGTGTTCTTCCTGACCCCATTGGCAATATCAAACAATAATAAAAAGCAGGGTTCTCTAGGCAAGCTAGAGCTGCTAAGACAAAAGCCTGGTGATGAAAGCTACCAAGGTCTAATTTAATCAATCTGACTTCATTTCTTTCCCACCCTCTTCGTCAGTCAGGGTACAATGAGAAGAAAGAAATCACAGAGGAATTTCAGCAAGGAAAGTTTGCCGTGAAGCAGGCTTTCTCAGCTTCGGCCCTTGGCATTTTGGGTTGGATAATTCTGAATTTGGGGGGAAGGTCCTGTGAACTGCAGGATTTTTTTTTTTTAAAGATTTATTTATTTATTTTAGAGAAAGAGCATGAATGGGAGGGGCAGAGGGAGAGAGAATCTCAAGCAGACCCCATGCTGAATGCAGAGCCGGATTCGGGGCTGGATCTCATGAGGCAGAGATCACAACCTGAGCTGAAACCAAGAATTGGAGGCTTAACTGACTGCAGCACCCAGAAACCCCACTGTAAAGTGTTTAGCAGCTTACTATCTAATCTCTGCATTAGATTCGAGTAGCGTTCTCTCTTTTCCTCTGGTTGTGACAACTGAAAATGCGTCCAGGTATTGCCAGTGTCCCCTTGGTCTGCAGAATGGCCCCTGCTTGAGAACCGCTGCTGGAATAATTATTGACCTACATCAGAGTTTATCTAGAAAGGAGGAAAGTCAACTCTAAAGAATCACCTAGGGCTGAGGGAGAGTATGAAGGAAGGGACATGCTGAGAAAGGGGACCCCCTCCCCAAGCTGGGATTCAGACTGTGTTGAGGAAGGTGTGGCTGCAGTCCACTCTGAGGGGGCGTTCCCTCTGTGGCTCTGGGGCAGGGCTGGTGTATGGCTGCTAGGCAAGCGGGAAGGGACTGGAGGAGAGGCAGAGACCAGCTAGTAGGAAACACCCCTTCCCCATGCAGGTGGAATGACCGCAGGGTTCCTGTGATTCACTGGAAGCCCATCCTGGGAGTGTTGCTGGAGCTGATGGGAACGAGTGCCTCTGCCCACCCCCCCAGGATACTGTGGGCAGCAGCTCTTGGTAGGAACCAGAAGAAGCACACATAAAAGCTTAGGAACAAAAGAAATCCCTTCTTCCTGCAGTGTCTCTGCAGCGCCCTCTACTGACAGAATTGAGCATCATGCCGTGTTCAAAAGGAATCTATTCATGGAACTGGCAATAAAAGATGATTTGGATCTGAAAAAGGCAATAAATTGATAGCTGGCATATTCTTGTATTGTACCTTCCTCTTACCCATCTCTGTACCATCTACTTGGCATAGGTCTGGACTTAGTATGTACAAAATTAATGTTAACTGATCGAAAGAATGAATGAATGACGAATGAATGACAGGATTTGCTTTTTTTTTTTTTTTTTTTTTGGTAGCTGTTGGAGAATTTACCACTGGTTTAATTTTTTTCTCCAGAATAGCAAATGGTGGTGTTTACTCGCTCCAATCCCACTTTCCTACTAAATTTAAAATTAATTGAAGGGGCGCCTGGGTGGGCTCTTCCACTATGAGCCTGCTTCTTCCTTTCTCACTCCCCCTGCTTGTGTTCCCTCTCTCACTGGCTGTCTCTATCTCTGTCGAATAAATAAATACAATCTTTAAAAAAAATAAATAAAATTAATTGAATTATCGTGTTATAGCTTCTCAACTCATATAACAGGTCAATTTGATAAAAATCAATTAAAGAATTGAGCAATTCAGTGGAAACAAATTCATTAAACTCGTTTGAATTGATTCATTGATTAAATTCCCCAGTTAAGCCAAGAAAACTCTAGACAGGTATCTGTTTTTAAGAACAGGGTATTAACCAAAGTATTGCTGGCCAGGGAACTAAATTCAACAAAATTGTTGCACAGAAGGCTATGAATTATTAAATATTTCATATTCAATAATATGAAAATTAGATTTTATTTTGACTTAGGTGTCAAATGATTCCTTGCTGACTGCAATGTGGTAAATTAGCAGTAAGCAGGGATTAAGTTACACTGTCATTTAAAATGAAGAAACAGTGAAAAGATAATTGGATTGGGGATTGAGTAAAAGTTTGGTGTGGGCTGCCAGCTAATGTAGGGGGACTACACTTGGCCTTTTCGGGGCCTCGCTCTCTTCTGGAATGCAAGAACAAACACACACTTTGTTTGGGGGAAGAGTAAACATAATATGAATGTAAAAGTATCTTGGAAATTGAAAGTACTACACAAGGGCGCCTGGGTGGCTCAGTCAGTAAAGCATCTGCCTTCAGTTCAGGTCATGATCTCAGGGTCCTGGGATTGAGCCCTGTGTCAGGCTCCGTGCTCAGTGGGGAGTCTGCTTCTCCCTCTCCCTCTGCTCCTCTCCCTGCTTGTGCTCTCTCTCTCTCTCAAATAAATAAACAAAATCTTAAAAAGAAATAGTACTAAACACATTTGAGGCTCTTACTAGTTCATGGTTGTTTTAATCTTCTTAAGTTTCTAGAAGATTTTGAGTGTATCTGAAGTGCTGAGAATATAGTTCTATTTTCTAGTGTAAGGCAGAAGCCCAGTGGAAGGGGTTTTTAAATTTAGGGTATCACACATGATGTCTCCCTCAAGTGTCTCAGGGCCTTTGCACATGCAGTTCCCTCTGTCTGGATTCTTCCCTCTCCTCTGCCTCTATAACTCCTACTTATCCTATTGGCCACCTCATTACTTCCTGACTTCCTGAGCTGGTCGACTCTCTCCTTTTTTTGTTCTTACATACCACATCTCTTTCATATAGTACATAGTGCCATGAATATTGTTACATTTTATTGTGATTATTTGATTAATGTCTGTCTCCCCAACTAGGCTGTAAGCTCCGCGACAGGAGGGACCACTTCTTCTTTTTTAAGATTTTATTTATTTATTTAACAGAGATAGCCAGCGAGAGAGGGAACACAAGCAGGGGGAGTGGGAAAGGGGGCTCGATCCCATAACGCCGGGATCACGCCCTGAGCCGAAGGCAGGCGCTTAACTGCTGTGCCACCCAGGCGCCCCAGGAGGGACCACTTCTGCTTTTGCCCACAGTGACATTTTTAGTAGGTGTTTAATGACTAATTGTTGGATGAATGAATGAGTGAATGAACGAAAAAACATATTATCCAGAGTTGAGCGCTGCCCACTGGGTTTCGATGTGTTGGTCACATTTTGAAAGAAACGGCTCTCTGGGGCTATAGAAAGAGCACAGGGATAGACATAGTTCACTAGAATGTCCTCAGCATGCAGTCTAAACTCTGGCATACAGTAAGAACTCAATTAATGTTTGTTAAATGAGTTAACTTTGCATCCAGAAGTCTGGGGCTTGAGTTTTCTATCTAAAATTCACAGGCTCATCACACTTAGTGAGGATGTTTAACCCGGCTTTCCCGTACAGTGAAAACAGGCTTGGAGGCCAGCATCCCTGGGTCCAAATCCCATATACTAGATGCTGGGCAAGACATTTAACATTACTATGTGCAAGTCTGTTTATTTACAAAAATGAAGGTAGGATTAATGTTGCAGGATTATTTCAAGTATCAAATGAGAAAAACTATACAAAAAGCCTTGCCTAATACAGCACGTATTAGGTATCAGGAAACGCTGGCCACAGTCCTTTCCCCTCCTTTATCCTTCACAACATTAGAATAATATCACCGGCTTCAGAATCATTTTATCTCCAATAAGATTATGTACATCATTTTGTAACCTGAGGTGGCAGATTTCCTTTCTTCCCGTTCCGCATCAAAAGAAAAATATGTGTAGAATCAGCATTTGCCACCAGGTGGCACTGTTGTAGTAGCTTTGATTTCAGGGTTTCAGCGTAACAAAATAGCACCTTAGTGGACCTTTCAAATTGAAGTCTTGAGGTAAGAAAAATGGGTTACATTTAAGAGAGAAGCATTGCTCGATATGGAGTAATGTCTTTTGTAAATGATATTTTAATGTCCAGGGTCTTACTCTGGAGAATCAGGAAGGAAAACTTTAAAACATTCCTTTACGTTCTTAATTTGGAAAAGTAAGAACCACAAAAACCAGATAAGTAAGGGAGAAGAGCTTTTATTTACTTTATCATAACATAATGTTATCATAATTTACAACTTTTTCTCTTGGAGATCCCTTTTATTTTCTCAAATAGTCTGGTAATTTATGCTTATTATTATTTCTCCTTTTTCTCCTTCTTCTCCTTCTTCTCCTTCTTCTCCTCCTCCTTCTTCTTCTTCTTCTTCTTCTTCTTCTTCTTCTTCTTCTTCTTCTTCAAGAAATGTTTAGTTTGGTGGACAAATATTTTTTGGGTATCTAATGCATGCCATGCCCTCTTCTGCGTGATTGAAATAAGACGATGAGCAGGGAAGTCAAAGCTCCATATCCTGAAGGTGGTGAGGAGACCCATTATTCACTAGTGAAAAAAATGAACAAAGAGGGAATTTTAGTAGGGCGATAGGAGAAAGGGTGACTTAGGTGTACATGTTTGGGACACACACTTCAGGCAGGGTGGTTAGGGAAGGACTTTCCAAGCTGGAGGTGTTTGTTCTCCAACCTCAATAATTGGAAGGATCTGGTCAGGCAAATGCTTAGAAGAACGACATCTCGGCAGAAGAAAAAGCTGGTCGAAGGCTCTGGTGTGGAAACAAGCATGCCAAATTCAAGATAAGCATTTTTGGCAAATTAATACTATTCTAGTGACCCGTTGCTACACAACAAACCATCCCCAAACGCAGGCGTTTTAAATGACATATTTATTTTGCTGACAGTTTTGTAGGTGTTAGGAATTGAGAGAGGTTCAGCTGGGTGGTTTGTTTTGATCTGCCTGCTGTCACCAGCAAGGGCAGCTCAAGCGGGAGGACCACCTTCAAGATGGTTCCTCATGGACATATTGGTGCCCTGATGCCACCTGTAATCTCTCTTTTCTACGTGGTATCTTATCCTCCAGCCTCTCCATCAGGCTGGGGCTTCTCACAGCAGTGATACCCTCGAGTATTTGCACTTCTTACTTGGCTACTGGCTTCCAAGAGACCAGGGTAGAAGCTGCCTGTCTTCTTAAAGATGAGGCCCAGAAATTACTTCTGACATGGCATCATTTCTGCCCAATTCTACTGGTCAAAGAGGCCAGTCCTCTTTTTGAAAGGGGGAGAATAAGTAGATCCTACCTTTTCCTTCTTCTCTCTCTCTTTTCTTTCTTTCTTTTTTTCCTTTCTCTCTTTGTTTCTCACTTTTTGAGATATAATTAATGTAAAACATTATATTACATTACAACATAATGATTTGAGATAGATACATATGTATACGTATATATATATGTATATATATACGTATACATATATGTATATATATACGTATACATATATATCGTGAAACACTTACCACAAGAAGTTTAATTAGTATCCATTACCATGCATAGTTACAATTTTTTTTTCTTGTGGTGAGATGAGAACTTTGAAGATCTACTCTCAGCAATTTTCAAATGTATTTTATTTGTATATATAAATATATAAATAATATAATAATGTTAATATAATAATATAAATATATATGTATATATACATATATTTAGGACTTCTTTGTTTTATAACTGGAAGTTTCTACCTTTGACCATGTTCACCCATTTTGTCCACCCCTACCCCCTGCCTCAAGCTACCACTAATTTGTTCTCTGCTTCTATGAGTTTGGGTTTTTTGTTTGTTTGTGTTTGTTTGTTTGTTATTTTTTAGATTTCACATATAAGTGAACTCATAGAGTATTGCATTTGTCTTTGTCTGACTGAGCGTAGTGTCCTCAAGGTAATGGACTTCACCTCTTGAGATAAAGAGAGTCAAAGAATTTGTGGCCATCTTCAATTGCAACAGATCCTGAAAAAGTTAACAGAAATTCCCTGTGAATGGCCAGGGGCCAGACTTCCACAGCCCAGTACCACAGCTCTGGTCTGTCTGTAGCATGGACATCAGGCAACAGATCTGGAGAGTTTTCTTTGGGACCCAGACCCGTAAGTAGGAAAGTCTGCACTGAGCAAAATCTACTCTGTCCATTGCCCACCGTGAGCACTGTCATAAGCATGGACGTAAGTGCATAGGAGGTTTCTTAAGTCCTGATTGTGAATCTATGGCTTAGGGTCTGGGATGGAAAGCAGAGCAAGATGCCAGATTCTGTGTGTGCATTTTCCTATGCAGAAGCGTTCTGGGAAAATCTTAGAGAAATAGGAGCAAAGAGCAGCACATAATTATAGTTCAGATACTAAGAGTGTTTAGCATTGAAACAGCCTACAAACCACCTGTAACTGCACTGGTCACCATGATCTAGCCAGGAGAGTGATGAATTAGATTTGTCCCCATAAGAAAGATAATCGAGCCAGTTGGAGTCCTCTTCTGACTGAGTTCTAAGAGGAAAGAAGCAAAGGTGTGTGTGGGGGGTGAGATCCTGCATCTCTGCCATACCAGCCCTTAGGGAGAAGGAGAGAGACCAGTGGGCACTGAGAGTTTTCTCTGGTGGACAGGAGATTCGCGGGGAGGGGAGGATGAGGTGAGGCTAAGACAAGCTGACTCATGGACCTGGCTGGTCATGAGTCTGCTCTATGGCAGTGTGACAATCAATAGAGCAAATCATTTTTGTATTGACATGTGTCCCAAATCTCATGTTTGCCTAATGATGGTGGCTAGCTTCACTCAAGATGCAGTTGAACCCAAAAATGTTTGTTTAGTGATGGTGGCTGCTGAGTCAAGATAAAATTGCACCTGAGAAACGTTGGCAGAGTTTACAGTCGCAATCCTCATGTATTTTCCCATGGTAACTTATTTCTTTTAGCATCCTTTTGCTGTGCTGAGACTCCAAAAATGATCCAGTTACATGAACAGCTCTTTCTGTTCCTAAGTGATATGTCAGTATGGGCAAAGTTTCCAGTTTCCTGTTTGTTCTTGGAGGTCAGGGGGGACACTAATAAACCTCTCCTTGTTCTGTTGTTTCATCTGGAGCAGCATTTTCATTATTCCTGATTATGATTTACCGTGTTAAAATGGATGGATTTACCTGGATGAAGATTTTCATGGCAGCCCTAAAAATTAACTGGGAAAGTCCACTCGTGGTCATGTTGTAATTAAAATAGCACTTAGTTGTGCAAATCCCACACTCAGATGTTGTCTCTATGGACAGCCCAATTGTCTGGGTTTAATGAGACATGTTTTTGGAGGGCTCTACTTGAATGCAAAAAGCAATTGAATTAATAACGTATCTCTTGGTTCTAAAGTTTTACGTAAATAAAGGGAGAATGCATCAGAGATTGCTCTTCTGAAATTGGATCTGGGGTTGGATTGTATTTTAGCCTGATATCTCTGTGCCTGTGGGGCCAAATGGAGTCATAATATCACTTGCAGTGGCTTTCGTCTTTTCTTGCTCACGGGAGTGCCTATTCCTTAAATGAAACCCCCAAGCATTTTTCAGGGTCTTGGCAAGGAATTTTCACATACTCCAGAATGAATCCTGCCACTCATGGTCAGGGGCTTCCTAGGATTTTCTGTTCCTTTTGTCTTCTACTGTGGTTGCTGATATATCCACAAGGGGCTGTGGTCTTTTGCCATGCCCAGCTGTGCTGTTTCTGCAGCTGCCTGTCTCCTCTGCAGCCAGGCCTGGGGGCTTCCTCCCTTCCCAGACTGGGTGCTGTGTGCATCTGTGAAAGCAGGGGAAAGCTGCATTCCTCTTTGCACATCAAACTTGGTACCTAAGAGGGGACTCCTGCCATGTTGCTTATGCCCCAAAAGGTTACCATATTGAATCAGCTAAAATTCCATTTTAGTTGGAGTTCTCCCTCTTGATAGCGCTAAGCTGTGAGTTCATGGGGCTGAATTCAGGACAAAGCAGAGTGAGAGACCATCTGCTTCATGTGGACACATCTTTCTTCTCTACTAGAGTTTGGGCCTGGATCAAACCCATATGTCTGGTGTAGAGGAAAGAACAAAAGGGAGGCGTCTGGATGGCTCAGCCATTCAAGTGTCTGACTCTTGATTTCAGCTCAGGTCATAACCTCAGGGTCATGAGATAGAGCCCTGTGTCAGGCTCTACACCACGCGTGGAGCCTTCCTAAGATTCCCTCTCTCCCTCTGCCCCTCTCCACCCTCTCCCCCTCCTTCCTAAAAAAAAAAAAAAAAAAAAAAAAAAAAAAAAGGCCATAAGAGGAGCTAGATATTGTGTGTGGTGGGGGGGTGGGGTGGTGCGGTGGGGGGACAGTTCCTCGTTTTGTCGCCTGCCAGCTGTGACCTGAAGCAAGTAACTCAACGTTTCAGCCTCAATAGTTTTCTCCTCCTGGAAAGGGAATAACTATGGGATAACATACCCAAAGATCTTGTGGTATAGACCCGACCTATTCCTGGCACAGTCCTCCTGGAACCGTTAGGACTTCCTTAGTGAAAGGAGTGTCTTATGTATGCTAACAAAGTGACTCATGGTAAGGTCCCTAGCTTTAGGGTGGGTCTTGGCAGCCAGAAAACCAATTACAAGATTACAGTGGGAACTTTTGCCCTACCCTTGACCTCCAGAGAGGGTAGAGGGGTTGAAAACTGAGTTCAGCTACTCACGGCCAGTGATTAGCTAATCATGCCTGTGTAATGAAATCTTGATAAAACAAACAAAGTTGGAATGATAAGGATTGACGGAGCTTCCAAGTTGGTGAACATGTCCATGCTGGGAGAGTGGTACAGGCCAGACCGAGGGGGACAGAGGTTCTTCACTCAGGACCCTTCCAGACCTTGCCCTGTGTACGTCTCCGTCTGCCTGTTCATTTGTATCTTTTATGATAAACTGTAACAGTAAACATAGCTCTGTCTTGCATTCTGTGAGTTGTTCTAACAAATTATTGAACCCAAGGAGGTGTCCTGGGAACCCCTGAAGTTGTAATCGGCTGGATAGAAGTGAGAGTAGTCCGGGGACTTTATTCGTCTGAGGTGGGGGGGCATTCTTGTGGAACTGAGTCCTGAGCCTGAGGGGTCTGTGCTAACTCCAGGTGGTTAGCGTCAGAGTTGAACTGAATTAGTAGGACACCTAGTTTGTGTCAGAGAATTGGAAAATCGGTGTTGGAATGATGTATTTGGTGTCAGGAAAAACCAAACAAAGGCTAGTGAAGTACTTGGTTCACAGTAAGGACCTAGGAACTGGGAACTCACATTATTGTAATGCTCTTTACTAAAATAAAAAGAAAAATAACAAAAATTTAACGTGGTGCTAACTGCACGTGGCTCATTTAACTTGTTTGCTCCTTGTAATGAGTCTAAAAGTTAGGTACTATTATTCCCATTTAACAGAGGAAGAAACTGAGGCACAGAGAAGTTCAGGTACTTGCCCAGGCTCTTCACATAGCTTTACATGGCAGGATTCAAATCCAGAGACTGCTACCTGAGTCCACGCTCCTCATCTTTACAGTATGTTTTTGTAATTGATCTTGTAATTATTACTGCAATTTGTTCAGGGAGGCCTAAAGAGCCAAAAGAAGACAAATCAGACATGGAGGCTCATCACGGAAAACTGATTTCATGTTAAGTCAGATGTATTTGTTCCCCAAGTAGGTACTAGCCTTAGCAGTACGGCTTATACAGGACTTGGATTATTCATAACTTGGAAATTTCTGTGATCCCAAGATGACATGTAGAGGCATGAATGTCTTATATCTTGGCATGTGCAGATATGCTTGGGTTTACCTGACTTCTCTTGAGAAAGTTCAACCAACTTGAGCCTAATGTTGAGCTTGTTATACTCTGAAAGTTCCACTGTGTGGTCAGCTCTGTGCATACAGAGAAGATCAGTGGACCTAGTGCTGACTTCTCTCCAGCTAGGCTCAGAGGGAAACCTGCCACTCGGTGGTGGGATCCCGCAGAGGGTGGGAGAAAAGGCCGTGTCAGTAGCACTGCCAAGGGGTTGGTGGAAAACCCACACCCATTTATCACAGCAGACCCACAGATCTGAACTGCACAGATCTGTAAATAAAAGGCATTTGAAAGCAAAACCCATTGGAGCAAACAGGCATCAACAAAATGAATGGCTTTCTTTTTTAAACCTGGTATAACCTTTATAGGGCTACCACTTAAGCACACTTGACGAACCCATTATATTACTTAATCCGCACAAACACCCAGAAGGACTGGGGTATTAGGATGACTAAGCATCCTGGTTTGCCTGCTGTTCTGATGCAAATATTAAAGGAGCCCTTTTCACTTTCCAAAGTGCCCTAGATTGGACAATAAATTATATGGTCACCCAAGATATTGTGTTCATTTTATGGAAGAGGAAACAGGCACAGAGGAAGTAAATGAGTCACTCAAGACCATGTAGCAGGTGGGGGAATGGAGCTGGATTCTAACTCAGGTCAGTCTCTCTCCAATGTAATAATGCTTTCTGCCCAAGTCTTCTGTCTGCCTGTCAGTACAGAGACCTGAGCCCATCTGCCTGACAATCAGCCCCCTAGGAAGCACTAGAAACTCACTGGAGTGACTTACTATTGTTTGCAAGACTCTTGGGATTCCTCTTTAGAAATGACCTTCAGAGTAATTTGTTTTACTTTTTAAGAAGATTTTTTGATATTAACAAATCTTGGTCCTTTTGGGATAGATTTCATTTTTGGAAATACCCTCAACATTTTCATAGGTGAATCTTATGAATAAGGTGGGAAATTATCTGGGGCACCTGGGTGGCATAGGTGGTTTTGCATCTAACTCTTGGTTTCAGTTCAGGTCATGATCTCAGGGTCATGAAATTGAGCCCCTCTTCAGCTGGGAGACTGGTTGAGGGTTCTCTCCCTCTCCTTCTGCCCCTCCCCCTTCTTTCTCTCTCTCTCTCTCTCTCTCTCTCTCTCTCTCAAATAAGTAAATAAATCTTTTTTAAAAAACATTTTAGAGCCAAATCAAAGACTTAGTTTGGATTAGTGACTTACTTGTTTGCTTGTTTGGCTGGTGAAATTGGCTTTGAAAAAAATTCTCAAAGAGTCATTCTGCAGATGTTTTGAACAGTAACAGCGTCATTTGAATGGGTTTAATTTCCCCAATTATTTTTTTAAGTCTCATTTTATCATGCCTGGTAAATGTGACATATTGTATCCAGTCTTTCCTAGTAGCTAAGCACACTTGGAATGAGTGGATGAGCTTGCCTAGGTTTGTTGGAATCCTTAGATGAAGAAAGTAAATCAATTCTTTCCCCAGAACTCATGCTTCTTAGTCATATTCCCAAGCCTTCATGTTCCACCGAGTGAATTCCAGTGTGTGTCACTGTCTTACATTTTAAAAATCAAAAGTCCTGGTAACCTACATTTGCTGTACTTAATACCTTTCTTTCAACATATGATAATATTTTGGATGGATTCATCCATTAAAAGTAATCATTATACATTTTTAATTACACTTTTTAATTTATAAAGCAATGTCAAGTCTACTTTTTTTTTTCTTATTTCAGTTCAAAACAACCAAGGGAATAAAGTGAGTCAGGCGTAGTCACACACATTAGAGGTAAAGAAAGGGAGGCTCTAGACGTCGTGTTTTGCCCACAGTCATTTAAGTCTAAGTGGCAGCGTCTGGAGTTTAGGGTGCGTATGGCATCCAGTTGTTCACTACCTTCCTTTCCACTGGAATATATTCCCTCCCTCTTGATTGTTCTGTTCTCAGAGACCATTGACACTTTTAAGTGTGTATTAGTTTTCTATGGTGGCTATAACAGATTACAACAAACTTGGTGCTTAAAACAATAGAAATTTATTCTTGTACAGTTTTGGAAGCCAGAAATTTGAAATAAGTTTTATGGGGCTAAATCTAAGTGTCTGTAGATCCATACTCTCTTCCAAGGTTATAGAGAAAAATCAATTTTCTTGCCTTTTCTAGTTTCTAGAGCTGCATTTGTTGGATTCCTTGGCTCATGGCCCCTTCCTCCATCTTCAAGGACAGCAGGGTAGCATCTTTAAATCTCTCTTTCTCTGTTCTGTCATCATATTGTATTCTCCTCTGTGACTAAATCTTCTCATTGCCTTTTATAAGGATACATTTGATTGCATTTAGAGCCCACCCTGTTAATCCAGGCCAAGCTCACCATTTCAAGGTCCGTAGTTTGTCACACCTGCAAAGTCTGTCTGTCTATCAATCCATCCATTTGTTCATTCATTTATTCATTCAATATAAGGTAACAATCACAGGTTTGAGGGATTATAATGAGGAGATACTATTTTTGGGGAAAGCATATTGTTATTCAACTTATAACAGTCCACCCTTTGGCCTTCAAAGATTCACAACCATCCCATGTGCAAAACGCATTCGCCTCATCTCAGCGTTGCCCTAAGTCTCAACCCATTAAAATATCAACTCCAGTCCAAAATATCATGTAACTGCCATCAGCTCAAATCTCAAATCTCATCATCTAAATCATATAAATCAGGTGTAGGTGAAACTCTTGGCATGATTAAGCATGAGGAAATTTTTCTTTCCATCTATAGACCTGTAAAGCAAGAGAACATGTTCTCTACTTCCAAAATACAGTGGTGGGGCAGGCATAGGATAACAGGCATGCACATTCCCATTCCAAAAAAGAGGAAATGAAAGGAGTCATGAATCCTAAACAATTTTAAAATCCAGCAGGACAAGTTCCATTAAGTCTCAAGGCCTGCAAATAATCCTCTGTGGCTCATGGCTCTGACCTCTCAGCCCAAGGCTCCACTCTGGGAATTATTCTTCCTTTTTTTTTTTTTTTCTTTGAAGTAGTATATATTTGCAGCTAAGTAGTCATATGAGCCTCTTTCTTGCCTTCTCTTCATTTTGTTTTCTCTCTGTCTCTTTCCGTTGAAACTGGCAGTGTTTCAACAAATAGAACACTCACAAAAATCTGGTGGTTCTCCAGTGTATGTCATAGGGGTTCACGTCATTAGACAAAGGATCCTCCACAGATATTTCCTGGACAATCCTATCTGTATTCCCAGCTTCTGCTGAGATGATTGAGGGGATCCATAAGTCACATGCCCAGTTTTGTTGGCTCTCCCCAAAGGTTGTCCAGGCACACTCTTGACCTACTCTCCAGAGCATGATTTCCGGACAGTGATTACCTAATCTCCTAATTTTGGCATCTTTTGCAATCTGGATAGGATGTTAATTCCCCAAGTCATCAAGTTCTGATTCTTTTTTGCTTGATGTTTCTTCCTTCATAGTATGTCTTTCCTTTCACATTTTACTTTAAATAGCAAGGGGAAATCATGCTGCACCTTCACTACTTTACTTGGAGATTTCTACAGCTAAATGTCCAACTTTATAACTAACAAGTTCTGCTCTCCACGCAATTGTAGGACACATTTCAGTTTAACATTTTGCCGCTGTGTAAACGAGGGCTACATTTCCTTCAGTTGCCAATAACATGTTCCTCACTTCCTTCTGAGACCACACCAACAGTGCGTTTTATGTTCACATTTCTATTAACGTGCTGTCTAAGGCAATCTCTTTTTCTCCCATGGATCTCAAAATCCAGCCTCTACCCATTACCCAGTTCCAAAGCCATTTGTAGGAATTTGTTATAGCAGATACCAAAAAATCTGTAATTGTTTCCAATTGCTACTGTAACAAATTACCACTCTCTTGGAGGCTTCAAATAGGAGAAATTTATTCTCTCGTAGTTCTGGAAGGTAGTAGTCTTCCTTAAGTTTCACTGGGCCCAAACCAAGGGCTGTACTGTCTCTGGAGGCTCAAAGGAAGAATTCATTCCTGGCTGCTTCCAGCTTCTAGTAGCTATCATCATTTCTTGGCTTGTACCTGCTGATATAATCTCTGTCTCTGTCGCCACATTGCATTTCTCTTTTCTGTGGCTGTGTCAAATTTCTCTCTGCCTCTTTTTTTTTTTTTTTTAATAAGGGTACATTTGATTGCCTGTCCTGATGGTATTTGACTGATTGTATTTAGGGTCTAGCTGGATGATCCAGGATAATCATCCATCTCAGGATCCCTAACTTAATTATATATGTATGTTAGTTGTTTATTTGTTTGTTTGCTTTCGCTGTATAAGGTAGAATTCACAGGTTCTAAGGATTGAGGATATGTCTTGAGGGCATTCTTCAGCCTAGTGCAAGCTTATTTTCCATGTCTGCATCTTGCCATGGTTGCATGATATCTAGGAATACCCATTGCATAGCAGTGTAATGTACACACGTTAGGTTGCTACTTGCCTCAGAGTGTCTTGTCCACTTCCCCAACCTCTTGTGAAAGACCCATGCTCTAGTCATGGAGTAAGCCAGGCTGCACCAGACACAAGTCCTCAGGTACCCTGACCACAGTGGTAGGTGCATGGCCCAATCTAGCCAATCTGAATTCTTCCCTGTGATTTTAAAATTGAATGTAGAGAGAAAAATGCTACAGGTATAGGAGACTGGAGCTGCCTTTCTTCACCATGTGCTGAAAACAAAGAAGGACTCACCTTGGCAATTCCTCCTTTTTCACTCCTGAAATACATAAAATTCTCAGCAAGGAAGTCCATTCTTCAAAGATATATAGGCCCCTGACTTCCTGCCTAGGTGCAAGGAAGTCAGCAGGTGAGACGTGGCAGTCTTGATGTGTCTGAGCCCACTAAAATTTATAAATTTTTCAAGTAAATAATCAATAAATCACTTTGGTACCTTAATAGCTACACAAAAGATACCTCAAAGTCTGTTTAAACACAGTACACGTGGATTTCTGCTTCCTCCTGAGCCCCACTAAGACAATGAAAAAAGAATTAAAAAGGTATAAATCTACACAGACAAGGGGGATAGGAGAGGCTCCAATAGCAAATTAAAGATGTCAACATGTGTGGAAGATGGAAAGCAAATGGATGAATGGCAACGGGGTGGTGAGAGCAAGAAAGCTGGAACCACGTGCCTGGAGAGCGGAATTCCAACAAGAAACAAGCCGACTTTTGCCACAGAATTCTAGGGAGACTTGCAAAGAAGAGCCCACAGATACCTCTAAAGACAGATGTGTAGAATTGGGGCAGTAGAAGATAGCTCTCATATTTGTGGCTGTCTAGCGTCTTTTGAGTGGTGTTTCTATATTTAGGGAAATCCATAGTCTTGCTTCCCCAATCCAAACTCTAATACCCAGCTTCCCTACAGTCATGGGATCTGGCTGTGCCAATCAGACACACATGACATTTTAATTTAGAAATGAGCTGAAGAAAGAGAGTCTGTGTTTTCATTCTTCAAGCAGAGAACTCAAGCTTTTAGTGGAAACAGTCAACCATTGGCTGTAAGGTCATGTTTCTTTATAAAACTGGCTTTGGTGGGGTGGTGGGGGAAGCAGTGATCATCTATTTTAGTGTTCAGGGGGTAGTAGAGTCTGTGAACATTTCCTTATCAGGCCTGTTCTGTTGGTGATTTTGGGCTTAGTTCTAAAAGATTATCTTGTAGCCTGGCTTTTTACCTTTCTCAAGACTTCAGTGACGTACCTACCAGTTGTTAAACTCCTTTCCCATTTAAATTGCCCAAGTCCATTTCTATGGATTGCAGGGTTTTTTTTTTTTAAAGATTTTATTTATTTATTGGAGGGAGGGAGATGCAGAGGGAGAGCACAGAGGGAGAAGCGGACTCCCCTTGAGCAGAGAGCCCCGATGTGGGACTCGATCCCAGGACCCTAAGATCATGACTTGAGCCAAAGGCAGACACTTAACTGACTGAGCCACGCAGGTGCCCTGGATTGGAGTTTTTTTTTAAAAAAAGCAGAAAATAAGCCAACCCCCCATACCCTATTAATACTGCATATGTAATGGATTGTTTTATCTGAGATGCCACTCCCCCCTCCAAAGAACCAGGTAATGGATTTTCCTCATAGCGTCTGGAGAAACTCAGAGGGGGTTCAGACTGAGGACATCAGGAACAATGGCTAGCTGGCCTCAGACATTAAAATGAAATAAGGAGAGAGACTTCTCAGTTCAATCCCCTTCCTCTCCTCAATTCCCAGAACATAGGCAGCAGGGTATATACTCCTCAGTCAGAGATAGGAAGATTTTTCTTCTGAGTAGCTGGGCACGCCAAGAAAAAAGGCCTCCAGTGAGTTAGATAAATTTCTACCCAGTCACCCTCCAGTAAAGCCCAGCCTAGTCACCACAAACTGCAAATCAGGTCTTTCTTGCCTTTCTCTTAAATATCAGTGGATGTGTAGGAATCACCAGATTTTGAGGAAAGTTTCTATTCTCAAATGAAAAAGACCAAATACTGAGAGGAAATGAACTTGATGAAAGCAGTGATAGTGATGTGAACAGTAGGCAACTTAATTTAAAAAGCTATAATTAATATATTCAGAAAGAAAAGAGAAGATATTTCATTGATAAAACAAAATCTAATCTATTCTTTAAAAGGACTAGAGAATAAAGAGCCCTTGGAAATGAAAAATATTATAGCAGAAATGAAAAAAAAATCAGAAGTTTGAAAACTAATGTTGAGGCCATCTCCTGGAAAGTAGAGCAAAAGAACAAAGGCATGGATTGCAGGAGAGAAATGAGAAAATCAGGGAATCAATCTAGTAGGTCCAACAGCCAACCAAGAGAGACACAAAAAGAGAAGAATTTTAAAAAAATCCTATATGTATTGAGAACCAAAGAACTTGAATCTCCAGATTGAAAGGACCCCCTGTACTCAGCATATGAGTCTACATCAAAGCCCATTACCATGGGATTTCAGAGCATGAGGGATAAAAAGAGAAGATGCTGAAAGTTGCCAGAGAAGATCAGACGGGTCACACATCAAAGGATCAAGAATCACAATGAGATCCTAATTCTCAGCAGCAAACTTCGAAGCCAAGAAGTCAAGGGAGCAATGTCTTCAAGGCTGAGCAAAGGTTTCTCACCTAGACATCTATATACTGGTAAACTGTCGATCAAATGTGCAGGTAGAATGCAGCTGGGCGAAGTCTCAAAACATTTATACCCAGGGAGCTACTGGAGGGTTTGTTCCAACAAGCAAAAGAAAACATCAGGAAAGAAAATAAAATTCTGGAGATGGTGTATCCAACTCTGGGAAGGAGTAAAGGAATTCTAGGAAGATGAGGAAGGGATTTCCTAGTATGTCAGCTATTCAGAAGCCTCAGTGACAGGAAGACAGAAACCTTTTGCCAAAAAAACTCCCACAAAACCAAAAAACCTCACCAAACTTCAAAGGAAAAATGCAGTGCTGATAGATTTCCTAAGGAATTGGAGTTTTTTGAAAGGGGGTTTGTAATTCTGTCAGAGTCTGAGAAAAACTGGTGATAATTAGAAAACTGAGTAGATGAAAAATAAAAGCAATTACCAACTTTAGGGAAAACACAATTTTGTATAAAAAATGGAATGTGGTTGTATACTATTTGCTTCATTTGTGAATAATTATATAATACTAACCTAAATAGTAACTATTTGTACAACCAACATTATAATAAAGCTGTATAATGAAGAAGGTAGAGATGAAATGTATGAGGAGAGGGTGAGGGCATAGGGTATAAAAGTGCTAAAACTTTATTTTTGTACAGTAGGAAGTCAATGGAAAATCCTTAAAGTAATTGAGGAATAAAAATATACATGTATAGAAACACAAAGATAAATGTTGGAAAAAAGAGCTAAAAGGATCAAAAATGCTTGGCTCTGGGGAGCAGTACTTAAGGGTAGGGTAGGGGACTCTTCTTTTGCATTATATGACTTATGGGATTATTTGTTTTTTTTAAAACCATGAACATGCATTACAAATTAAAAACCAGGGGCACCTGGGTGGCTCAGTGGTTAAGCGTCTGCCTTCGGCTCAGGGCGTGATCCCAGAGTCCTGGGATTGAGCCCCACATTGGGCTCCGCCGCTGGGAGTCTGCTTCTTCCTCTCCCACTCCCCCTGCTTGTGTTCCCTCTCTCACTGGCTGTCTTTCTCTGTGTCAAATAAATAAAATCTTAAAAAAAAATTCAAAACCAGCCAAACCTTGGAAAAATGCTTAGATCAACAGGAACTCTCATACCCTGTCACTGGGAATGTAAATTAGTGCTATCAATTTGGAAAACTGTTTAGTAGTATCTACAAAGCTGACATACATATACTGTATGATCTAGCAGTTCAGTTCCAACAGCGATGTGTATAGTCGTGCACCAAAAGCTGTATAAGCATGTCCGTGGCAGTACTATTCATGGTAGCTGGGCACAGGAAAGAACAAAGTGTACGTCTACAGTGAGTATTGTATGGTCATGCAAGGAAACGAGTTATCATAGTGCAAATGAAGTGCTGTTACATTTGACAACATGGATGAAACTCACAACATTGTGCTGAGCAAAAGAAGTCAAATGCCAAAGACCACATGCTACTTGATTCCACTTACATAAAGTGTGAAACCAGGCAAAACTAACCTATACTGATAGAAGTTAGGATACTGATTGCCTTTGGGGAAGAGTTTGGGGAGGGTAGAGACTGGAAAGCTGTGAAGGGGGTTTAGTGTGCTGAGCAGTGTTCAAGTTCTTGATCTGGTTGCTGGTAACATGAGAATGTTCACTTTGTAAACTTTGTCAAGCTATACTCTACTGATTGCACACTTCTATGTATATAATATATTGAAGTTAAGTGAATTACCTTTAAAAACATTGTTTAATAAAACATACTTCTACAAGAGTAGCTCAGGCCAGGAAGAGATGCCCATCTCGACCAGAGAATCTGCTCTTCTGGAAAATTAGAAAACTATCTGTTAACTTACAAAAATACATTTAGAAAATCTCAGCAAGCTGAATATGGTTACTTCTTGGTTCTTGACTTCTTACTTTGATTTATGAGGGTTTTTTTTTTTTTGGATTTGTCTTCTCTGTATTCTACTTTAAGCTGCCTCAAGGTTTTTGTTTTATTTTGTTTTGCATAATTAATGATGACTTTGAAACTATTTGAGGGGCATCAGTCAGTGTGTGCCTGGGTGGCTCAGTCAGTTAAACATTCAACTCTTGATTTTGGCTCAGGTCATGATCTCAGGGTCATGACAGCAGGCCCCACAATGGGCTTTGCACTGGGCATGGAGTCTGCTTGAGATTCTCTCTCTCCCTCTGCCCCTCCACCCTCACTCACACTATGCTCTCTCTCTCTAAAAAGAAAAGAAAAGGGGCGCCTGGGTGGCGCAGTCGTTGGGCGTCTGCCTTCAGCTCAGGGCGTGATCCCGGCGTTCTGGGATGGAGCCCCGCATCAGGCTCCTCTGCTATGAGCCTGCTTCTTCCTCTCCCACTCCCCCTGCTTGTGTTCCCTCTCTCGCTGGCTGTCTCTATCTCTGTCGAATAAATAAATAAAATCTTTAAAAAAAATAAATAAAAAGAAAAGAAAAGAGAAAGAAAGAAAGAAAGAAAGAAAGAAAGAAAGAAAGAAAGAAAAAGAAAGAAAAAGAAAAAAGAAGCTTTTTGAAACACTGAAATGGGCCTGCTCATGCTCAGTTCTGGTAAAAAGGAAACGAAGGCAGAACACAGCAAAAGTAATATTCTAGTAAAGAACAGAGTGTGCATTGACTGGGTTTCCTTGGGGGAGGAGGTGGGGCTGGAATTCTCCTATTATGCTCTTTTATGTTGTCGTAGGACTCTTACTCCCTGAAATAATATAATGCATCGATGACCTTGGTTTCTCTCAGAAGTGTTTAAGAAGAGAGGGCATTCATCTTGCCTTTGCCCTTTTATATTATTTGTGTTGGAAATCTTCATTGTGCAAGCCTTGGAAGGAGGGGAGAGGGATCAAGTTACATTCTCCTGACCTTCACCACACTATAAAAGCCCTTCAATTGCAGGCATTTGCCTTGCTATCTTGTTCCAGATCAAGGGATAGCAGAGGGAGACACTCTTGAAAGTTCAGCCACTTACACCGAATTACAATGGGTGGGATTGCAGGAGACAAGGAAACAGCCAAAGTTGGCTGGTAATTGGATTCATACACATGGATTTGTGCCTGCAGGCAGCAACCTGCAAAGGAAAGCCCCTCTCATGAAACATTCTGGGGGCTTCTGCTGGGCGCAGGGGGTGAGGGTGCCAAAAATTCTTCAGGACATAAAACAGTGTTTGGATACCATCAAACTGCATTTGGTCTCTTTGCTCCCTAAGACCCTCTGAGATTATTTGGGGGCAGGGGCAGCTGCTCAGTTGGTTGGGGGATTATATATAACAGCAGCAACTGGTCATTTAAATGCCTGTGATCATCATTGGCTTTACAATAGATATAACATCTTACAATACTTATTGTACTATACCCATTTAGCACCACAATTATATAAAATAAGAATATATATAATATGTAGTTATACTACTATAATACTTACAAAGAGGAAGTAATTTGCTATGAAGCCAGGAGAAGTGGATTCACCCCCCGGTCTTTCTTTAACTATTTGTGTGAATTTAGGCCACTTTCTTGCTTTCTCTTTGTCCCCACTGCTATCTCTGCTACCTGGAGGTAATTATGTCTATATTGAAAGCTGTGTTAGGGCTAGCACATAGTAGGTGTTCATTAGTTGCTAGGCATTTCCCCCTTTCTTACCCCGCAAAGTTATCTTTTGAACAAGTCTTAAAGAGTTGCTCTCTGTCCAAAGTCATGTATTGGGACAGCTCGAACAGAGATTCATGACTCTGGGTATTACTACTGCTTTCAACAGTCTTGCAAAGAGCAAGGCACTGGAGTCATCTCTTAAAAATAAACATTAGATCTTGTTGCTTCTTGGTATACAACCCTTCATACTTTTATCTTTCCCTACATATGGAATGAAATCCAAGCCCCTTGTCATGTTCTACAGATCCCTTTGTGGTCTGGCCCTTGCCTGCTTCTCTGATTCCCTATCCTAACCAGCCAGATTGCCACCAGTGTCCAAACACTCACACCACCTCTCTGGTCCTTAACTGTGCCAACAAGCTCATGCCTCAGTAACTTGGGACTTGGTGTTCCCTCAATCTGGATTGCCTCCTTTGCCTCTTGGTATGGCTGGCTCCTGCTCATTCTTCAAGAGTCAACTTCTGCCTTTCCCAGGAAGATGCTGAGATGGAATTTAGCATGATTGGTGTTTTTTATGGGGGCTCTTAGCCTCATCTACTGTGGGATGGAGGGGAATGGAGCCAGTGTGGGCAGAGGGATACATGGAGCAATGCAGACCAGGCACAGCCCTGGCTGACCACATGGGGAGCTCTGGATCTAGAATGGTCTTACAGTGCTTCTTCCAGCTTGTAGCCATGGCCAGGCCTTTATGCTCTCTCATGAATCAGCCTTAAGTGGGGGTTTCCCTTCCCACTGGGAAGGATGTGATCTTGGGGAGTCCACAGTCTGCAGCTGAAGCCATCCCTGAGAAGGTTGACAGCTGAAGGCTGAGAGCTGACAGTACTCCCAGGCATGAAGTCCTTCTTCGAAGGAAGATCTGAGCATCATCACCCACCATACAGCCTTCCCTGCACGCACACCCAGTATCTGTCCCATTGTTTTCTATCTGAGCATCTGATTATTTCCTTATTTCCTCATTGTTTCTTCCACTGGGCTGGGGGTTTCATGAAGACAGAGCTCAGGGCCACTGGGTAGCTCAGTCAGTTAAGCATCTGCGTTCAGCTCAGGTCATGATCCCAGGGTCCTGGGATCGAGTCCCACATTGGGCTCCCTGCTCTGCAGGAAGTCTACTTCTCCCTCTCCCTCTACCTCTCTCTGTGTCTCTCATGAATAAATAAAGAAAATTAAAAAAAAAAAAAAAGTCAGAGCTCCTGTTTGCTGTCTTCCCTGTTATTTTACCAGCTCATTGCATTGGGTTTAGTACAGTAGGCTCTTAATATGGATTTATTAAGTGAATGAATGAATAATGAATGCTTAATGATAATCATGAGAGTTATCAAAGATTATCTGTCTCTTAGTGTAACATTGAGCTTGCAAAAGAGGGATCATGTCTTTGCTCAGTCTCTCTGCCGTTTATCATCAGATAAGACCATGAGCAAAATGACACCAGAACTCTGTGTTCTAATACTTTGATCTTTATGAGCAAGAGAAGAATGAGTAGTGTCTGTGGAATGGAAATGGCTATAGAAGTGGTAACTGGATTTGTAGGCGTCCTGTCCTTGTCTCCACGAAGTAGCAAGATATAATGGAGAAAACCCTGGCCAGCTCAGACTTCCCAGGGACATCATGGGCCGTACCAAAGACAGAGAGGGCCTCCAGCGAGCTGAAGACAATTAGGCCTTGTTGCCAAATATTTTTTCTCTTCCCTGCTGCCTCATTCAATATGAACACTTAGAAGCTGAGTAGTTTAAAACCCATTAGGTGAGAAGAAAAAAAAGTGCTACAAGGAGTGAATTGTGGCTACCAAACTGAAGATTGCAAAAAGGAGTTCAGATATTCCTATAGCAAGACAGACAAGAACTGATGGCAACTCTGCCTTATGTCGTGTTGCTGTTAATTGTTTATAGGCCAGAAGGTAGCTTAGCAGACAGCTTCATACTCTCTTTTTCCAGGCCAGGGAACATTTACTTGGCACGCATTCATTAATTCAGAGTTAATTCTTTTATTTATTCATTTACTCATTGTTCGGCAAAAAGAATTCCTCATGATGCTTGGGGAAGGAAAGGATGGTCAATAGTTTAGGTGGGTTGATGGGTTTATTTACTTTTTAAATTTAGTTCTTTTTTTTTTTTTTTTTTTTTTTTTTTTTTTTTTTTTTTTTTTTTTTAAATTTTTTTTTTTTTTTTTTTTTTTTTTTTTTTTTTTACTTTTTGCTGCAAAGAGATGCTTTTATTATAGCATGGGGACAGGACCCGGGGGCAGAAAGAGCTGCACTGGGATTGTGAATAGTGGCTGATTCTATACTTTTGAGTTTGTGGAGGGAGGGGGTAGAGATAATGTAAGTTTCTAAGCAATTTCTGTATGCTGAATGTGAGGTTTCCAGGACCTTAGAGGTCTGGCTTTTGTCAAGATAAGGTTGCTGTCATTTTTGAACAACAAAAGAAAGAAGACACAAAATATGCTTGTAGAGTTAAGGAATATTTTGATTTTTTCTTTATACAGTCATATATATACTAATTACAGAACTTAAAGCCTTAGTTAAGAGAGACCATCGCTTGGGCACCTGGGTGGCTCAGTTGGTTAAGTGTCTGCCTTCAGCTCAGGTCATGATCTCAGGGTCTTGGGATCAAGCCCCATGTCAGTCTCCCCCCTCAGCCAGGAGTCTGCTTTTTCCTTTCCCTCTTCCCCTCCCCACCGCTCATGATCTCTCTCTGTCTCTCACACATTCTCTCTCAAATAAATAAATAAAATCTTTAAAAAAAATAGTGACTGTAGCTTGGGAGAAAAAGGGGAGAGTTTTGGACAAAACTATTAATTGGTTATCTTAGGGGCACAGGTTGTGTAGGGTATATGTGAAAGTTATTTGTTTACTTTTTGTTTTTCTATGTTCTTAAGTTTTCCACTTTATTGCATGTATTACAATTGTGATCAGAAGCAAAGCTGTAACTAAAGTAATTTTGTTGAACTGCTTTGAAGATAGAGGTCAGTAGAAAAGACTCTTCAAGAGTCTAAGCTGTTTTATTTTGAAAAAGAAAGAAGTCCTCCCAGTATTTATTTAGAGGCAGCAAGAAGCAGTCATTTTTCTTTGAAATCATCATTTTATATTTGTCCTTGTGGATTACAGTTTGTCATCTTTGTCAAATTGTTTTCTTTTTCGTTCAGCATTAGAATGTGAGCATTTTCCCATGCCACTGGGTATTCTTTGGACGCATTTAAAATGGCTACATAGTATTCTCTTCCATGGTTAAACCAAACTTTCATTAACCATTCCCTTGTTGGTGGGCATTTGTGTTGTTTCCTGCTCTTTTGCTCTTAGAAACAACTGTCATCAATGTCTCTGTACATGAACAGTTTTATGCCTCTTTGAGGATTCCCTTGGGATGAATTTTGAGACATGAAAAGCAGAATCAAGAGTAAGGTCAGTTGAGGGCTCTTATGTGTACTGCGCTGGCGGGGAGGTGTGGGGGTCTCCATTCCTCAGGGACTTCTTGGCCTTGCATTTGCCTCAGGCTAGTTCAGCTATCTGGAGAGAAGCTGCTCTAAAGAAAGTGCTTCACCATTCTCGGGCTCAAGTCATCATCTCTTATGTAACATTGGGTGAGAAGATTCACCACTCTGGGTCTCACTTTGCTCATTTGCAAAATTAGAGCAATGCCATGGGCCCTCCAGGCTGTAGCAGAACTCAGTGGCGATCTCCTATCAGCCAGAAGTTGGGCTAGCGGCTTTGCATATCGCTCCTTCCCTGTAAACGTGGAGACGAGTATGGGATAGGTACAGGAAGTGCTCATGTGGAAGAGTGTGGTAAACTGGGTTTACTTGTCTCTAAGAAACTGTTGTCACAGCTTTTGGGACCAGCAAATGGTAAATGGTGTCACTTAATGAGAGTGGGTAGGCGTGCATTTTGATAGAGCCATTCACTTCAGGGTTTATTGTTTAAAGTAACTTAAGCTTGACTTTAAATCGCTACATTAAGAAATAATAGATACTTGACTTGCAAGTTTGATTCATTTTTGGAATCTTGCCTTTCTTGACTAGGAAAGGGGACTCTGGAGCACCCCCATCCCCTTCCCTGTTTCAGTTCTCTGATATGACTTAAGGGCATTAGGGAATGGCACAGTGTTTTCATATGAAATTTAAAACCTTGATTTTCTTGCTGATTTGAGGCATACCAATGCCTAGCATTTATTTTCCTTTCTCTTTTTCCTGTTGTCTCAGCTAACAGAATCACCCCAAATCCCATGATGCAGAAGTGGTTTGCTATAGCTAATATTTTGATGTACTTTCTTCCTGATTGAATTCAGATATAATCCCAGATATACAGGCAGAATATATTAAAAGGATTTGGTTTCATGGCATATGTTTTATAGTTTGATTTTTTGTCATTAATATTGTATCTTGAACATTTTGTTTTATCATTAAAGAGTCTCCAACAATATGGTCATGTAGTTTTCTATCATAGGAGTATACTATAATTTATTTAACTAAGGCCCTATTGTTAGAGGTTTAATCTTATAGCTTTTCATTTTTATAAATAATGCTACAGTGAATAGTCTAGAATATCTGTAGGTATATTGATGAAAATAATGAGTCAAAGGGTAAGGATATTTGAACACTTCTTGCTGCTTTTTCCAAACTGCCTTGCAGATACAAGGAACATCTTTACCTCAATCAGCTATAAGTATGCCCGTTTCATCAAAGCCACTTACACTTGAGAGTATCTTAAAATATTTCTTCCAAATTTGAAAAATACTTAAAATTGTTTTTTTTCCCTTCTGATCTTGGTGGGGCTGCACATTCTTCATGTGTTGTAGGGCTCCGTTATATCTGACTGACAGTATCCCTTTGTTCCTCCATGCGCCTTCTCTCATCTTCTCGTTTCCGCCCCTGGGAGGTGATCTCTGGAAAGGTCACCAACAAGCTCCCCTACCTGTCCCTTCTGTGGGGTTTGGCCAGTGGGGAGCCCCAGCAAGAGATGGGGTGAGAAGAGCAAGGTCAGGGTGTTTATCTCTCAAATTCTTCTACCCCTATGTAGTCAGCTGTGACACAGATTCAGTACCCCGTGTGCCCAAGGTTCTACATGACTTTGTTTGCTTCCATGTTCTGGGACCCACGTTCTCTTTTCATCCTTCAGTTCCCAAGTATCCAGACCGTTCCACTGCTATTAGCTCAGGTTCCTGCACTGTCCCTTGAGTTTTGGAATGAATCCCTTTATAAATCTCTCTTTGAAATGCTATTGAGGGTTGCATCTGTTTCCTGTTGGGACTCTGCCCGATAAACACTATCTTAGTATGTGCAACAGGTTGCACATACTGACCGGTCATCACCCTGTTTTATAAACCATGAAGTTTAGGCCCAGGGAGACCAAGAGTCTGACCTCACTTGAGTTGTCTGGTTGTGCTGACAGAAGGATGAAGCATGGTGAATTTCATTAACAGAGATTTTTTTCAAGAAAGGTCATTTCTAGCATTTAACTATGATGCAATGTCCAAACAGCACCATCAGTGCTTCAATTGGTCTTCATTAACAGGATCTTCTGATGCTATTTTCGTTCCTGTGGCTGGAACACACAGGAGGGAACATGGACTTATTGAGTGGGCTGGGCTCACACCCCAGCACTGCCAAGTCCTGGCTAAATGACCCTGAGCCAATTAATTACTCTCAGTAAGCCTCAGTGTCCTCATCGGAGAAATGGGTGTCATAATAGTAGGTGCCTCAGAGGTTCTCATGAGTTCATTCTTGTTTGTGTCCTCCACTCTTGTTTGAAAGGATTATCTAAGACATGCAGAGGGGTTAGGAGGAAGTCCTCAAAAATAGTAGATGCAATGATTATAAACAATGATCACCTTATTTTTACTTCCTATTCAGTTAAGTTATTGTATCTGCCAAAGGAGAGAGATCAAAGATGTATTTTCTCCATTCCATAGAAGATTCCATAGCTATGAATTTTAACTCTGCTTGCAGAGTATCACAGGACTGCATCTAAATCACTTGACTTCTGATGTTTCTTCATCCTGAAACTGAATGAAGACTCACAGACCACTCCATGTAGCTTCCCGTACATGTTTGAGAATCACTTATAGTTCAGGATTCGGGTCTCCTCTGGAATATCCATGATGACATTATAGTTTCTCTTTGGAAATGTCCTGCAACACAACACTCATTTCTTATGGAACACCTGATTCCATGTTTGCATAGTTCTCAAAGAATAGTATTTATTTTATTAAGTAGATCTCTGCCTTCTTTGGCTCTGATTGAGGATTTCTCAACTTCAGCACTATTGCCATTTTGGTCTGGATCATTCTTTATTTGGAGAGGGCATCCTGTGCATTGTAGGCTGGCCTCTATGTACTAGGGTGCCAGCAGCACACCCAGTTGTGGCCGTTAAAATGTCTCCAGACATTGACAAATGTCCTCTGGAGGGTGAAATCATTGCCAGTTGAGAACCACTACTTGAATTTTTAAAAAATCTGCACCCCCTCCCCCCCGCCACTGTTTCCTAGAGCTTTTGGAGTTTTTGGCCAACTTCTCCAATCTGGACACTCTTTCCTAGATACATTCTATTTTCTGGTGGTTTGCTAATGGTATGCAAAGCCCTCTAGAACTTACTGCAGTTGGGCATATTACAGGGATGGTCTGAGGAACAGGGTAAACCAAGATATCTCCCTATATTGTAGTGCACTATCATACTGGGTTTTATCTTGTTTCAATTATTTATTTATTTTTGACCACCTCAACACAACCTTGGTTCTCATTTTACTCTTGGTTAATACCAACTCCTGAGGACTTTGTTGAAGAAATGACCCCACACAGTCCTCAGAGACATAGCCAAGATCATAAGTTTTGAGAGGGCAATGGTCTTTGCCTCTTTTTGCTTCTTTATAAATCCCAAGTGTTTAGGATGATGCTAGGCCATGGTAGGTGGTTGTACTAGGGTTCTCCAGAGAAACAGACCCGATAAGAAAACTGGCATTTGTGTTAAGTAATTGGCTCATGTGATTGTGAAAGTGGACTAGGCAAGTCCAAAAGCTGCAGGGTAGGCCAGCAGGCTGGAAACCCAAAGAAGAGTTGTAGTTCAAGCCTGAAGGCCATCTGTTGGCAGAACTCCCTCTCTTGGGAGAGGTCAGTCTTTTTTGTAAAGCCTTCAACTGATTGGACAATGCCCATCCACATTATAGAGGGCCATGTGATTTACTCAAGTTTACTGATTTAAAAGTTAACCCCATTCATAAAATACCTTAATGGAAACATGTAGAATAGTGTTTGACCAAATGTCTGGGTACTGTGGTTCAGCCAAGGTAACACACAAAAATAACCATCACAACGTTCAATGACCATTGTTGAAAAACCATAGACCATTAGGATTGGCAGAGATTAAACCAAAATCATTTTACTGTTGAAGAAACTGAAGCCCAGAGTAATGGTTACATACTATAACTTGGAGATGGAGTCAGGACCATAATCCAGCTTTCTGACTCTATTTACCTGTCTCCCTCCCGACTTGTTTCAGCTCTTCTTTCCCTGTGAAGATCATCCAACACCAAATGCTCTGCTTCCCTTTGCCCCCAGGGTCAAGGCCACACCAGGAATTACTCAGGACTTCTCTTTTATTCCAGCCTCCCTTGCTACTTTCTTCTTAAAATCATCTCCTGGAGCTTCCTGTATCCTAGCTCAGAGCAATCTCATTCCGACTGTATGATAGATTTTTAGTGAAATGGCACCTTCTTTTCTTAGAAACAAGTTGATAGCAGTGAGAATGCTTTTCTTGTCCCCTTGGAAAAAAATAGGCATCAAATAAAAACAGTGATTTTCTCTATAACTAAATCAGACAGTTTATCCCCCCAGGCAACTGACACAGGAGAATCTAAAGGGGAAAAAATAGTAAATATTTTCAGCCAGGGTAATTCACAGTGAATAAGACAGCAACATATTCCAACTGATAACAGAAATTAATTCAATATTTCATGTAAGGGCAGCAGAGTTCATATCAAATGTGGTCCCCAAGTCCCGAATTGAAACTATAACAATTTCCTCTTCCCTACTAGAGGAAACACTCTATGGTGAGGTTATTGTGATTGCCCTGCCTTTTATTTATTTATTTTATAAAGAAATACTTAGCAATTTACATGGTGTTCGTTTCTTGAAACCTCAGGTCAAGATTCTTGGGGACATTCAAGCCAATGGTACTTTTGCCAGTTAAAAAAGTCATAAATTTAAAATGCTTCATTGATTGAAATGATTTCATTTCAGTGTTCAGGAGATGATTTCAAGCAGTGTTCTAAAATTATGCTTGCTGCTACAGCTGTTAAAAAACATTCTTTCAGGGGTCAGTCAGTCCTCACCAGGGGCAGTTACAGCCAGATCGTGAAGCACTTGAGGGGAAGGGAAGATGTGGGGACTCTAGGGCAGCAGTGACTGACCTTGGAACTGTGGTTGGGAAGGTCATGAGTAGAGGACCACACCTCCTGGTTGGCTAGGAGCTATCTCAGTTTATGTCTTTTATTCTGATTTAACTAGTACAGCATATGCAACTTTGGTTGGTTCCTGATATATGCCTAGTGAGGTCATTGTATTTGCTGTTCCTTCAGCTGGCAGTACTCTTCTAAATATGGGTGTGGCTGGCTCCTTTATATCTTTCAGGTCTTATGTCAAATTGTTAGCTCTTTAGAGATGCTTCTTAATTACTCTCTATCACGGTAATGTTTGTTGTTCTGTTTGCTGTGGTCTGAGTGCGCGCTGACCCCCAGGATGGGGGTCATGTGGGATAGGATGTTGAAATCCTAACCCCCAAAGGTGATGGTATTAGTAGGTGGGGCCTTTGGGAGATGATTATGTCATGAGGGTAGGGTCCTCATTAATGGGAATGGTGCTTTTATCAAGAGACCCTAGAGAGCTCCCTTGTTCCTTCCACCATGTAAGGACACAGAGGGAAGGTGCCAACTCTGAAATGGGAAGGGGGCCTTTACCAGAATCCAACAAGGCTGATGTCTTGGTCTTGGACCTCCGAGCCTCCAGAACCATGAGAAATAAATATCTGTTGTTTATAAGCTACCCAGTCTGTGGTGTTTTGTTACAGCAGCCCAAATGGACCAAGACACTTTCACACCATTACTCCGATTTCAATTTTCTTGTGTATTTATGTTTTTGTTTATTTTCTGTCCCTCCCTACCTACGGTGTTCCAAGTGCTTGGCACTATGCTTAACTAATAGTAGGTTTTCAATAGTGTGTAGAATAAATAAAAAATAAATGAATGAACTGAAAGGTGCTGTATGTATAGTTAATAGATAGCAGTAGTAATAAACTTTCAATATAGTGGCTTAATAGTTTATTTTTCACTAATGTCAAGTCCAATTAGTGATGGTGGGCTGGCAGTGCAGAGCTTGAAGGCAGAATCTCTGCTCCGTAGAGTCATTTTGGGATCCAGGCTGACATAGCTTGTCCTACACTATGCGGCTTTCACAGACATTGGCATCCAGCCAATAGAGGGCTAAGAGAGAGAGAGACCATAGAGGATTGTGCAGGAAATTACTATGGTTTGGGCCTAGAAGTGGTGCATATCACTTTTGCTCCTTTTGTTTGTTTGTTTAGGACGTGATGAACACCAACTTGAGCTGAGAGTCTAGCACAGTCAATATTTGAATGAATAACCAAGCTTCTCTTCATCACCAACTGTATTTGGGCACCAGGCCAGACACAGAACTTAACATGATGTGAGCACATAGTAAGAAACTCCATAAAGACTTGAAATCAACAAAGAATTCTTTGTCCTTTGAAGACAGACCAATCTCTGACTCCATGAAACACAGAAGGTAGCAGAACAAGCTCTGAAGTGACTTTCTGTGCCCCAGAAGGAGCAGGATACAATAAAAGACTCCGAGAATAAAATACATCAACTCAAGAGCTGTGCAAGGAAATGGCCTCTAACCCTGCTCTTTGGGTCTCTCATTGTATTTTGCTCCTTGGAGAGAAGTGAAAGTCACTTCAGAACATGATCTTCCATCTTCCCATTTCTTCCCAGAGACACAAAGTGAATTTCTATTCTACTTTTTTTTTTTTCTTGACCTCATGTTCTGTTCCATTGTGTGTGTTGCAGTGGCAAAAAAATAAAAAAAATAAAAAAATAAATCAGACTGAGGCACCAAGCACATTTTAAACTTTAAGCAGGGAGTCTTTGGATTGAGATCATTGAATAGATCTCTAACCACCCTTTTGTGGGAGGTTGGACTCTTCAGAGGGATCCAGACCTGTGTCCTTTTGCAGAGGTTTATCTCATAAAGGGGAATGTCATGTTGGCCACCATAAATATGCTGACAGGCTTTCGTTGTTTTTCTCCTCATTGCCATGGTGAATGGTTTTGCTGAGCTCTTACACGAGGGAGAAGAATTGGGAGCAAAATTTGTCCTGTGACAATTATTCTAATTCTGAGATTTCCAAAATTTCATTGGCTGGCTTGAAAGGGAATATGTGATACCATTCTGGAAATGTGACACTCCTACATGTATCTGGCTCTGTTCTTATGCTGAGGATACAGAGAAGGAAAACCACATTCCCATGGCCCATCCTCATCCTTCTTCTGTTCCTCTTTTCTTTCATTTTGGTTCCATGGCCATAGCAAAATGATGCTCCTCAGCTCTTATTATCTCCTTGTTTGTCAACAATAATGCTGTCTGTCATTGTGCCTTATACTTTCCTGAGTGCTTTTACCCAAGGTATGTTGGTAGAAATGTTTTGAAAACTATGAGTGCTTTGCAGATGTGTAAGAATTTCACGTTCTCGAAACTAGTCAATTGGCCAAGAAGCATGTCTGATGGCATCATTACTACTTTAAATTTTCATTATTTTCCAATTTTTATCCTTATAAAAATCTCCAAATGTAGCCCCAAGCAGGCATTATCCCATCATATGTCCCAGTGTTTGGGTGATAGTTTCCAGGTGAGAAAATGGGGGCTGGGGTGGATTGCCCATGGTATGGAGGTCCCTTGTGGCAGAGTCTCTGTTAAACCCTCTTAGTCTTATGGAAATTCTGGTGATCAGGCTTGGCATCAAACGTTACATTGAGGGAACTTTTATTTCTGTTCCACATTTCTGAGGTATTTTGTTGCAGTGACTGACCCCTTCCTAAAAGAGAGGCAGCATGACCTATATAGACAGTGTCCTCACTTCAGGGACACAGAGATTGGGTTTTAAATGGAGGCCCTGCCATATAACATTGGGCAGTTCACCTTCTTGCTCTAATCCTCAACCACACCCTCCTGAAAATGCTAGTGAAGCACCTATCTTCATCAAGTTCTTACAAAAATTAGAAATAATGGTGTTAGGTGGTCATTCCAGTAGCTATGGCTGTGTAACAGACCCTGCAAACTTAGTGGTGTAAATTAATAGCCATTTTCTTGTGGTCATGGTTTCTGGGGGTCGGGGATTTTAGTAGGTTTGGCTGGTAAGCTCGTCTTTGCTCTGGGATGTCTAGGGCCTCAGCTGGGAAGACTCCACTGGCTGGGGGTGGGGATCTTCTGGTGGTTTCTTCACTCACATGTGTGGTGCCTAGTTTGGATGACTCTGAAGCTGGGCTCAGCTATGGCTCTCAATTGGAGCACACAAATGGCCTCTCCAGATGGCTTGAACCTCTCAGAGCATGGCAGCTGTGTTCCCAGAAGACTGGGACGTACTGAGAATCCATAAGTCAAGGGAACCAGGCAAAAGCTGCAGTGCCTTTTATGACCTAGCCTCAAAAATGTTATATCACTTTTGCTTGAAGGAATATGGCATATCCATCAAGATGTGGTAGTAATAACATTGAAAAGACAAAGGAGACCTGCTGAAGGTGATATTTTTATTAAAAATCTCTACTGTCACAGATGACAGGCCTTAAATAATTTAAAGACTTTTAAAAAATTATGAATTATTACCATGTACAGAAAAGCACATACACATAAATACATAGCTTAATAATTTTTATTAAGCAAATCCCTATGTAATTACATAGGTCAAGAAACAATGGCCAGAACTCAGAACCCTTAGGATGCTTATCTTGACGATAACCTCTTCTGCCCCATGAAGATGACTACGGGGCCAACTTCTGTGGTAATCGCTGGCTGTGTTTTGCTGTTTGTGAGCTTTATATAAATGGGATTAGTGTATGTGCCCATTTGTGTCTCTTTTTTTTTCCTTCTCAATATGAGTTTATGAACTTGGTCCATGTTATATATGTAGCTTTAGCTCGTTTGTATCACTGCCATAGAATATTCCATTGTGTGACTATTTATCCATTCCACTGTTGGTGGACACATGGATTGTTTCCAGCAAATAATGCAGCCATGCACATTCTTAAACACGTGTTTTGTTATACCTGCACACACATTTCTCTAAGGTATCACCTAGGAGGACACATTCAACATGAATAGGTTGTGGCAGGCTGTTTTCCAAAGTGATTGTACCAATTCATGCTAACAGAACAGTACAAGAGAGCTCTGTTGTTTGAATTTCACCAACACTTTGCCTTTTCATTAAGGTTTTTTTTTTTTCCTGAGGTTTTACCTTGTTCTTTTAATTGAAACGTATTTTTCTGTTTCCTTATTTTGCTCAACTCTTTGTGTTTGTTTCTCTGTATTAGATGAAACAGCCACCTCTCTCCCAGTCTTGAAGGAGTGGCCTTGCCTAGGAGATGAATCTTACCATTCAACCCTGCCCTAGCTTTTGGTTGTCTCTTAAACCTTTATGATTGTCCAAGCAGCTTATTTTGTTTTTAACAGCTCTCACTTTTTGAGGGTGTGCCAAGACCTTTCAGTGCTCCAGAGTTGGGCACCTCAGCACCTAGATGCAGGCTTATTGCAGCCAGGCCCCCAGGCATCAGCTTTTAAACTGTGAACGTATAGTCCTGTGAGACCACACGCATAGTCCCTGGTGGCTCCCAGAGCCAGGGGATCTAGAGGTGTCCCTTCGGCGATAGTCACAAAAATCAGGTCTCCAGATGAATTAAGCTCCTTCCTGGGAGTTACTAGTGAACTGGAGCAATGCAGAGGGAACATGCCAAGATGGTGCCCCCAGCCTACGTCCCTTGAGAGCCTGTCTGTAGTTACCTGGACGTGTGCCAAACCTGAAGACTGCCTCAGATTACAATTCTCTTTTACTCCTGAATAAACCCATCTTTTGCTGGTAAAATAACTGGCAGTTTTTATTTTTAAGGGTAACAAGTGTCAAGAGACCCAGGAACACAAGACTCCCCGGCACCAGAGCCAGGTATCCAACGGGTGTCCCCTGGGCAGTAGCTGCAGGAACGGGGGTGCCAGACCCGTGTCAGAGCTTTCCTTCAAGAGATAGATACTGGCGCTCTGGAGCACAGCTGAGGGAGAGTTTGAGTAGTGCCTGCTTGCTGAGATTTCTGGGAATGTTTACAGCCTGCCCTTAGACGTGTGTTTAATCAGAAGCCTGCCCCTCAGGCTGTAGCTATGAAAATCAGCTCACAGGCCTCTTTCACAGCAACTCCCAGCTCCTGGGTCTGTTGCTTCTTGCTGTGCCTTGGTGGTAGCTGTTTAAGAACTCTTACTACATTGATTATGGTCCCATGGGGCCCGCAAGCACCAGTGTAAGCCCCACAAGCCAGCAGAGCCCTCGGATATCAGGTGTCCAGGCAGCAGCTGCAAAAATCGGGGCCCTCGTCAAGGGCATAAACTCCTTTCTGGGAGATACCCAGGAGCTGGAGCCAGGCAGACAGAGAGCACAAAGATTGTGTCCACCTGCCTCCCTTCCCTGGGAGCACCCCCGTAGGCCTCTAGGTGTGTGTCCCACCCAAAGCCTGACCCTCAGGCCAAAGCCCCCGCACCAGCAAATAGGCCTCCTTCCCAGAAAGCCTGGGGGAGTATTTCAGTCCGAGGTCTGTGAGGTGCGCTGGGGTGGAAGCCTGCCAGGAACTGCCTCGCTAATTGTGTAATCCCATGGGACCAGGAATACAAGCCACCCTGGCCTCCAGGGCCAGGCCGTGAAGGGGCCTTCCCTGGACTGCGGCCGGAAAACCAGGCACCAGGTGTGTGTAAAGCTCACCTCCAGGAGATACTGGTGCTGTAGGGCGTAGTTGAGGGAGAGCCCGAGGGTAACACCCACTGATTGGAAGGTAAAGACGGCCCTTGCAAGGAGGAAAAAAAGTCCAGAGGTGGAGGGGGGGGGATCCAAGGGGCCTGCTGGCTTTGCCAGGCAGAGGGAGGGTATAAAAATGGCGCCACTTGGGCCCCACACGGCCCCTCAGGCTGAGGCTTTCAGAGGAGCGAAGGAATCTCTTTTCACAGCCAAGTGCTTCTGCGCTGGGCCCTGGGGGCAGGTAAGTCTGCTCCAGCCGGTTAAGAGCAGTTTCTCCTTTTGCTCCAGCCCTTGTGCGTCTTTGTGTGGACGTGAACCCTTTTATTTTTCAGTCAGAGGTTTGGATGCCTTGATTCTCAGGTGCAAGTCCTAAAAGTTCGGGGTGCCCAATGCGGGGTACAAACTCTACACTCCACTGGGAGAAGTTCCAGGTGTGTGAGCTCCCTTCTTACTGTGGGTGGCTGTGAACGGAGGTGGGGGTGGGGGTGGGGCTTTATGGTGAGATAGTGTCCCAGCATTTCTTACCTGCTTCCATGTGGGCCTTCTCCTCTTTTTCTGATGGGAAAGAGCTGTCTGGCTGGTTTTGGGGTCTTTTTAAGAGGAAATTGTTCCGTATTTGGCTGTAGATTCAGTGTGTCCATGGGAGGAGGTGAGGTCAGATGCCATCTTGGACTGCCTCCAGCCTTTTAAATTTTTGCCACTGTAGTGGGCATGGAGTGGTACATCACTGTGATTTTGACTTGTATTTTCTGGATTTCCTAATGAAGTTGGTTTTATTTTCACGTTTATTGGCCATTTGGGCATACTTTTTTGGTGAAATGCTTATTCTTGCCCTCTTTTCTATTTCACTTGTCTTTCCCTTTTTTTTTTTTTTTAAACAATGTATTTCAGGCGTACAGGTCTGTTATTCATCAGTCTTATGCAATGCACTGTGCTCACCACATATACCCTCCCCAATGTCCATCGCCCAGCCACCCCATCCCTCCCACCCCCCTCTGTCTTTCCCTTATTGATATGTAGGGGTTCTTTATGTATCATGGGTTGTGATATTATGATTTGTAATAAGAAATATATATTGGGTCTTTGTCCTTGTTTCTGGCACAGAGTTCCTTCCATTTGTGGAATTTCCTAAATGTTGAGCGCAATAAAGTTGCCTTTTTTATGTTAACCACACTTTGGGTGGGTGGGGGCTAGCTGCTGGAGGACCCAACTTTAGGATTAGAAGGCTGGAACGTTTAGTCCCACTCCTTGACCTCTTGGGAGGCGAAGAGGGGCTGGAGGTTGAGTCAAACGCCGCTTGCCCCTGATTTAATCAATCAGCTATATAATAAAGCCTCCATAAAAACCTGAAAGGACACGTTTCAGGCAGCTTCCAGGTTGGTGAACAGACGGAGATTTGGGGAGAGTGGTGTGCCTGGAAAGGGCATGGAAGCTGTCCCTGCACCATCTCTTCTCACCTTGCCCTGTGCAGCTCTTCCATGTGGCTCTTCCTGAGTTACATTCTTCTGTAACAAACTGGTGATCCAAGAAGTAAAATGTTTCTCTGAGTTCTAGCAAGAGTTCCTCTGAGTGAGCCGCTCTAGCAAATAAATGGAACCTGAGGAGGAGGTGGTGGAAAGCTCCCATTAACCAGCTGGTCAGAAGAACAGCTGATGACCTGGGCTTGCAGCTGTGTCTGAGGGCAAAAAGGGAGGGGGCGGGAGCAGTCTTGGAGGACTTGAGCCCTTAACCTCTGGAGTCTGATGCTTTCTCTGGGTAGATAGTGTCACACTTGAGTTGGATTGTAGGACACCCAGCTGGTGTTGAGGAATTGCTTGTTGGTGTGGGCAAAAAAACATACACTGGAATTGGTTCCACAATACTTTAGGGCCTTTGTTAGTTGTGTAAGTGAAATTTCTTTCTCACCCTGTAACTTACTTTTTCCTTGATAAATGATGTTTTTATGTGAACATTTATATACTGCTTCTCTTGTTCAACATTATGTTGGGAAGTTTTTCATGTTGTGTTAGTAGCAATGGTTTGTTAGTTTTATGTCTGCATAGTATTCCATTATTCTGAACTCTAATAATTCCAACCTATAATTTCTTCCATAACAGTAACTGATTTTTTTTTTTTATTTTAAGACTCCATATGTTGAGGTCTTATAGATTCTTTGCTGTATTATCTTATAGAAGGCTTATTGTTTTGCTTTTCTCATCTCTGGAGTCAGCAAACTGTTGCTGGCAAGAATATTGGGTCCACCACCTGATTTTATGAATAAAGTTTTATTGGAACACAGTCACAGTCATTTGTTTACATATTGTTCCTGGCTGCTTTCATGCTACTATAGCAGAATTTAGTCATTGCAACAGAGACAGTAAAACCTGTAAGCCTAAAATATTTACTACTGGTCCTTTGCAAAATAAAAGACTTCTGATTTAGATCTACAACGTATTTGGTAGAAGTTATGTTTTCGTATCACCAAATGGGTTTTTCATCTCGGTGAAAATCCTTCCTTCTTTCCATAAACATTTCATTCAGTGGCTACCTAGTGTGAGGTCTTGTTGATGATAGGCATTGATGATAACGTGGAACAGAAATATGGTTTGTGCCCTTTTGAACTTCACAGCTTTGTGGCATTGTGCTAACTTGGATGGGCTTTGTCATACCAGCAGAACCCTGTATAAGTTAACAAACATTTACCGAAGAGATTTTAAAAGGTATCACATGTTATGTTAGGGATAAGAAACTCATAGATAAATAGGACTTTCTCCCAGCCCCCAGCAGGGTTTACAGTCCAGTCGGGTGGCCATTGTAAGCAGCCACGATGAGCTCATACTTGATGACATGATGATATAGTAGGTGCTCACAGGTGTGGCTGTGTGGACCCAGAGGAGTGAGCAACATATCATTTTTGGCTCATGAAATATGACCAAGACAGAATTGAGCAAAAAAAAAAAAATGATTTTAATGTTATTTATAAAGAGGCTGTGAAGTCACCCCTTCCTTATTCTGAGCAAGCCCCACGACACACCCTGCTAGGAGGGGTGTGAACAGTGGTCATGGTATTCATTAAATTAGTCATCCTGATAATTATAGGAGTTCAAAAATAACTACTAATCAGCTTGAATAGAGAGCTAATCCCAGGATTCATTGACATGCATCTAAGATAGGGATGTTAATTCTGCATACACGTTTAAAGGAAGTTATATATAAAAAAAGAAGTTATATATTCCCTTATGGCTCTCGATAACCTTATATGGCATTAGAATGGCAGTTCAACATCCCGCCCCTCAATGTTTTAAAACTACATGTGAGACTAGATGGTAAGACATTTGAAGTCTCTATACATAGGGGATTTTTTTCCCCCCCTCTCTCAGTAAATTCCATTGTATAGTGACAGGTATGGGAGAGGCACTTGTCAGGAGACTGTAATTACAAAATAAAAGCACTAACAAAATCAGCTTATTAAAAAAAAAAAGATGGGAGGGCATGAAATGGGTTATGACAATCCAATAATTAACCAGTGGCCAAAGCCAGTGTTTTTCACATTTGAGTGATGGATTAGAACATCCCACGTACAGTACTGAAGACCAAGTTGAAATGTAAATACTATTCACTTTATTAAGAGCTCTCTGATCTGGGCTGCTGGCATCACTAATATTTAAGTTGGTTTTGTATCTTCTTGGTGTCTTCTCAGTTTTGCTTTCAAATAACCAGATTATTAATATATTGTTTTTGCTGACTAAATGATCTAATGCAACTGTTTTTTCTTTGTAGATGTTCCCATTTCTCATTCTGTGAGTAGTTTGGGACAGGAATCACCTAAGACTCCTCTTTCTTTTTCTGAGGGTCCCTGGATTGGGACAGTACTCAGAAAGGAAGTGACACCATTACTTTGTTTATCAATTGCATGGTCAGAATGATGACTGATTGATATTATTTGAAAATCGATCTGCCGTATTCTATTCTCTTTACATGTAATACTTTAAGATTGGCTTCTTACTGGGGAAGTGTTCCAACCAGCAACTTGGCACCCCTTTTCTTACAGTATAGAATGGGGCGATGGGAAGGATTGATTGATTGATTACTAACTGTGTGCCAAGTACCATGCTAAAAGTATTTAGAGTAGGGATTGTCAAACTTTTTCTGTCGAGGGATAGAACGTGAATATTTTAGGCTTTGTCACAAGTACTCAGCTCTCTCCTTGCAGCATGAAAATATCTATAGACAATACTGAAACAAATGCCATTGCTGTGTTCCAATAAAAGGTGTTTTTTTTTTTTTTTTTTTTTTTTAATCAAAGCAGGCAGTGGGTTACGTTTAGCTTGTGGGCTATAGTTTGCAGAGCCCTGAATTTGAGTGTTGGGGCTGGAAACGTTGTGGGAAGTCATCTGCCATAGCCCAGGTGATTTCAAACCATGGCCCTTAGATCTCCAGGGTTTCCCCATGATGGATGGGCCTCTGCCCCACCTCTTCTCTTCAACTGGATGAGTGTAGTCTTTTATCCATCCATATTGTGGGGACTTGCATAAGATTTCACTGGAGCAAAGATTTCATAACTATTTCAAAAGTTTCAACCCCCCCCCCCCCCAATTCTCATCCCACTTTACAGTTAAAGCATTGAGGTCAATGGAAGCTGTGCTTTCCCCCCTCTAATTAATGCGTTTAGTTGTCAGAGCTGGGACTTCTACTCTGCACCAGAGGCTCTCAGACTCTACCCATGCTGCCTCCATGCCATCAGTGTTCCCTTCTGAGGAATGACTTTGTCTGTTATTTTGTTTTTTTAACAACTGCTTACCAGCATCAGCAATTCGTGAACAGATTTAGTTTCAAGAGATTATATATAACATTTCTCTAGAGTGGAGGAGAACCCCAACAATTCTAGGTACAGTGTCTTACAACAGATTTTGAATTCCTACTCTGTGACCTTGTCCATGTGCAGGCCCATCCACACTTTGGATGGTGGTAAAAAAGGTCTGTAATGTCATTTTCTAGAGGCTGGCGATAGCCAGTGTTTATTTTACATCCTTTACCTTCATATAGATCCACCCAGCTGTCATGTTTTCGTACAACTCTCTTTGCTCTCTTTGCAAAATTGAATTTTAAGCTAAATTAGAAAAAAAAATCTATGGTGCTTTTGGCCTTGATGGAAGAAACTGTGCTGTGTTTCCCAGTTGCACAGCAGGGAAAACCTGAGGGCCAGAGTGCAGAGAGTTGTCCAGTTTTACATGCCCAGATCTGCCCTGCCTGGGACCTGGATTCCCACGTTGGTGGAGATCTAACAGGGGGAAGACAATCAGTTATCCACTCCACACACTGACTCTCACAGGACTCCAGCCCTGCTGCCAACCTGGAGTGGATTATGGAAATTTTGTCAAAGCTTCCAAGGAAGGAAAAAGCCCAAACTAATTTTTTCTTTTCTTTTCTCTTTTCTTTCCCCTTTCCTTTTTAAAAAATCTTTTTGAATGAGTTCTTCACTTTCTTTTTTTTAATTTTTAAAATTTTTAATTTTTTAAGTTCAACTAGCCAACATATAGTACATCGTTAGTATTTGATGCAGTGTTCAGTGATTCATTAGTTCCATATAACATCCAGTGCTCATCACATCACGTGCCCTCCTTAATACCCATCACCGAGTTACCCCATCCTTCCACCCACCTTCCTTTCCTCAACCCTCAGTTTGTTTCCCATAGTCAAAAGTCTCTCATAGTTTCTCTCCCTCTCTGATTTCTTCCCATTCAGTTTTCCCTCCCTACTAATTTTCAATTTGTATCTCTTTTTTTGAATACAGTGTAATGGAACCTTAAACAAAGGTCATTGCAGAAAAGAAATAGAAGGGTTTTACTTAGTTAAAGCAAACGTTCCCCCTAAACTTTTAGGTTATTTCTGTATATACGGTTTATTTTGGAGAGAGGAGATAAATAACCTGGTAGAAACTTCTATTTCAGATAACCAATGATAAATCTCCCTCCTATAAAAAGGTCATTGATTTATAGATATAAATTTAGGATGTTTTCTGCTTTATTCTTTGGCACAGAGAATATGGTGTTTTAATTAACATCATCTGATTATTGTATTTTGTTGCTTTTGATGTGAAGCATCATTTTGAGGACTATCTGTGAGACAACATATATGAGCCACCTTAATAGAACTCCACTGTGTGTGTGTGTGTGTGTGTGTGTGTGTATGTGTGTGTGTGTGTGTGTTTTCTCAAGGAAGTAACATTCAGTGAAACAATCAGGGTTTTTATTTTGCTGGATCATTTTAATAATTTATTTGTTTTAAGAAAACAGCATCATTTATGTGGGAGTAATGATGGCACTTGTGAGAGAAATTTTAAATGTTTTCCTGATGGCATTTTTTTTATATGGCTTATTGTTAAATTGACTTTTAGGTCTGGAAGAATTATAACAGCATTATAGAAAGTACTGAAAGCAAAGGGAAAATACTACCTATATGACTCAGAAAGAATAAATTTGGATATTTTTAGTTTCCTCCCAGTTCTAAATTTTGCAGAGTCCTCTGTTTCAGAATTCCAGAGCACTTGGTGAACCTAGTTCTAGTCTATTCCTCGTCTCCTACCTACCTTAAGGTCTGATGCATCTCAAGACTGGCGGATAAATAAGAATTTAGATACCTGAGAAGAGGGGAAAGGGCAATCTAAATCTGGGGGGTGGGGAAGCAAATGGAAAAGTCTGACAGAGGACAGAGCATGACAGATTTGTCAAACAGACAGAAGTTTCATGGAGCTGGAATATAGGGTCCCAGGACTGAAGTGGAGTGGAGAGGCTGGAGTGAGGTTGGAAAGAGGTTTTGAATCAGGTTATAAGTGGCCTTAAAAGTTCTGCTGAGGAGTCAAGGTTTTTCCTGTTAGGTGTGGAGTGAAGCTGTGATGGAAGGGCCTGTTGGAATCCCTACTTAAACTCCTTAATTCCATGGAACAAAGAAATAGATCAGTGGTTATGACCAGTCAAGGAGAAGTCTCATTGCAGCTATGGGGTAGTTATAAAAGATGTCCCTTTCCTTCTCCTTCTCCACTTGACCGCCATTCACAAAGAAAGTGGGAATGTGAAAGAAACTTCCGATACTGCCTACCTCCTTCCTTTTCAGGATCTTGAGCCGCTATTTTAGTGTGTAGTGAGGAGGAAAGGGAAAAAGGCTAGCTTGGGAGCAAATAGGAAATTGATGCTATGAAACAAACATGACTGAGCCTAAAGGACCAACCTGAGACTGTTTTAATAGGTGACCAACAAGTAAACAATGACTTCTATTCAGAGAGCAATAGGAATTCTATAGAGGATAGTTGGTGGCAATTCCTATAAAAGATAACCAGTTCACGTTTATACGCCAATGAATGGAGACCCCCCTTCCTAAATATGTTGTAGTGCATGCTAAGAAATTTACAAAAAGCAAATGGAAAGGGATTTCTAGAAATGGATAATTGTTGAGATTTCTGTATTCTCAGGAGATAACTGTTTCTAGGGGCTAAGTGAAGATTTTTAAAAATCAAGATAATATGGTTACTTATTATGCAGAAGATTCTTCTGCATTTTGCTCAATTTTATAGTGCAATAATGTGATTTTGTTGTCTTAAGAACTTAATAATTAAAAAAAAAACACACTCTTTCCCCATTGAATTGAAATGAATGTTTTTAGTCTTATTAGTTTTTCCTATTATAACTGCTAAAGGACTCCTCCACAGCTCCCTCCCCCGCCCTTACCCCTCAACCTGATGAACATTTCAAGTGCATTTCTCTGTGGAGAAAGTCCTTTAATGGTTGTAATCTATCAAGAGGCTCTTTTGAGATTATTACTAGGAAACATTGTTGGTTGATCAAAAAATAGAAGAAAATAGGAGGGAACAAAGAAGACACAGTAAATGAAGCAAGTGCCTGGCGGGTTAAGGATTCAGTGGTCAGGGTTGACCAGTGCTAGGAGAGAGTCTTCGGGGGGCGGGGGTGGGAGGACGCCGGCACTTGTTTGATACTGGATCCTTAGAAGGCACAGTTGACTGAGAGAGTTGTCTATAGCTAATCTGCATTTTATTAACTTTAATTTTAAGGGAGAAAATGCATTGGAGAGGCAGAGAGAGAGATGGGAAAAGGGTGACTCAGTAAGTGATTTTGTTTTTTGAAGGATCGAGATTTATTTATTCAACACACATGCAGGGGACTGATTTTTTTATTTAAATTTTTACAAAAAGGGAGATTTGTATCACTACCTTTCATGAAAAAAAACCAGTGTCAGTTATTATAAGTGGAAGATTTACATTAATGCATGTTAAAATATAACATGTTATTAGAATGAAAATAGTCTAGGCTCTGCCTAAAATTGTCTCTGGTCCCACCACTGCGGTACAATCTCTGTGAGGGAACTACTTTTATTAGCTGACATAATGCAGCTTTAAAAAAAAATGGTATTAATCTCGATTCTATTGTCATCTAATTTGGAACAAAGGCATTAAGTCCAAATTTAGATTCATCAATCATAACACAGGAAATGTTACTGACATCCATTATGAACTCCACAGTTGATTAGTTCCCTTGATTAAATAGTGGTGCCGCTGATGGGAAAACAGGAGAGGAGCTTGCCGCTCTTGCAAAGAGAATTCCCAGCTCTGAGTCCCCATGGAGTTAAGAGAAGTGGAAAATAGAAGGCAAAGTAGAGCTGTTTCAACAGTAACTTGGTCCTCTCCTAAACCTCAATCCCATGTGTGGGCTTCAGAAATACTGCTCAGTTCCCTTCTTACACACCCAAGTGTGGCTTTCTTTCTCTCTCTCTCTTTTTATTGGCAGGTGGAGTATGTATGTGGGGGTAACCTTAGCTGTCTAGCTAGAAAATCTTAGCTGGAAAAGTAAGACCCTAAGTTAAAAAAAAATAATCCCAGCATCTGATGTGAATAATACCTGAATTCTGACATTAACCAAATGCCACCTTTTTGGACAGCAGCACAGAAATAATGTCAAAATGTTCTGCCATGTTTTTTTTTTTTTTTCTTTTGTTCATTCCTTTTTTTTTTTTTTTTTTTTTTTTAAATGGCAGTTTTCCTGAGAGATTGGAAAAACAGGAGGAGGTGCACCAATGACATTTTGATTGCGGGCCCTGCTTGGAAAGGCATTGTGGAACTTTCTGCTTAACCAAGTTGAAAAAAACCCCTGCCACCTCAATCTGCATTCTTTTTTTTTTTTTTTTTTAAGTAAATGGTAAAACTTTCCAGCAGTTGTTTGCAGAAATTGTTAAATGTTTCAGTGGCAGCTAATAAACTTAGTTGAGACAGCTAGCTGTTTGTTGGTAATACTGCTTCATGACTCAGCCTCATCTGTAAGGCCCTGGACAAGATGCTGTTGTGCCTTTCATTCCGCCTTCAACCTTCTCCTCAAATGCTTCTTGATTTCCACTGTGTGATTGCTCCTCTCTTCTTAGCTCTCAGGACTGTTTTGGTACCTCTCCTATGTCCTGTCCCTGTCAGCTTTGATCTAAAATTATTTGTTAATAGTTTACGAAGTTCTTCGAGATTAGTACTTTGTATTTTGTAGGCTAATTGAACATTTAGGGAATGAAATGAATGGATGCATGGATGGAGGGATGGGTCAGTGTTGGATGGACGGATGGGTCAATGATGGATGGATGGATTGGAAGATGGATGGATGGATGGATGAGTCAGTGGAAGAAATTGAAAAATAGTTGTGAATTCTATAGTATTTGACATTAGACTGATAGCGACTTTGCCATCTTTCTATAGACCTTGAGAATGGTTTAATGAGTAATGGTATTGTTTAAAAAATGAAATAAATATAATATTTTGGATTTTATGTATGTAAAATTAATTTTTATTTTATTTTATTTTTTAAATTTAGTTTTTATAAAGATTTTTATTTATCTGCGGGAGGGAGGGAGAGAGAGAGCAAGCTTGCACGCCTGCATGAGCTCTGGGAGTGGGAGAGGAAGCAGACTTCCTGCTGAGTGTAGAGCCCAAGAGGGTGCGGCTAGATCCCAGGACTCTGAGATCATGACCTGAGCTGGAGTCAGCTGCTACTTATCCGACTGAGCCACCAGGCACCCCTAAATTTAATTTTTTAAAATAAAAATTTTTGGGGCGCCTGGGTGGTACAGTCGTTAAGCATCTGCCTTCAGCTCAGGGTGTGATCCCAGCGTTCTGGGATCGAGCCCCACATCAGGCTCCTCTGCCAGGAGCCTGCTTCTTCCTCTCCCACTCCCCCTGCTTGTGTTCCCTCTCTCGCTGGCTGTCTCTCTCTGTCAAATTAATAAATAAAATCTTAAAAAAAATAAAAATTGTATCTTTTGCTTTATTCTGTATCTTTTTCCTATGATCTACCTTTGCTTTTCTTTCAGAATTCAGGTATAATATTTGCTACAGCTTCACGTATAGACTGAATAGAAGAGAACTAGAGGGACAGTTTTATTTTAAACTTACGACTTTTTTTTTTTTTATCACATCTTAAGATGTCACATAAAAATTTTACAGGACAGTATTGATAAATTGTAACAATATAATAGCCAAAAGCCTTTTTCATTTTTTCCCTCCTTCTTCTTTCTTTGTATTTCTGACTGTCCCTAATACTTTTTTTTTTTTTAAGATTTTATTTATTTATTTGACAGAGATAGAGACAGCCAGTGAGAGAGGGAACACAAGCAGGGGGAGTGGGAGAGGAAGAAGCAGGCTCATAGCAGAGGAGCCTGACGTGGGCTCGATCCCATAACGCCGGGATCACGCCCTGAGCCGAAGGCAGACGCTTAACGACTGTGCCACCCAGGCGCCCCTGACTGTCCCTAATACTTATGCTAGAGGGTTGAAAAAAATTAAATTTTCTCATTTTTTTTCCTGTATTCCTTTTTAATAGAAAAAATGAGAGGGTAGTTAAAATTTACCCCTGAAGCTACCAAAATAAAAATGATCTATCTTCCAAGCACCTCTATAAGTGTTCCTTGAAATTAAATGGACTGTCTTGAAAACAGGATAGTAAACTTTATGCCGTTTCCTATTCATACATAGATGTAATATCAATCGTGTCTCCTATCAGTGCTTTTGTAAGTGTTTTGTTGCTCTGAAAAGCATGCTTCAAACATATTGTAATCGAATACAGTGTGTGTAAGAGAAAACAAGCAGTGGTTGATTTGGATAGATATGGATGCTAAATTTTTTTCTTTGTATTTTTAGGCTTCCATTTGTATTAAAAATACGATCTAAAATATATAAATGTATATTTTTGGTATGTACATTTGACCATACAGCACTGTATGAGTGTTTGTGTATTTTAGAGGCAATAAATTAGAAAATGAGGTGGTATGAGAATGTGTCTGAGGCCTTTTAAAAAGATTTATTCGCTGTCACTATCATAACTGTAATGAGCCTCTGAGCATGTAGTTCATGGCCAGAGTGGTACTAGGTATTGCTCAGAATAATGATAGGCCATGCTGCCATAACAAATAAACCTGACATCTCAGTGATGTAACATTTCAAAGGTCCAAACATTTCATCATTTCTCACTCTGGTAGCCTCTTTCATCTTGTTAACTGTGATATCTAGAATATGTGGTTTATAGATCACCAGGGAGGGAAGAAGGAGTTGGAAAAGACACATCACCTCTTAAATGCATTGGTCCAGAAGGGAGATGTAACATTTCCATTTATAATTCATTGACTAGAGCTAGTTACATGGTCAGAACCCTTAATTCAAGAAGTCTGGGAAATGCAAGGAAACCCATGGCATATTTGTTGAGGTTGTCTTTGCCACACATTACATTCAGGGAAGCACAATCCGAGCAGGGATTCTGATTTCAAACTGCACCTTGTGTAGAACATGGAGGACACCCTACTCGTGTGTCATTTCGGAACTTCTGAGTGCAGCAACATTGGACTACTAACTTAGACCCAGGCAGAGTTCTCTTCCTCAATTTAGGTATTCTGCTCCCACCACACACCACCCATGTAGAGCAGGGGTGGGGGGAGGAGTCATGTAGTACGTCATTAACTCTCAGTCTTTTCTTCACAGGAATCAGTGTGTATGTGGGTGGGTTTTTTAAAAATTGTTTTTTGTTTTGTCCTTTTCCCCAAAGATTGGAAAGAAGATCTGTGACAAGAATCCTTTTTACAGTGTGTAGAAAGGAAAAGGACTAAACTGGTATCTTATTTTGCTGTCAGGGAGAGGGGAAAGATACTAACTCCAATATGTTAACAGTCATTCCACATCACTATCAACGAACTTATGCTCCTTCCAAAACCCATCTACCCATATGCCTACCCCATCCATCCATCCAGCCATCCATATTTAGTGGTAGCAGGGCCAGTATAAGGCCCTTGAAAGTCAAAGAAGAATCTCTTAGAACTGTTTAGCCTTTTCTGATTACCTTTCTTCTTGGATAGATACATTGTTTTTTCCATCATATGTATTTTTTAAACATTTTCAGGGTTAACAAGTGCTGGATTTGGCGTATGTGAGGTACATGAGTGGTTGCTTCTCTGCACCTGGCCTTGGGAGGCCAGTTTGGCTTGGATCTGAGTCTGCAGCTAAAAGAATCACTCCTTAGCTTTGTGCACAGCTCTCTCTACCCTGAGGTCTGTGCCTCCAGGAAGTGAGTGATTCTGATGGTGGCCTCTAGATGACCATACCAACAGTCAGTGCCAAGGCTGCTTTGGGGACTTGCTTTGCTAGGAAAAAAAAAAAAAAGATCCTATTTGATTCAAAATCATCTGTAACCCTGAATAGGAATTATTATCTCAGAGAACAGTGTGCTCCACTTCTGGTTTCTTCACGTGACTCTCTTACTTCAGGCTGCTTCTTAAATGTAGGTTTTCTTTCAAGTAGCCCCTTGACCATCCTTCCTTTAGTCTGAACCAAGCTCCTACTTTCTCATGACTGGTTCTTTCCCCTCCGTGTCTTCATCCTCTGTTTCCCCTCACGTTCCAGGCCTGCATTCTCAATTTCTACCTGGGAATCTCAACAGAATGTCTTACACACTTCAAGGTCAGCATGCTCCAGAAGAAATTAACCTCTTATAGTTAATGATACTGTATATTCTCACTCAAACTCAAAGTCCCAGAGTCAAGGTGTACTTTTCCCCTTCCCTCCTCTTCCCACTCATAGGCCAGTACCCCATCATTCTCTTCTCCATGATGCTTCTTCCAACTGTCATTTTTTTACTTTCATTTTGAGACCTTCATTCTCTCTCCCCTGCATGCTTTGATTATTTAACTCCTCTCTCTGTATTGTATTTTTGATTCCTCCTGTTATCTTCCTAGAATCCAGCCAATGACATTTCTAAAACATAATACTGCTCTGATATAATGTTTTTGAAGGTTATTTTTACCCTCCCAGTAACTTTTAGTTGCCAGTGTGGGGTCTAATGCCTAGTCATCTGTTTACAGCCTCATTTTCACGCTTAGAGGCTTCAGCCAAATTGCAGTTGCAATACTTTCCCATCTCAGTCATGGCTCATGTAGTTTCTTCCATATGTTGAGAATGTTACTCAAATCTCTATGTGGAGACATTCTAGCTGCTCCTTTAGTACCAGCAATCTCTGCAGTAGGAATCAGTCTCATTTCCCCAAGTCAGAAATGGCAAGTATATTTCATCTCAGGAAGAAAATCTGGTTGATTAATAATAGTTGCCTGGAAGTTGTGTTGAGAAGGATTCTGAGGTTTTTTCTAGGGGGAAAGATAGTCATGATCATTAGTAGTGTCTGTCTAGAGCAAGAGGAAGTGGAATTGAGAGGTCAGTTTCTTAGATGCCTTCTCTGATGTACCACTGTTCTCTTATACACACAACATCACTAATGCTAACTGGGAAGTCCTTTAAGGGCATAAATAATATCCTGCTGAATTATATGCATGACAAACAGAGCTCACTTTCACAATGTCCTATGATCATTAGACACTTCAAACATGGTTGTTAAATAAATCCCCTGATACTGGAATATGCTGTTTAGTTACAGAAGATTGAAGAGCCGTGGGCAGGGCTGTGAGTACATTGATCGGGTGGCTGCGTTACATTAGATGTTTCAGTTTGTTAAGGAATCTGACTGTGCCACCATGAGAGCTGCTTCTGCACAGTTACCTCTGGTGATAAATGAGAGCACACAATGCTGGATAAATGGACAATATCCAGTACCCCAGTGTTGCCTGTAACAGAATGAACTTTCAAGTAGCACCGATGAATTCTGCTTTTAGGCTAACTTTCACAGACCAGCAAAGCATGTTGTCAGATTTTCAGTCCCTCAGCCAAAGTCAAAAGCCAAAGACTGTCTTGAGACTCATTCAAAGGGCAGGCATTATTGATTTGGTGGTCCTTAAAATGCCCCAGTCATTCAGACAATTAAATAATTGTACAAATAACTATAAAATTATAACTTCTTCTGTTTTTTCTTCTCTTAGACAAACATCTCAATTATATCAGTTATTCTTATGACACAATTTTGAGATAGTACCTTGTCTTGCTTTCCCTTCTCTATCTTCCATTTATCTGGTGATATATCCAGAATTTGTGAATATTCTAGATGGGGTCTGACCAGCTACGATCAAGAACCCCACCTCTGTGGTTCTATACTCTGTATCTCTGTCATTACATCCAAAGGACACATTTAATCTCTCAGTGGCCACATTAAATTGTTGCCTCATGAAACTGATGAACATCTGAAATTCCTCATCAGAAAATATCATTAGGGTTACTTCACTTTGGGTTGGTTAAGCCTCTTTGTGTTTGTTAGAAAATCTGTTTTGAACTGGCCTATTAAAGGGACATAACTGGGTACCATCCCCAAAATGTCAAGAGCAGTGAATGTTTGGTCCAGGGTACAAAGAGCGTCATCAGGGTTCCATTTCCTTCTCTTCATCCTTCGGCTCCACTTCCTCCATTTTAGCTGCATTTTCAGATAACCTCTCCTCTCGTGGGAGCAAAATGAATTGCAGGAGCTCCAGCCTAAATCAGTTTCAGTTCAGTTCAACAGAAAAAGGAGGAAGCACATCTTCCTGGCAAGTCCCATACTCTGATAGGACAAACTTTATCATGTGGTTACCTATGAACAAATCAATGTGTCTTAGAGTATTCAGTGAGCTGATTGACTGGCCTGGGTCCCATGACCTGGTATAGGTACAGATCTATATGGGGACTATATGTACTGCTTTGTCCTGCACTTTGCCACTCCGGTCAGAACCCTGAGATTTGCATCCAAGGCCCTCCACGTGACCCTAGATGGGTACTCTATGTACTGAGGTAGGGGGCCATCACTAAAAGGGAGGGCAGGATGCTGGGCAGACCCAAAATAGCAAACACTCTCTGTAATACTATTATACTTTAAACTCTCTAAAGCAAAGATTATGGTTTGTTAATTTTTTAACACCCTTCTCTAGCCTTTAACAAAGTACACAATAAATATTCAAAACATTGGTTGTTGATTGAATGAGTGCCTGAACAAAGGGCTACAAAATGAGTGAATTTGATGTAGCTGCTTAATGTTGAGAATATCTTTGTCCCTCACTTACTGCATTGTAAAATATAGACCAAGCTAACTGATGGTATTCGTGTTTATATAAAGCAAAATAAAAGTCTTAAAAAGCTTGAGATGTCATTATAGGAATAGTTTTACACAGTAGTACCAGTGAGGAGAAATAATACAATTTAAGTACAGAGAAAAGGGGACATTTTCTTCTAGGACAAATGAAAACAGAGCTTGATTGACAGTCTAGTAACATTAATAATACCTTGAAGGTAGAGAGCTGCTCTTATTTTAAACATCCCAGAGCAAGTCTATCAGAGGAATAAATACTCTCTGTTTCAAAATCAGACACTTTCAGTTGCTTTTGGTTAAGGCAATTGTTGTCTAACAGCCACATGGCAGCTCTATTTAACAAGCATGTTTCAATTTCTACATAAAATTGCAATCTTCCATAACACCAATCCCATCTCCTCCTTCCACTGGGGGTAATTTATTTGACACAGTGTTGTTTCGAATGCTGTAAATGCCCCTATCCCCTTGCCTCTTTACCATGTCAGTGCACGATGGTCTGACTTCCAGTTGCTGTCCCTGCATGCACGGCAGGCTGGGAGGGCCAGATAATTAACACCTTAGGGAGCGTCCCTCAACCAGTGACTGATCAGCATCAGCGCAGAGAGCCTTGGGAGGGCACTTCCTTGCCCCTTTGAGATGACTTGAGACATATGTTCTGAACTGTATCTCAAGGATCCATATCAGAACTAAGTGCCTGTTACCCATCCTTATAAGTTGCCTGATTATACACCTTTTATTTGTTTTCTTCCCTTCTCTTTTTTATTTCCTCCTCCTCTTCCAATATTTCTCAAGATTACTACCCAAATAACCTACTGACATTACAGTCTTATCTCAGGGCTGCTTTTTGGGGAACCTAAATGTGACGAGTTTTTGTCAAGGAAGAAAGGTAATTTTCAGTCCTTAGAGGGGAGTAATTAAAGATCCTCATCTCATTAGGCAGATGTTAGAGTCAAGACTGGGGCCCTTGCTCTGTGTGGGTAGAATGTGGCTGCTCTGAGAACATGCTGCCTTAATGTGGTTTACGGGGGGGGGGAAAGAACTGCTTTTCTCTAAAGCATGAGAACCTAGAGCAACTGCAACAGTCAACCCATGTCCTTGGATGGATATTCCTAGGGAGGAAGTCCAACCCCAAAAGGAGTGTGGTCCCACCATATCAGAATCCACTGGAAAGTAGAATGGAATAAAGATTTCAGAAGTGGTAGGATATGGTCATGTGGAAGGCCTTGGATGCAAATCTGAGAGGTCTTATTGGAGTGGCCAAGGTATGGGACAAGACAGTGGATTGAGAAGACAGAGAAAATTAGGGAGGGAAGATAAGGAAGGGTAGACTAACTCTTTCATCATCTGGGGAGTGCCAGCAAGCAGACGATGTGGGTTGGCATAGTAACAGCACCTAACTCTTGAGCTCTTACTGCATCGCTTGTCAAGTACTGTTCTAAGGGCTATGCGTTTTCACAACCCCGTGATGTAGATTCTTTTTATTATCCCCATTTTGTTCCAAGGAAAGTTGAAGTGCAGGTAGAGTACTTAGCTTGCCGAAGAGCTCAGAGCTGTAAGGCACAGAGCTGGGATGTGAACCCAAGCATTCTAGCCCTGGAGACCTGGCTCTGACCCAGGGGTTAGCAGATTTTTCCTGTAAAGGGCCAGATAGTGTTTTAGGCTTTGTGGTCCATATAGTCTCTGTTGCAGCTACTTAACTGCCTTTGTAGCATGAAAGTGGCTATAGATAATACCTAAGCAAATGAGCAAGGCTGTGTTCCAACAAAACTTTATTTGTGAAAACAGTGGTGGGTCAGAGTTGGCTGTAGTCTGCTGAGCCCTGATCTAACTCCACTGCTTAACATTGTAATATAAAAGGTTGTTTTTGGCCAGGGGAGTCTGGTCATGTGCTTTTTTGGCATGGGTTTTGTGACAAGCCATGCCTCACATAAATGTCTTTGTGATGGAATATCCTGGGGTGGTAGGAGAGGCTGGGAAGATGAGGGGAGTGGGGGTATAGTGTAGGAACTCGGTTGGAAGGAAAAAGAAGGGGCAGGGATAGGAACTGAATGTCCAAGCTCAGGAATTTCCTGGGAGATGGAGGTGGGAGAGAGAAGCACTAAATTTTGACCAATATTGTAGGGCAGCTATAAGTAAAAGGAACAAGTTTAAGAAATGCTATCAAACTCAACTTTATAGGATTCGGGCTTTATAGCAGATGTTGTAGCAGCCACATTGAGTAAATGTATGTTTTTCATTAGATTTTTATTACACATTTAAAGCACATTAAGGCACACACAGCTATCAAAGAAGAAAAAGTAGAGAAACTTTGGCTTCACAAGTAATCACATCAATTTTAAGGACGGCTGTATTTTATGAAGACAGTGAAAGATGCATGGCTGTTGTCCTTCCCAGTTTTATACTAACTCATTCTTCTTCATGGAACAATATTAATAGATGTTTTGCTACATTTGTCTCCTGTTGAGGGAGCATTTCCCCCTTTTTATTTTTTTTAAAGAATATCATATCGTGGATGTTTATTCACTCGCCTTTGAGTTGCAGGTAATTGGTTAGCATTCTCAGTCTATAAAACAACCTGCTTTGTTGGGGTTTGAAAAAAAAATGGAAACCGTTTCAACAAATTGTAACATGAAATTATTTCAGGCTCTGAGAAGCCATCTGATATCCAGTGACATTTGATGATACTTTAATTCCTAGCCACTGGGGTTGGGCAGAGTTGGTCAGTGAATCATAAGGGACAGCAGAATCACCATGTATTGTAAGGTTGTGTGTTACACAAATGCCCCTGGGGATGAAATGAAGCCTGTGCTGTCTCCCCCAAGCTCTGTGCCCTGTGTCTGCCTGGAGGAAGTGGCATCTTTTTTTTTCACACTAATGTACTGTTCATTTGCTGAGCCATGGCCTTTGGGGCCACCTCTGCTCAGAAGTGGTGACTTATTCTAATTTGTGTTCACCAGGGGTGGGAGAGTGTGGGAGCTTTGCGGATTCTGTGTCAATACATTTAGGATGCCATTGTTTGTAAGATGCACCACTATTTTATGTACAGCTAAGAAAGATAAGATGCTGCCAATCAAATCTTGATAGGCCATTGGTTATAAGACACGTCAACTTTAAGGATGTTAAAAAGTAAAAAAGATGCAATGCGATAATTTGTTCAATGGGTGCACCTTTCCTTAGCACAAAGCTGTCAGTTGAACTGGCCGTCACCCTGTAAGAATGAGTTATGCATGTCCTGGGAAGGTTTCCACTAGGTTTTGTCTATTTCCTGTGATAAACAGCATCACCTCTATACTTTCCTGGAGGATGTCAATTGGTCAGAGTTCTAATAGAAGTAGAGATGCAGAATGTTAGAGTGAGATCGTCCTTGGGGAACATCTCGATTCTCAGTTGGGGGCATTTTTTGCCCTTTGGGGACATTTGTTAATATCTGGAGACATTTTGTGTTGCCGTAACTGGCGTGGGATGTTACTGGTATCTAATGAGTAGAGTTCAGGGTGCTGCTAAACATCCTCATTCACAAGACAGGTCCCTACAGAAAGGAATGATCTGGTCCCAAATGTCAGAGTGGCAAGATTGAGAATCCCTGATGTAGTGGGACCATGTAGAGAATGAGAGCCTGGACATTGGAGTCAGGCAAACCTGGGTTCAAATTCAGTTTTATACATAAGAAACTGTGTGGCCTTGTGTAAGTTAATAGGTTTTGCTAAGCCTGTGTTTCCTTTTCTATAAAATGGAGATCATAGTCTGTACTTCAGAGGGCTGCCAGGAGTGTTTTTTAAAAAAGATTTATTCATTTATTTGAGAGAGAGAGCGAGCGAGCGCACGCCCAACACGAGGTGGGTGAGGGGCGGAGGGAGAGAGATACTCAAGCAGACTACGCTGAGCATGAAGCACAATGTGGGGCTCCATCCCACGACCTGAGGTCACAACCTGAAGGGCTGCCAAGTATGAAATGAAATAATTAAGGCGTAGGTTGTAAGGATAGCAGCAACACAATCTCAATCCAAGTGCAGCACTAGGTGCCTTTGTCTATACTAACTAAATCCTCAGGGCAACTTTGAAGTAGGTATTCTTATTACCCCTATTTTACACTTAAGGCAACTGAGACAAGTAACTTGCCTGTGGCCACTCATGAGTAAGTGGTAGACCCAGGATTTGAATCGAGTCCATGTTCCCAACTTGCCCAGTCCACCTGGCAGAGTGCCCAGCACAGCTTAAGGACTCAGGGAAAGGAGGCTGTATTAATTGTATCTGATAGTATTGTTATTAATAGTATCCAGCCCAAAGCCCCTAGTTACAGATGGCAAGTGACTCAGAGCCTGGAAAGAAGGGTTGGAGTTGGCAAGGTTCCTTTTGAGAGGGCAGCTGACTCTGACTAGTTTCTGGGTATCCTGCTCCCCAGAGAATAGTCTCTTTCTCTCTGCCACGCCAAACCTGCCAAAGAGCCAGTATGTAACCTGTGATGATGTAGCAGGAAAGAGCCCAGATTTAGCTTTGGGTCTTGGTACCACCTTGCTGAGTGTCATTAAGGTCTTATGTGACTTCTTAGCTCTCTCATTAATATATCTAAGAGGTAATCAGATCTTTCTCACAGGGTTGTTGGGATACTGACATGCAACAATAGATATCAGATACCAGCTAACAGTAGATATTTGAGCACATGGCATGTGAGTTGAGAACCAAGGTTCTGGAGTCATCTGGAGCAGCCTGCCCTGATGGACTTCTGGAAGTGCAAGGGGCTGGACAGTGACTCCCAAGATGGGCTGCCGGCTTCTGGGTCTCAGACAAATGCTCTGGAAATTGTAGGGAGGCAGTGGCCCTGGAATACCCTGGCTTAGTTCTGCCTTCCCCAGACTTATGATGTTACATAAATATTTGTTTGGGGGGGGGGAATGAGGGAGGAGGGGAAGGAGGAGAGGAGTGGTAGACAGGCTTCATTGAGGAGAAGGGAACCCCAGGGTGTCCTGTAAAGTTTCTGTCAGGTGGTGGTTCTGATGGACTTGACAACATGTTGAAGGCCTTGGAGGCAGAGAGAAGTTCCAGCAGACCTGTGGTGCATAGGCTCTGGGTGAATGGACACCCCCTTCTGGCCCGCAACCGGACAGAGCAACAGCACAGGGCGTGCAGCAGTGTGGTAGCTGAGTGAAGGAGAAAGGTTTCTGGAGGTGCTTAGGAAAGTGCTCCAGACCTCAAAGTTGTGAGGAGTCTTGGAGCAGCCACCCCATCAAGCTCAGGGCCCAGGAGCACCTCTGTGTGAATGAACTGTGGCCCTCACTTCACATTTTCCCGAATGCTGTTATATAGGAGGCAATGCTGCATAGTGGTTAACAGGTCACAGGCTGTGTCGTCACACTGCAATTTCAAATCCTGCCTTGGCCACTTGCCAGATCTGTGACTGTGAGCAAGTCACTGCAACTTTCAGGGCCTCTGTTTCCTCATCTGGAAATTAGAATCTGTCTCATAAGGATGTCAAAAGGATGTCAAAGGATTAAATGAGATACTCTTCCGAGGTCCTGAGCACAGTACTCCATAGTGTTCACTCCTCCCATTAGTTAATATTATTATCATTATTATTATTGAATTTATTCCCAGCAGAAATGGTAAAACAAAGAAGCACTCTAGACTCATTCAAACCAGGACTGGAATCCTTCCTTTGTTCCTGTTCACCAGCGGTGTGATTGTAGGCCAGTGACTTTGTCTCCTGAGCCCATTTTCTTACCTGTGTAACAAAATGATACCTGCCCTACAGAGTCATTTGAGGATGAAGCCAGTTAACATTCAAAAAGTGCTTGGCATGTTTAACACTTACTAAGTCCTCATTACCTGTCTGTTCCCTCCCCTCCCGCCCTCCCTCCCCCATTACCTCATTGTCCCCAGAGGTGAGTCCCCAACTCACCTGCTCAAGATCATGCGGTTAGAAAGGAGTGGAGCCAGCCTCAAACTCAGATTTGGTTGGACCCATCTCTCCTGCTCTTCCCATCCAATTACACCTGCCTATTGTATGAAGAATAGGTGGGTGGAGGAGGACAGACTCCACTGGTAAGATTGGTAATTTGTGGGAGGCTCCAGAAAGGGACACCTGAATTCTGAGATGCCTGGCCATGCCCCCCTAGCTCCTCCCTATGAAAGTGGTAGATGCAATAACAAGACTATCCATAGATTGCTCATCTATTATTTCATTTGCTTTTCCCAGTCAGCCTGGGAAAGTGGTCCCACCACGCAGTATTGTGTGCATTTCACAGAGGGGAAATAGAGGCATCAAAAGGGCAAGTGACTTGCTCAGAGTGGAGTTAGACCCGGGTATGTCTGGTCCAGTGTACTTTCTACAGCATTTAGGTCACTGTCCTTACTTTCTTGTTCTTGCCTTCTTTTAACTCTCCCCCCCTCCCCCCACCCTCTATGCTTCCCCTCATGCTGGCCCCAGCTGTAGATGTATCACTTGGAGGATGATTGAATCTAGCTAAACCTTGGCATCACAGCAAATAGGATCAATTTATTACACTTACTCATTCCAAATTCTACATTGACATAGCTGTAAATTGAACAGTAACAAAGTCCAAATAACCTGACAGTCAAGACAATTCAAGTGCTTGAAGTCAGACGTGCAAGGAGTAGACAATCTAAGAGCAAGAAATCTGAAGCTTGATCTTTAGAAACTGTATTTGTTGTCTACTCTCCACTGTGACCTAAAGCCTTGTCAGGGTCCAGGACTGAACTGGCTGTGGGAGCTGAGGAATTCTGTGGGTAGGCAGACTTCGAGTTTCTACTGAGCAGCGAAACCAGACTTAAACAAAAATAGGAATTTACTGGGTCACATAACTGGAAGGTCCAGGGGCACCACTGCATTCAGATATGGCTTGATCCAGGAGCTCAAATATGGTTATCAGGAAATGTCTCTCACTCTTTGAGCTTTGTTTTTCTCTGTTCTCTTTTCAGTCAAGTCCTCCATAATGGTGACAAAAGTTTATAAGCTCTAGGCTTATAAACTACCAGCATAGTAAGTCTGACAGGAAGAGTAGCCTATTTCCAAAAAACCTAGTCAAGATTCTTAGTTTTTTCTTTTTAGCCTAGGGTGGGTCACAAACTTGTCCAGAACCAGTGTAGGTGGGGCATGTGTGCTCTCATTGGCAACATCTGAATTATGTGGTTATTCCCGGAGGTGAAGAGATGGGGCCTTATGACCAGAAAAAGGGGTGATAAACATCCCTCAAATAGCAGATGGCTGTTTTAATATTCCCAGCCTAAGTTTCCTTAATATTACTTTTATAGATTATAGCCTGATATATCCTGTTTGATAATGTTTCTTTTCTGGTCTTACCTAATTTCCCAAGGAAAAAATTGAGGAAACTGGATAAAACTCTTCTTGCTTTATTGACGTTATGTCCTCAATTTGCATGGTATTACATCATTGGCTCCTTTTTGATCCAGAATTAAAGTTGAAGATACTGTTTCCTGAACATCTATCATGTGCTGAAAACTGGGTTTGACGCTCACAGTGGGGGTTTGGTGTTTGCCTCCCCAGAGGCCAAACTTTTCCAGTGTTTGATTGGAAAAAAACTCCTCCCATGCCCTCTGGATGGAATCTATCTCAACTCCATGAATGGAGCATGAGATACAGATTTTCAACCAATCAGAGTATCACATTTCCTTATCCACAGAGATTGGGTCAGGGTGATCATGTGGTTTAAGCCAGGCCAATCAGAAGGAATTAGGTGACTTTCTATGAATCAGTGGAACTATAGGCTCTATGTTGTCCATTGGATTTAGGGAAGGGGGGTTGAGATGGTGGCTGCTGTGCTGGCATTTCTAGAGGAAAATGTGAAGGCTGATATAAAGCCAGAGTAGCAGAAGGCAGAGCCTGATCACATGGATTGCAATCTGAATCTAGCTTCATTTGAGCCAGAGCTATCTGGCCTATCATTTATTTGAGCCAGGGCATTCCATTCATTGAGGTGGGTCTTCTTCTTTTTTTAAAGATTTTATTTATTTGTCAGAGAGAAAGAGCGAGCACAAACGGGGAGCAGCAGGCTGAGGGAGAAGCAGACTCCCCACTGAACAAGGAGCCTGATGTGGGCCTCGATCTCAGGACCCTGGGATCATGACCTGAGCTGAAGGCAGATGCTTAACTGACTGAGCCACCCAGGCATCCCAGGGTGGGTCTTCTGTAGTTTTTACTGCAATGAAGTTTTGATGTGCCTGAGTCCAGCAGCTCTAGCAGGTGTCAACATTTGAACCCAAGCTTGTTGAATGCTACTTTGAACTATCTCAGATTGTTTTGAAACCATTTAAAAAATTTTAACTCATTTTAAATTGTGAAACTGAGAAAATGGGACAGTATTATATTCGCTCCTAAACTCATGTTTAACCTGACTTTTCCCATCCACGTGCTCTATGCTGTAGCTTGACTTTTTTTTTTTTTTTAACATCACCCGGCTCATTTTTCTCTTGGATATTTTTTGTTTTTGTTGTTTTCATTTTTTAGGCACTATAGTGAGGTACGGTTGATGTGAAGAAAACTGTACACATGTAAAGAGTATGATTTTATACACCTAGGAAATTATCATCACTGTCAAGGTAACAAATATATACTTCACCCCCCAAAAGTTTCTTCATGTTCCTTTGTGATCCTTCCCCCTGACTTCTCCTGGACCCTGTCCCAAGCAAAGTGGTCTCCTGTCTGTCATTATCAACTAGTTTGCATTTCCTAGAAATTTATATAAACTGAGTCACACAATATGTACTCTTTCTGGTCTCTGTTCTTTCAAAATATTTATTTTGGCTTATTTAAAATAATCAATGAGGTTTATCCGCTATGTAGTGTATGTCAATAGCTCATTACTTTTTATTGCTAAGGAGTATTCTATTGCATAGGTATACCACAATTTGTGTATCCATTCACATGGGTTGTTTCAGTTGTTTTTTTTTTTTTTTTAAGATTTTATTTACTTATTTGAGAGAGAAAGAGTACACCAGCAGAGTGAAGGGCAGAGGGAAAATCAGACTTCCTGCTGAGCAGGGAGGTTGATGCAGGACTCAATCCTGGAACTCTGAGTTCACAACCTGAGCCAAAGGCAGATGCTTAACCGACTGAGCAACCCAGGGGCCCCGGGGTTGTTTCTCATTTTAACTAGTACAAATAAAGTCATAATAAATATTCATGGACAAGTCTGTGTATAAGCATAAGCATATAAACTTTCATTTTTTTTGGGCAAATAGAAGGGTAGAGTAGCTGGATAACATAAGATAAATGCTTAACTTTGAAGAAACTCAGTCTGTTCTCCAAACTGGTTGTATCATTTTACATCTTAGCCAGCAGTATGAAAGCTTCATTTCTCACATTCTTGTCAGCTCTTGATATGGCCAGTCTTTTAAGTTTTACCTATTATACTAGGTGTGTAGTGGTGTCTCATTATGATTTTAATTTACATTTCTGTAATGACAGATAGTGTTGAGCATATTTTCATGTAGTTATTTCTCATTTGCATATTTCTTTGGAAGTGTCTGTTAAATTCTTTGTTCATTTTTTAAATTGGCTTTTCATTTTTTATTATTGAGTTTGGAGAGTCCTTTGTATATTCTGGAGACATGTTTTAAACTAGATACAAATATTTTCTCCCAGTTTAAAGTGTGTCTTTCATTCTCCTTTCATTCGAAGAACAGAAATGTTTAAGTTTAATAAAGTTTGATTTATCTTTCTATTCTTTCATGGGACATGCTTTTGATATCATCTCTAAAAAAACCTTGTTTAACCTAAAGTCACAAAAGCATTTTTGTGTGTGTGTTGTATTCCAGAAGTTTTATAGTTTTTGAATTCACATTTAGGTCTACGATCTATTTCGAGTTAGTTTTTGCATACCATGTAGGTTACAAATGCAACTCAATGGGTAAAGTATAGTCTTTTCAACAAATGGTGCTGGAACAATTAGATATTCATGCGCAAACACCCCACAAAACTTGATCTTTCCCTGTATTAATTTCTTGGATTTGCTGTATCAAATTACCATAACTAGGTGGCTTGTAACAATATAAACTTCTTCTCTCACAGTTCTGCAGGCTAGAAGTCTGAAATCAAGGTTTTGTTAGGGTGGTTCCTTCTGGAAGCTCTAAGTGGGAATCGATTTCATGCTGCTCTAGCTTCTAGTGGTTGCCAGTAATACTTGGTGTCTTTTGGCTTATGGATGCATCCGCTTTCATCATCAGATGGCGTTCTCCCTTTACGTCTTTCTGCATTTTCATGTGCCTTCCCTATAAGGATACCAGTCGTTGGATTTAAGGTCCACACTAATTCAGGATAACCTCATCTTAACTAATGACATCTGCGAAGAGCCCCTTCTCAGATAAAGTCGCATCCTTGATAAAGGAGGAGGAGGATTAGGACTTTAACATATCTTTTTTAGAGTTGCGATTCAGTCTACTATAATAGATGCTGAGTTGAGTGTTTTGTAAATATAAATGTCAATTACTGGTTGAGAGTGTTGTTCAAATCTTCTGTATTCTGTTAGATTTTCTGTCAGTTGTTCTATGATTATTGAGAGAGGGATACTGAAATATCTGCTTATCTTTGTGAATTTATGTATTCTTACAGTTTTACCAATTTCTGCTGTTTATATTTTGAAGCTAATATTTACAAATTATTAGATACATAAACATTCAGGATTATTGTGTCCTCCTGATGAATGGCCCCTTTATCATGATAAAAATGACATGTCATGTCTGATAATTTTCTTTGTTCTGAAATATACTTTGGTATTAATATAGCCATGCCAGCTATATTAGTGTTAGCGTGGTATATCTTTTTCCATACTTTTAATTTTTTTGTGTCATTATATTTAAACTGTGTTTCTTGTAGGTAGCAAATGATTGTGTCTTGCATTTTTGTCCTGACAATCTCTGCCTTTTAATTGGGATATTTACACTTAATGTGATTAGGTTTAAATTGTTAACCTTTCTATTTGTGTTCTGTTTGTCCTGTTTTGTCTTTATTCTGCTTTTCTCCTTATTGTGGGTTAATTGAGTATTTTTTATATCCATTTTATCTACTTTGTTGGCTTCTTATAACGCTTTTTAATTTTTTCATTATGTGTATTAGAGTGCATAGCACAAGTCTTGAACTTATGTTCTCCCTTCAAGTGGTATTATTCCACTTCAAGTGTCATAGAAGCTTGTGGTAACGTACTTCCATTTCTCCCTGCCTGACCTTTGTGCTATTATTGTCATATATTTTTATTTTTACATGTTATAAAAACCTCACACACTATTTTTGTTAAAATGATTACTTTCTTAATAGATGTAAGTCATAAGAGAAAATCTTAAACAGTTTACCCATGTAGTTATTATTTCTGGTGTTCTTTCTTCTTTGTGCAGATTTGTATTTCTACCTGATATGATTTTTCTTCTGCCTACGGGACTTTAACATTTTTTATAGTGCCTGTCTGCTGATGATAAATTCTTTCTGTTTTAGTATATCTGAACACATCTTTATTTCATTTTCTTTTTTGAAATATATTTTCACTTGGTGTACAATTAATTCTATGTTTATGGTTTTTCTTTCTCTGCTTTAAAGTTGTTCTACTCTCTTCTTGCTTGCATTGTTTTCAAAAGAAAGCTATCATCTTTAACTTATCTTTGTTTTTCTGTCTGTGAAAGGCTTTTTTTTTTTTTTTAACTGATTTTGAGATTCTTTCCTTTTCCATGATTTTGAGCAGTTTAATTATTATGTGCCTTGAATTTATCTTTATATGTATATATATATATATGTATATAGACACACAAAATATACACATGTACAAAAAGTATATATGTATATACATATGTGTGTGTGTATATATATATGTAATTTGAAAGATTTTATTTATTTATTTGTGACCTGAGCTGAAGGCAGATGCTTAACTGACTGAGCCACCCAGGTGCCCCTACATTTTCTTTTGTGCTGTGCTTCAGTGAATTTCTAGGTTTATAATTTTAGTAAAATCTGGGAAAATTTTGGCCATTGTCTTTCAAATCATGGCTTATTGTTATGGTTTCAAGTTCACTGATTTTATTTTGTAAAGTCCAATCTTCTGTTAATCCTGGTATATTTTGCATTTCCATGTTTTAGTTTTTAGGTTTGTAAATTCTATGTTTGCCTTTTAAAATATGTTTCTAATTAAATTTTGAACATATAGCATAGAGTTGTAATAGCTCTTAACATCTTTATCTGATCATTCTAATATCTGTGTCATTTCTGGGTTGGTTTTGAGTGATCAGTTTTTTCTCATTTTATATATATATGTATATGTATGTATATATATGTAGACTTTTTGCATATTTATCTGGTAATTTTTCACTGGATACCAGACATTATGAATTTTATCTTATTTGTCCCTGGATATATTTGTATTCTTATAAATAATTTCAAGCTTTGTTCTGGTATTTGGTTATGTTACTTAGAGTTTAATCCTTTTATGTATTAAAATTTTTTTCATTCAGGAAACTCTCTCAAATCAGTCATCTGGGGCAATCCTAGGGTTCACCTCATCTCTCAAGTATCAGTGTTCTTCATTGCCTGTTGTTCAGTGTTTTGAAAGCTGTCGTTTCATATTTGCTGTCCATTTTTCCCTTGTTTTAGGTGGGAGGGTAAATCTGATTACTTTTCCTCCAGTGTGGTTGGAAGCAGAATTATGGGCCAGCCTTCCAGATATTTTTCATTATTATCACTCAATGTTACGATTGTTATCCCATTTTCAGGTGGGGAAAAATAAGTTTAGAGACATTAAGTCTTATAGAGGGAAAAGTAGTTTTAGACACTGAGTTTTTTCCTCAAGTTGAATGCAAGTAATAAGGAAAGTGAATTTACAAAGAAGAACCCATGTTGGTGGCCTGTTTCTTATCCTTCTGTCTTCAAAGATAAGTTAACTCTTGATCAAAGCATGGTGACTTGTACCTTCCTTACCCCTTTGGAGCATCAGCTTCTCTCCCTTATTGTTTTTTGAACCATTAAGTGCTACCTAAAATAGGTTTTACAGATTTTGGCTTCTTTGGGGATTAACCATCAACAAATTAAGTATTCATTCAATAACGAGGGATGAGAAAGGATTACTATTCTGGAAGAAATTTCATGAAGAAATGAATATCTCTTTGCAGTATCTTCTCTGAGGTGCTGCCAACAGCCAGTGGTAAGACACAAGAGTGGTGAATGGTGGTGCATGCCCTCAGATACTCACTTCTGGTTTTAAAGACCCGTTATCATTTTATGATGTGATCCAGTGGGAGGTGCACTGGACTGGAAGTACCAGGAATGTGGAGTTAAGTTCTAGCCAAGTCACTAATTTGCAGAGTGATCAGTCTCTTGGCCTCCACGATGTTCCCTATAAAATGGAGACAAAAATATACCAGCTTATCTATCTTGTGGGTCACTGGGTAGGTCAAACACAATCATGGATGTTGCATTAGTAGGAAAAGTTTAAAAGCTGAATCAAAGAAGGTTATTACTTAAGAGTTTCTTCCTTTCATAAGTTAATTATAAGTGCCCTTTCACCTTTAGAAAGGATGCTTTATATGAGGATGCTAGACTCGGGGGCTTTTTATCAGAGGAAAGCCCTGGGGTTTAGGAGAAAACCTATAGGCATGGGAATTGGACTAAAACAGGGTCTGTGCCTGATGTTTTTACTTATTTACATCCTCTTTTATTCCAAAGCTCATCCTTATTTGGGCTCAGTCTACCTAGCAGTAACCATGAAGAAATCTTGAGCCCAACTCCTAGTCACGCTAAACTGCTGCTTGTTCCCTCCAAGGAATGCCTTGGCTCTGCTAATCTATCCTTCTGAAATATCTTGACTCAGCTCTATCTGTCCCTCAAGAACTAGCCCAGTTATCTTCTGGGAAGGATTTCTAACAGATTGAGAAGTTCCTTTATCTGTACGTCTCCTAAACTTTGTGCTATTGCAGTAGAGCTTGTGATATTGTGGAAAAATTATTCCTTAACATTTCTGGCTGTTTTATTATATTTTAAGTCTGTAAAAAGCTGGGAACAGATTTAATTCATCTCAGTATCTCAAGCCCTCTTATGCTTATAACATTTGAAACGGTTTCATAATTTTTATTTTTATTTTTTAAGGAAAAAACCCTCATGGATAATTCATCACATTTCAGACAATTTTAAGACAGCACAAAAGGGGATAAAGTAAAAGTCCCCTTATTCCTCTAACCCATTCTCCCACTCTAGGGGCAACCACCATTAACATCTGGGGATAAATATCCCTCCAGACGGTCGTATACATGGGTATGTCTTATGGACAAATACATTAAACTGCCTAGAAAAAATGTAAATGGATTTATGATTATTCCACAGTTTACTTTCTTTGCTGAAAATGTTTGGTATTTTTAAATATTCCATTTTAAAATGCCTTATTTATTTGCTAGTTTTCCTACTGACAGACACATTTTCAGGTTTTTATTATTAAGTACAAGGCAGCATAAAGTATCCGTGAACATTTTCAATTTGCTTTGCCCCAAATTTGGAAATGTTGCTTTGTAAGTGACTTTGAAATGTTTGATTTATTCTGTCCTCACCAGGATAACGAAAACGTCAAATTTTAAACATGATCAGCTTGAAAACAGTTGGCATTCACAACTGTTTCCAAACAGTTTTCCTCCATTTTAAATCCAAACATCTTAAAGCACAATTTAAAAACATTTTAGATATTAAACTAGTTTATTTTGTAAGCTTGCTGATGAGTTGAAATTTTTTGAAAATGATTTAGAAACAATTTGATGTTCCAAAATAACTTCCTCATGTTTTGAAGCATTTGAAAATTCATTGAGCTTTAAAAATATTTATAAAACATTTAAAATAAAAATCATTAAAAATTGCAGAAAAAGCACAAAGTGTTCATTATATAGCATTGCTGTTGCAAATATTTTTTTCTTCTAAATTTTGCCTTCTAAGTTTAAAAAATACTTTTAAAATGTATTATTTCTTTTTCATTAAAAGGATATGACCTGTTTCTTATCATCATGCATTCTCTCTGCTTTTCTCCTGTCTGGAATGGAATTCCCTTTCCTTCATTCACGTAACAAATATTTACGGAATGCCTTCTGGTATGTTAGCCAGTGTTCCAGGTGCTCAGGACACAAAAATAAATAAGAGACAAAAATTTTTGCCCATGCTCATGGAGCTTGGATTCTAGTGGAGGAGGTAAAAAATATACAAATCGATTAAGTAAAATATACAAGAGAGTGGTAAGTTCTTTTTTTTTTTTAATAATAATCTCTTATTATGTTATGTTAGTCACCATACAGTATATCCTTAGTTTTAGATGTAATGTTCCATGATTCATTATTTGCGTATAACACCCAGTACACCATGCAATATGTGCCCTCCTTAATACCCATCACCAGCCTATCCCAATCCCCCACCCCTGTCCCCTCTGAAGCCCTCAGTTTGTTTCCCAGGGGCCACAGTCTCTCATGGTTCATCCCCCCTTCTGTTTACCTCCCCTTCATTCTTCCCTTCTTCTCCTACCGATCTTCCTATTTCTTTTGTTCCATAAATGAGTAAAACCATATGATAATTGTCTTTCTCTGCTTGACTTATTTCACTTAGCATAATCTCCTCCAGTCCCGTCCATGTTGCTGCAAATGTTGTGTAATCATTCTTTCTGATGGCTGAGTTATATTCCATTGTATGTATGGACCACATCTTCTTAATCCAGTCATCTGTTGAAGGGAATCTCGGCTCCTTCCACAATTTACCTGTTGTGGACAATGCTGCTATGAACATTGGGGTGCATATGGCCCTTCTCTTCACTACGTCTGTATCTTTGGGGTAAATACCCAGTAGTGCAATTGCTGGATCATAGGGTAGCTCGATTTTTAACTTTTTAAGATCTCCACACTGTTTTCCAAAGTGGCTGTACCAACTTGCATTCCTACCAACAGTGTAAGAGGGATCCCCTTTCTCCACATCCTCTCCAACATTTGCTGTTTCCTGCCTTGTCCATTTTTGCCATTCTGACTGGCGTAAGGTGGTATCTCAATGTGGTTTTGATTTGAATTTACCTGATGGCTAATGATTTTTTTTTTCAAGATTTTATTTATTTATTCGACAGAGAT